>NC_031477.1:3194636-3494636 GCF_000006565.2 Toxoplasma gondii ME49
AGCCTCTCTTTGTTCTCGCCTCTCGGCTCGGTTTCCTCCGCACTGAGAGTGCTGAGAGTGACGGGCACTTTTCTTGCTTTTTTGCGATGGGCATAGGCAAGCAGAGTCGACGCGCGTTGTTGCGCTGCTGCCTCTCTTGGTGTGCGAGGAAGGGAGTTTTCAACCAAAAACCGTCGTTTTCTTGTCGTTCTGGCGCGCTGCGACTTCCGGCTCTTTCTCTCCGCGAAACGAGACGCTTTTTCGCTTGCCGCCGGGCACTTTAACCGGAGAGAGCTGTCGGTTTGTGCTGTGCATATATATACACATGGGTCGACCGCGCAGATGCGTCCTCGCGCGTCCACGTTCGACGCACAAATAGATAGATGTGAAGGTCGGCAGAAAGGCACTTGAATCACGGGGACCGGCTGCGAGTGTCAAAACTCGAGGACGCGTGTGCTGTTTGCGTGAAAGCGTGGACAGGCTTCTTCCACTTTCTGTCTGCAGGCGAACTGCCTTTCTGCCTCGCTCGTGTCTCGCAACTTGGCAGCTCCCGGCGACAGTCAAAAACGCGGGCAACGCGACGGCCCGCGTGCGAGGAAAAGGGGATTTTCGGAAAGGAAAACGCTCGCTTTGTCCACTCGCGCCGCCACAAAATTCTCCGCCCGCCGTCTCTCCCTTTCTTTCCTGTGTTCCCCCCTCCTTCGGCCTCCCCGGACAACGGGAGTCCTGTGTATGTACACCTCACACGCACTCGCCTGCAAACATATTTACGGCGAAGGCAAATCGGTCTCTGTGTTTTTGCGCCCCTCGTCTCTTTCTCTCGACTTCTTTTTGTGTTCCTCGTCGCCTGCCACAGACGAACGGCCTGAGCCAGTCGGGCAGAAGTACCGTAGCCACAAAAACGCAGAGTGCCCTCATGACCGCAAGGATTCACATGCACCCTCGCAGCCAGACTGTGTTCGGTGTCTCAGTGCGGTCTGGCGACGGTCTCTCGAGTTGTTCGCGAAACGCAGACGCTGGGGTCCCGGACGTTTCCGTTCTCTCTGCCTTTTAGCCGACAACCGTCTGGCCTGCGGGGTGTAGAGTGACGCTCGAGCTTCTCGCGTTGCCGTCGCGCCTCGATTGACCTCGGCGCTGTGGCCGCTGCTTCGTCTTTCCAGCTGCCTTTCTGTCTTCCTCTCTGGCGCCCCTGTCGCCTCTTTTGTACCAGTCTGCTCTCCTCTCATCGAGAACACCCTCGGTTTGTGTCGGTCGCGTCCTGGATCTCCCGATTTCTCGTTCGAGGTTTCCGTGGGTTCCCTTGTTTTTCTCTGTCACGGCTCTCTTCGTGAACCTCTTCCAGGTGCTGTCTCCGGCGCCAGCTCGGGGGTTGCGCCTTCTTCGGTGCTGAGGCCAGGGAGAAGAGTCGCCAGTCAGAAGCCTGAGACAGCGGGAGGAGACGCTCGCTATTTTTTTCACGAACGCGTCGTCCTGAAGTCGAAGACACAGTCGGAGACAGCTGCGTCTGCGGCTCTGGAGGTGGTTGCGCGACGCTCTGTTCGTTAAACGAAGCATGTGTTTGCAAAGCGGGGAAAGGCCTCCAAGATGTCTCGTCGCGAGAGAAAGGGGGCAAATGAGTTGAACAAAAGTGATCCTAACTGTGTCCCCCCATCTCTACTCGACTCTCAGCTTGCACTGCTCGCTGCTAACTCGTTCGACGTTCCCCTTACTTTGAAAAAGTCGACGGCCTCTCTGTCTGCCTCGCGCTCCTCCTCGCCCAGAAGCGTCGTGTCTGCCAACTGCAGTTCGCCCCGGACTTCCGACTTCCCGGACCGTGACCCTCTCGCGTCCTCTGTCGACTTACCACGCGCTTCTCCAGCTTCTCCAGCTTCTCCAGCTTCTCCTGCTTCTCCTGCTTCTGTCTCGCCCCGCTCTCTGGGTTCTCGTTCTCCAGTCTCTTCGTCTTTCGCTGGCAACTTGCGGGAGCGCGAGGGCGTGTGTCTCCGCGGCGCCTTGCATCTGTCTCCTTCGTGCGGCGCCGCGCTCGGTTCGCTGTCTCCGCCGCCGCTGCTGAGGACGAGTCGCTCAGCTTGTTTGTCTCCGAGTGTCTCCACAGATCCCCCTCGCGCGTCTCCGCTGGGAGTCTCTTTTCTCTCGAGCACGATGGAGGAAGACGACGCAGCGCTCTTCAAGGTCGAGAAGGGGAGCTCGCGGCTGGCCGCGAAGGCGCCTGAGGCGGGAGCGACTGCGGGCGAGTTGGGTGTCTGTACACCCGTCCCAGGGGTCACTCCCGAGCCCTCAGGCGGAGTGTCTCCTCCGGTGCCGAAGGCTTTCGGACTCGCGTCCTCGACGCCGCGGCGCCTGAACGACGGCTCCTTGCTCGAGGCGCCTCTTTCGAACGAGCTCGAGATGGTCATTCCACGTTTCCGCGCGCGCTTCCTCGAAGGACTGGAAGAGGGTGACGCGCCCGTGGACTCGCTCACGCTCTACAGCGACTGGAAGGAGCTTCCCGCACTTCGCTTCCGCCTGATGGTTCACCCGCTGACGCGGTCGCACAGCCGGCTGGCGCAGCTCTCTCCGCCGTCTCCGCTGCTCCCGGAGGCGCGCGCCCTCTCTCCCCAGCAGCAGGAGTTCCTCCAGAGTCGCACGGCGGCGGCCTTCGTCGAGATCGGCCCGAAGCCGGACTGGCCTGCGGACTGGAGCTTCCAAGCGGGCGTCCGCTTCCACATCTATGTGGTGAATCTGTCGGAGCCGGAGCGCTCGATCTGGAAGGAAGAAACCTTTCAGTTCAGCTGCGAGGAAGTCGACCGCGGCTGGCACTCGATTGTCTCCTACTGGACGCTGTACGAAGAGCGCTTCTTCGCCTCGCAGTCTGGAGACCTCGTCCTGCGCGCCGCCGTCTTCCCCGCAGGCACCGCCGTCATGAGTCGCGGCCTGCGGACCCCCTGTCCCCCCTCGCCGCCCTGTGTCCGCGGCGCCGCGACGACGCCCGCGCCGGAGGCCGCTGAAGCCGCGCGAGCGACCGAGGCGGAGATGCGCGACAAGAGCGACCGCGAGAAGGACGACGAGCTCGGACCTGTGATCGCAGGACCGCCGGCAGGCGCCTCGTCTCCCCTTGCCTCTCTCCTCGCGTCGCTTCCGGCCTCCGCGTCGCTGGGTCGAGCTGGCAAAGGCTACGTCGGTCTCCGAAACCACGGCGCAACGTGCTATATGAACGCGCTCCTCCAGAGCCTCTACTACATCGGGAAGTTCCGACAAGCGGTCTACGCCCTCACGTTCGATACGAAGGCCATCAGCGGTCCGCGAAGCGTCCAAGTGCTGGAGAGCAGGTGCCGCCGCAGAAAGCGCCGCGCCGGCGGCTCCGGAGCGACAGGCGACGCAGACTCGGAAAGCGCGCAGGACGATCGACACCCCAGACTCGAGCGAAACAGGGTAAGGATTCTCGTTCGCGACGCAGATCTTCTGGGGAGTCTTTCCGCAAGCCGGAAATAAGAGAGAGAAGCAGTAGGGGGGGGGACCTTTCGGGGAGGAAAGGGCGGGAGACCGAGTGCACCGAAAGATGGCTTTCGGAAGAGGATTTTAAAGTACCTCGTGGAAAGAGAAGAGCGCAGCAAAGAGTGCTAAGAGAGAGAAAAGGGTGAGACACGGTGAGCCACAGGGAGTCGCGGAGACACTCGGAAAAGAAGCGATGAACAGAGAATGAGTTATGTTTCGACTTCCTGTGGCTCTCCTGCGCTTCTCGTACAACGTATGAAAGACACAAGGCATGGGAGACTGCTGCGGAGAAGCGCTGGTTAGAATGCCTGCTGCTCGACTTTCGCCTTCGCTGTCTGCTTGCACGGAAAGGCTCTCTGGCGACCGTGCTGTCTGGGAGATTTTGTGCTTGAAGTTGCTCTTCGTGTTTGTGAGTTGTAGTGGCAGACGACGCTCTCTGAGTGTCTCGAAAAGGTGAGGCGAGGGGATCTTCTTCGAAGGCGCGAGGCTTCGTTGCCTACCTGCAGCCGTCAAAACCTGTGCGAGGACCTCGCTGTCGCACCTGCGTTGTCTTCCCTCTCAGGACCCCGAAGACGCGCTCGATGGAAGCTGCGACGTCCACATGGAGGAAGGCTCTGCGTCAAAGCCGACGGGAAGTCGTTTCAAGTCTGGCGGCTCTGGACGAGACTCGGACAACGCGTCTGCGTACTGTTCGCCAGCTCCGCATCCGCTGGCGGCGCTGCTGGTGAACAGCGACGACGAAGAGGAAGACTTCTCGGACTGGAACGAGCAAGACATGCGCGACTTGCTGCTGGAGGAGGAACAGGAGCAGCGCCGGCCGCCCTCCATCTCGCTGGCCCTGCAGAACTTGTTCTTCCGTCTGTACACCTCCGAGGAGCCTGTAGCATGTCGGGACTTGATTCGCTCTTTCGGATGGGATGCGGCCGACGCGTTCACACAGCAAGACACTCACGAGTTGCTCAAACTGCTGCTCGACAAAGTTGAGGAGCAGATGCAGGGGACGCCCGCAGAGGGCAGTGTGAAGAAGATGTTTGAGGGCGAGATGGAGACGTACATCGAGTGCATCGAGGTCGACTACAAGAGCGTGAGGAAGGAGACGTACGAAGACCTCAACCTCGATGTGAAGGGATGCAGCACCATCCAGGAAAGTCTGCGCAGACTCGTGCAGCCGGAAATTCTCGAAGGAGAAAACTCGTACGACGCAGAGGCGTTCGGCAAACAGCGAGCGCGGAAGGGCGTCCGCTTCCTCCGCTTTCCGCCGGTCTGCATCTTTCTCCTCAAACGCTTCGACTTCGATTACGAAAAAATGGACACCGTCAAAGTATTCTCCAGCTTCGAGTTCCAGAGTGAACTGGACCTCAACGAATTCTGTCCTGGTGCCGGCGTCTACGAACTCCATGCCGTGTCTGTACACCAAGGTGAGAAGGCCTGGAAGAGACTGTGGTGTCTGCCGTCTCGTTTCTTGTCGCCTGTCCCCCAGCAGGCGCTCCCTCTGCCTTGGGATGAGATGTTTTCTCCAGCTCTTTCGTGGTGTCTCTCGTTCTCTTTCTCTTGTTCTCTCGCGCTTCCATCTTCTTGATTTCTCCTGTTTTCCCGTCCTCTCTGGATCTCGGTCAACTCTGTTCTATGCGGTGCTGAGAGCCATTCCATTTGACACGGGCGGCTTGCTAGGTTTTTTCTGTCTTCCGTCGCGACCGCATTTACGGCAACGGTGTGTTGCCTCGCGTTCGCGCTTTTCTTCGATCGTTTTCCTCTTCCCGAGAAGCCTGCATGCACGCCACTGGATAAAAAGCGCAACGGCCAGTGCAGAGCTGCAGGAGAGAGAAGACAGAGGAGCAGCGCCAGTTTGCTTGCTGACGGCATGGTTCTGCCGCGTTTTGTCGTCCTCCTTTTTCTGCGAACGCTGGCTTTCTCCCCACGAGTTTTTTCGTCGAGAGGTCAGGAGCTTCTGCCTCAGGTTGTTCCCATTCGCAGAATTTAAGAGTTCCTTCGTCCTCTCTTGTGTTTCTTTCTAGGCGACGTCAACTCTGGGCATTACTACTGCTTCTTGCGACCCCCGCCGCGTACGCAGTGGGTCAGATTTGACGACGACAAAGTGTATCCTGTGTCGGAGTACGCGGCGATCGGCGACAACTTCGGAGGCGACGAAGAAGATCCGTGTAACTACCTTGCAGGTGAGTTCCGTTTTTTTCGCCTTCAGAGCTCTCGGTGCTTCTCTCTGAAAGGATCTCTCGCGTATCTCCCCGCCAGCTGCTTTCTGCGTCTTCCTCGTGGATCGAGAAAACGCCCTTTCTTGTCAGCAGGTCTGTCGTCCTGTGGGGCTGCTCTCTGCACACGCTCGTTGAACGGAGGGTCGTGCAGGTCCTGGCGGCTTCGGCGTCTTCGCTGTCTCTTTCCTCATCTTCCTCGTCTTCTCTCTCCTGGCTTCCTTGTGTGCCCTTCCCGCTCGTCCTACTCTTCAGGCAGAGCGCCGCGCTCGCGACAAAAGGTCTACAACGCGTACATTCTGGTCTATGTGAAGAAGCGTCTCGCGAACCAGCTTCTCGCCGACTGCAACCCCATGAAGGTGAGAGCCGCGAAGGAAGAGGGGGATCGGAGAACGAGAGGAAGCGCAGAAGTCGTTTCGAGAACTCTCAAAGGAAGCTTGCGTTAAGGGGAAGGCGGGCAGCAACGATCGGGACCTCTCGGTGTCAGTCTCGGCCTACTCGACAGGCAAACAGCTTCTGACTCCAAGCAAGCGAACATGTCGACCTTTTTCGAAACTGAAAGTAATTCCTGGATGACCGTCCTGATCTCTCGCTTTCTCCGCTTCAGGTGAACCCTCAGGTCGTCATCAGGTGCCGCACAGAGGAGCTTCTCATGAAACTCCGAAATCGAATTCGCCGCGTCCTGGAACAGCGAATCAAGTACGCCTCAGCCTCTACAAGAATGTACACACTCAAGTCGTCGTGCAAACATTCGTTTCGGTCTCCCCGATTTTCAGGAGGGGACGTCTAAGCGTATACGCCGTCTCCGAGACAAAACCGCATGTCTGCGCATTCGTAAACGTCTCTTTGTGTGTGTAAACACTCGCAAAAGCATGTATATATATATATATATATATATACTTTCAGATGCATGCATAGACATACACATGCATATATATATATATATATATTTATATATGTGTGTATAGGTATCTATTTTGTGTATTTTTTACAGCTCGCACTTTAGGGGCGCGCATGTTTCTGCTGAGTGTTCTGTCTCTAGGGTGAAGGTGTACCATCCTTTGCAATTCGTGAACCGCCGTTTTCTGGATTTGCCGTTGGCTACGATGCGTCCGCTGCTGGAGCTGAAGTCGAGTCGCTCGGTGGGGATTCTGCCGATTCATGAGCAAATCACCGCGCGTCTGTTTAGCAAGTTGTACGGCGAAGAGGGCACTGGCGGCGAGGGCGGCGCCTGCAGTCAGCGTGCAGGGAAGGCTTCGCCGCCGATCGCCTTTCTTCTGTACGCGATGGATTTCCTGGCCGACGACGCTCGCTTCAGTCCGCTCTCTCTCGCAGACAATCCGTGTCTCGGGGAGATTTTCCGCGCCAAGATGGTGGGGAACAGCGGGAGGGCCGGGGGCGTTCTCGGCGCCCGCGTCTATCCGGGAGGCGCCTCGGACCTGAACTATCCATACAACCGGTTCGACGCCTGTCTGTACTTCCTCGCGGTGCCCGAGACGAACGCGGTGATTCGCGAGGCCGTTGACCACGATGAATTCTGCAGGCGACACCAGCTGCTCTTCCTCAAGTACTTTGACGTCTTCAGCGCAAACACAGTGCTGGTGGAAGCCTCTGAGCCTGTGGCGCCGCAGGACCCCAAAGGCCAACGAAACCGACAGGAAGACGACGCTCCGGTCTGCGCCGCGCTCGCGAAGAAAGTTGGCGAGGATCCCTCCGACGTTCCTGAGGCTCTCAGAGACAACAACATCATTTGCCTCGACGTTGTCCTGGTTCCGAATGGCTGGAAACTCGTGAGTGTACCGGGGATGGAGCGATGGAACTTTTCTGTGAGAGGGGGGGGGGCGGTGGGTCGGATCTCGCAGAGGCGTTTGCTGCCGAGAGACGGAAGTGTATTTTCTGTCCTGCCGTCTCGTTGCCTGTCGTGTGTGTTCTCGCTTTCTCGAAGCTCTTCTCTGTTGCCTTCTTCCTTCGTGACACCTGGGCGTCGCTCCGTTTTTGCAGCTTCCGTCGACCTTTTTTTTCTCTCTTTTCTTCGCCGGGATTTGCTCTCACCCTTCGTCTCGTCCTCCTGCCTCTCTCCTCGGATCGTTTTTCGTCTTTTCTCCCGCTTTTCGTCTCAAAACCGCGTTGCCTTTTGGGATGCTTTTGTCGTCTGCCGTTGGTAGGTCTGCCTTCAACCGCATCTGTATCGCCTTCTCCTGCGGTGCATGGAGGACGGATTGACCCGGCCGTTCGCGCTGGAGTCTCTGCGCCGTTATGTCTCCTCTCTGGGGTCTCTGCCGCCTCTGTTCGCTGCTTCCTCGTCCGGCGGCAGTCGCCTCTTCTTCCCGGGCGCGGGGGAGAAGCGGCCTCTGGTCGACGTCGCGACCTCGCAGAGTTGTTCTCTCGCTGCATGCGCCGCTGCCTACGGCGCAGGCCTCAGTGCGACGCTGTGTGGGCCAGTTTTCCTGAGCACTCAGGGGAACTTCCCTGCCCTGTCGAGCAGCAGAGAGCAGACACCCGAGCTGCCGCGAGAACCTGCGCTCGTCCTCGCTCTCGAAATCGAGTTCCAGGATCTGAAAAATCCCACAAGCCTCACACTCTCTTCGAAGAAAACCTTCTCGCAAGAAAAGGCAAGTAGCTGAACGGACGCCGAAAAGGGAGAAACAAAGAAGGAAAGGGATGAAAACGCAGGAGGGCAGTTGTGAGGCGGGGGACAGGAGAACGCCAGAGAGAGACAGAGCCAAAGGAAGGAAAGGAGTCAAATAGGCAGCAGAAGGGAGCACAGAGAAGAAGAGTAAGAGAACGACGCGTACGTTGTTCGAATCGCGAGAAAGGGATGCATGTTTTTTTTCTGTGGAACTCTGCATGCGAGCGCTTTCCAGATTTTCCCGGGGGACATCTTCGTGTTCAACATCGACGCGCCGGAGAGCATGCGTCGGCGGTTCCAAGAAGTCCGGAGAATGGCTGAGGTCAACGGCTCTGAGCGCGAACAGACGACAACTGAAGAATTCGGTCTCTCGGCTTCTGCAGATGGACATGATCGTCTCAGTCAGCTCTGCCGCGAGAACCGAGGGCTCCAGAACGTTCCCTCGCTTCTCCCCGCGAATTTCCTTTCTCCCTCTCACGCTCAAGGTAGGCTGTGGATCTCCCTCTGCCGTCGCGCGGCCGGTAGGAGACGCAGGGTCTTTCACTCGACAAGTCGCTGGCGGACTGTGGGCGCTGGCTGCGCGACCTCTCTGCCAGCTGTCGAGAGACAGACGCGCTTTCCACCGTACGACATCGAAGGATTCCCCGCAGAGCGCATGTCTTCTTGGGCTGCACAAAGCGTCACAGCCAACTGCCTCGCACCCTGTGGCCGCTGTTGCTCTCCTTCGGAGCTTTCTCCTTCTCGCGAGTGCATGCTTCAGTCTTTCGCTCGTCTGGTCTTTCGCATTTCCGCCTGCGTCGGCTCCTGGTGTTCGCATGCAGCCTGCGCCATCTTTTCCGCATGCGCGACCGCATGTGTGCAGTCTCACGGTTTCCTTCCTTGTGCCTCGCAGCTGCTGTGGTGGACGAGAAGTCTCGCGCGAGTGTGTCTCCGGAAGAAGGAACAGGCGTCGCTCTCTGGCCCTCGTCTTCTTCGCCGGCTTCCTCGTCGCCGCCCTCGGCGACGGGTGCGGCGGCGCAGGCACTTTCGACCGCGGCTCGAGCAGCGTTGGGCGACGCAGACCCGTTGGGCGAGAAGGCCGAGGAGAAGGAGACGCTGGCGGCGAAGGCCGACGAGACCGCGAGTTGCAGCACCGCCGACGTCTCCACCACTGTCGCCTCGCCTATGAACAGCGGTGCGTTGCCGCCGTCGCGCGCGGCCGGTCTCAAGCCGGACGCCGAAGCGAAGGCAGGCGACAGTCTCTCCGGCCAGGCTCGGGGGTCTCCAGATGGCGAGAACTCGAAAGAGAGCAGCCCTGTGTCGCTCGACCTCCCCTCACACGCACCAGGGGGAAGCGACGGCGCTCTCCTCCCTTATCTCTCTGCTGCGCGGGGCGGACGGATTCCGAGTGACCCTCCAGAGATGCCTGTCCTCCCAAGTCCCGACTTCCACCACTACAGCCTCAACAAAGCGAATCGATTCGTCTTCCAGTTCCGACTCTACGACCCTCTCGAGGTAGACGCATGCATCAACTTCGGTTGCCACTCAACCCAGACATACAGATTCCCCTATATATAGACACGGATGTTTCTCCATAAGTCGTGATCTCTATATCTACCAATATATATATGTATATAGATATAGATATATATATGTAGAAATATGTATTTGTGTGTGTGTGTGTGTGGCTGTATCTGCATGTCTGCAGATATCTCTTTGTGTATACGTGTGGACACTGGATCGAGGTGTAGATGAGGGGCCTTTTGTTTTCTGGAAGTCTCTGTTTTCTTTGCTCTCGCGTGTCTTCGTTTTCTGCAGCTCTTGAATCGGCCGATGAACTGTTGCGGCATGTTGCTGGAGGATTATCCGCGGCCGAGCGTGGGTTCGTCGGCCTGCCTCGCGTCGCGCGACCTGTCGCTCTCTCACTGCTCTTCAAACGAAACACTGAGCTCCTTCACTCTGTCCTCGACTTGGTCTGCGACGTCTGCGCTGACTTCGGATCCTTGCCTCCCTGTCTCGGCGACCAAGGGAGGCAACGCTCCGTCGGTCTCTGCCTCGTTGGTGCTCCCCACTGCCTCGCCCTCCCCCGTCACGCCGCTGGCCGCCGCTGGGCCCTTTGGAGCCCCAGCCGGAGCCGCGACCGCGGTCGGAGGCTCAGGGCTCCAGCGAGCTGTTAGTGGCGCAGGCGCCGACCTCGAGTGCGCAGACGGAGACGCGACGGCCGACAGCGAGGAAGACGAAGATCCCTGGATCCACGTTCCCAAGGGCCAGCCTGTGGTCGCAAAGATGCTCGAGGTTGACGTCCGAGTCGCATGCAACCAGGTAACAAGAAGCGACACAGTTCGTTCACGCGGGAACAACGGAGAGGCCGACGTCTTGAGAACATACAGAGACACACGGAGATCTGAACCCATTGCTCACTGTGTGCCAAGGCCTCCATATAGGTGCAAGTGTGTACTGAGAGTCATCCAGGTGCCGCTCTCCCTCTGTCTCTGCATACATACATATACATATATATATATATATATATATGTATATGCATATATATATATATATATATATGAAATACATATCTATGCATATGTATATACATCTGTATATATATATATATATGTTTATGTATATTATGTGTGTGTGTTTAGGTCCTGCGCTACGTGAGTTGGTATATGGGCGTGGATCCTTCGCGTCTGCTTCTGTTTCCTGAGCCGCCGTTGCTGTCGGACGCTTCGTTTGCGCCGGTGACCATCGACAGCCTCGTTTGTGCCGTGAGCGAGGGTGGTGTCTCCCGTCGCGACGGCTCTGGAGGTTCGTCTCCCCAGGCGTCGCTGCGTCGGTTGAGCGTGAACGAAGTATTTTCGCGCCTTGAGAAGAAGGCCCTTTTGGGCGCGGGATCCCGGCTGGGGCGTCGGCGTCCGAGGCCGGCGGGATCCTTCGCGTTTGCAGGTCCTGCCGGGAGTCGCCATCGGATCTTCCACCTCGCAGTGCTACCGCGGCACTACTCGCTCTGCTCGCGCGTCGTGGACCCTGCGACCTTGACGCCTGTGCAGCTGGAACGCGCGAAAGAACTCGTTTTCCCCGTCTCTTTGGGGACTGCTGCGGGGGGTGCTTCCGCCGCTGCGCTGCCTCCGGAGGCTCCCCTGCAAGACCCGCTGCTCCACTTCGTCGTGCTCGTTTTCAGCCGACGCGTGGAGAGTCTCGGATGCGTCGAAGGCCTCATTCCGGCCAGATGTCCCTTCTCCTCGAGACCTCTGACTGTGAAGGACTTGATTCACGCGATCCTCGCGCGAATGTCTCCCGCGCTTCGCGCCCAGCTCGTCGACGAGAGAAGAAGAAGCGCCTCCCAAGAGGGCCGAAGTATCTCTGCCGAGACAAGCGGCGAGCACGCGGCCGAGAAGACTGCGTCGGCGGATGGCGCCCGCGTCTCCGACGCCGCGCTCGCCGGTAGCTTGCGTCTCCTCGAGTCCTCGGTGGCGTCGCTGCACGATCTCGAGAAGACGCAGCAAATCCATAGTCTGGCGCTCTACGCCGGACAGAGCGGCCGACGACTGGACGGGCCGTCCACGCAAAACCTTTTCGCTGTGCCCCTGAGACTCGAGCTCGACTGGACACCCGAAGAAAAAGAATCCATCGAGAACGGGGAGTTGAAGGTGAGAGGGCGCGTAGCGGAAGAGAGCAAACAAAGAAGAGGAAGAGAGGGTCAGGAAGAGAAGAAAGGAAGAGAAGGAGGGGAAGAAGAAGAAGAAGGGAGCTGAGAAACACAGGGAGAGAAGAAAGAGAAGACGAATCATGGAGAGCACGAATTCAGGTGGGTGAGAAGAGCACAAAGCGGCGACTATCGTGAAGAGGAAAAAAGGAGACACGGAGAAGCGGAAAGCGAGGAAAAGACATCCGTAAAGAGGTGAACGCGTTTCCTAGTGTCAAGACACTCGAGTTCCGTGTTTCTCTCTTTTCCTCTTTTTTTCTCAGGTTCTGCAAGTTGTTCATCAAACCCCTTCAGACAGAGAGTACTTTGGATATCCGTTCGAGATTCTTGTCCGGGTGCGAAATGAAAGACGAAAGATACACATTCCACTGGCTCTGCAGTATATACCATATGGACGTCCATCCGTTTGTACAAGAAATGTCGTATTCTAGGGGGCTCCTTCGCTATCCATCGTTTGACACACACAAATTTGTACCTGCAAGGATACGCACCTATATACGCATGTGCAGCTGGAACGGTTTTCTGCAGTCAAGAAGAGGATCGGAAGGGAATCGTGATTCGCGTTTGACTTTGAGAGGAAACGTTTGCGGAGTACCGAGCCCACTTCTTGTGACGTCTGTGTTGTGTCTTCACCTGCTTGTTCTCTCGCCTCGAGTTTCTCGCGTAGAGAAGACAAGCGAGTCCTTTTTTGGGGCGTCTGCTGCCGCTCTGAACGCGGTCTCTTAGAGCTGGTTCGGTGAGGAGATTCGTCCTGCTCGAGTTATCTCCCTTCTGTTCCAGTTGGCTGTCTCTTTCCTTCCTGCCTTCTTTGTGCAGCCGAGTGATACGCTCAACGAGATTAAGCACAAAGTGAAAGAGAAGCTGCTGCTCCCTAAGCCTCTTTGGAGTAACTGGACGTTCTTTCAGTACGCAGACTGTAACAGGTAGGTGGGGAGGAGTTGGGCAGGTCTTGCAGCGTTCTTCATGTATCAGGAAGAGTCTTTTTTTGCATCTAGGGGCGATGAAGACACGAGTCTCCGCCGTGTCTCTTCGCGTTCTACAGCATCGTCCAGCACGACGGTGTGCAGGGAATTCCTTTTCAGTCGCGCAGCGTTTTCACCCATGAGAAGCCTCTTCGTTTTTGCTGTCGACTCAGGTCGTGGAAGGGACCTAACGACCGCCTGGACTGGCAGCGCTACGACTCTATCACGCTCATCGGTGAGTCGACTTTTCTGCTTCTTTCGCGATTCTACATCTCCCCGGATCGTCTGCCTTTCTGCTTTTGCCCGGGGGAACCTCGCTTCAGAGGCTTCCCTTGTACCTCTCTCAGCTGTTCCATGTTCCCCTTCTTTGCCCTTGCATTCCTCCAGAGGTACCGTCTTTCTCCGACGTGCGTCTGTATCTATAGATGGTATATATATATATATATACATATATATATATATATATGTACATATATGTATATACAAATATACATATATATATATATATATATATATATGCATTTGGATAGGTACTGTGTATATGTAAATACATCAAATGTATGTGAAGCGGCATGTAAGGAGACACGCTTAGAACGGTCGTGAGGATGGGCTCAGATTTACGAGGTTCAGAAGCAAATGTAGAAGCGATGCAGTTTTGTTGTTCTTTTCAGCTGAGCATCCGGCTCCGTACTCAAAGATGCGCTTGCCGACGGCCATGAAGATCGCGTAGCTTTTTTCGCTTCGTGTGTGCCTCCTCGAGAAGAGGGGAAGTCTCAAGAGCTCTTTTCTGGAATCACATGGTCACTCCCCCGCGCTGTGGAGTTCAAAGATGCCTGTGTCTTCTTCCAAGACTGTGTTGTGATGCGGGGCAAATGCGGAGAGAGAGAGGGGAGTTGCCGCGGTCGGAGTGTCTCTTCTCTTTTCGCAGCGTCTCCAAGTCTTCTGAACAGAGAGAAGAAGAGTCGTGTGAAAGGCTCTTTCCTGCGGTCTTTTTTTTTCGCTTTCTCTCTGTGGCTGTGTGCGAGTCCCCCCGAGGGAGCAAAGTGCCTTTTTCCTCCGGAGACCGCCCCGGAGACGACGTCCATTTCTCTGTGCATGCACCAGGATAGATCTGGGTATCTGTGTATAGCGCGAGAGAGATGTCAATCTCATATTTTCGACTGCTGCTGAAGGAGGCGGCACAGAACGTTTCAGATGTGTGTTTCCTGCGTCTGTGTGAGGTCAACAAACTTTGTATTTCTTGAAGCATTCCGGTGCGTCTCTCCTCTCTTGCTCTCGTTCTCTTCGTCCCCCCCCCCCCCCGTGTCTGTGCTCCTTCTCCGTTCGCTTTATCATCTTCTGTGCAGTGTCTGTCATTCGACGTTTCTGAGGCCCACCGTTGCTCTCTTCCTCTCGCCGCGAAACGACGTTGCTGATGGAAAGTCCGTTTCTCTTCTGAGGCACCGCCCCTTTCGTTGTCCCCTTTTCTCACCGCGACTGGGTGCCTCTTGCCTAAAACTTGAGAGGGAGAACTCACGCGCCGCCATTTTTTACAGAATCCCTTTTTCGGTGGGCCTGTCACATCATCGGACATTTTGAGACGCGGAGAATGGCGCCATCGACTGTGTTTCGGCACGGACTGTTCCCCTCAAACCTGCACAACTCGAGTGACGACGCAACTCGCGTCCTCTCTGCATACAGGCCTTCACATGCGCACACTTGCCCAATATATATATATATATATATATATATATATTATATTATATATATATTATATTATATATATATATATTATATTATATATAATATATATATATATATATATTAGGCAAGTGCGTATATGTCTACATACTTATATATAGACACGTTTCGGAATTGAAGGGATGCTCTTATCCCCATCTGCACACTAAAAAGGACCCGCCTGTACACAGATGCGTCCTGCGCGTGAATGTTTTTGTATGGACTTGGTTAGAGGTGGGTATGCGAGGGCAGAGAGAAGAAGAGAGAATCGATGTTTCCTTCGTTCCCTGGAGTGCGAAAGGGGATGTTGAAGACAGCTTCTTCACCCCGCCACCCCTCTGATTCCCGCGCCCTCAGCTCGTCTGTTTCTCGGCTTCTTTCGGGGGAAGCGTCTCCGCTTTCCTCCGTTTTCTTCGCGACATGTGGGCAGTGGTGGAACCACTGAAGATACGCTTCAGCCTGTCTGGTCTGCCAGCACAGAAGGGAGTCTTTTCTGCTCGCCACTGCCTGGCGCAACTGTGGGTGTCGCCCGGAGTCTCTCCTCGCCTCAGTCCGCGGGCATCGATAGCGCAGGCAGGGTGGCAGATCCCTTCGTTTTAGTTCCTGGGGAAACAGAGCAGACAAATGCGGAAAGGAACGTGAGACCCTGGCAATCCCTTTTCTCGAGCTCTCGCGGCAAAGGAGAAAATGCGGAGCGACAGAGCGGAGACGTCAATCGATGAGCAAAGGACGGGGTGTCACATTCAATACGGCACATGAAAAGGCGTCGAGGCGTTTTTTGCCATGGAGAAAGAGATGTAGAGACACGCATATTACAGACAGTTAGAGCCAGACAGACAGATACAGAGAGACAGACATCGACATGCACCAACCGATGTAGACAGATAGAGAGATCGACTGATAGAGGTAGATCGATAGAGATCGACAGCCAGATGTAGATGGACAGATAACTCCACTTCTTGTTACGCTCGGAATGCATGTCTCGAAGGAAGCCTGCAGGAGCGGAAAAACTCACGTGTTTCTGCTGCGCTGTTGAGCAGCTTTTGGGTCTGTGCCTGTTCGTCGGCATCCTAGGGGCCGTACAACCTTTGCTTGCTTCTCTGTTAGTTCCCCTCTCTGTGTGACGTTTCTCTTGACGACACAAGGCTTCGATGACGGTGAGGAAAACCGACACTTTGAAGGGGGTGACAGCCGCCGGCGGAGAGTTCTCGGGATGTCCCCTCCGCGCTGGGTCCTCCTTCAGCTGATCCTGGCGCGGCCAGAGATCTCGGATCTTCTCTTCGTATGGGCTGAACGGAGCGGCGAGGACGCGGGCGAGGGCCTCAGTGGATGCGTGAGTCTCTCTTGAATTCACTCGGCACTTCCATAGATGCGTAGACATTCTGTCGAAAAGAGAGAGGCGAGCCGCACAGTTCTGTTGAGCAGCGACAGAGCGAGTGCGTTTCGTGTCGATCTCATAGCGGGGCCGACTTCTCGGAAACATAGGGTCGCGTTTGCTTTTGTCAGATAGAAACAGGGCATGCATACAAAGAGACGTTTTTCTCTGTAAAGAGAAACGCATCACGAACTAAGCGCTAGGGAAGGGGAGACGAAACAGAGGTTGAACAAGCACGGAATGGCGTAGCCCTCTTACCTTTTCTGAAGGACACCTTGACCTGTAGAGGCAACCGCAAAGGAATCCCGTTAGAAAGTCGCCTTCAAGAAGGTAAAACTCGTGCTTCCTCACCAAAAGTTGATGTGTCGATACGCTTGCTTGAGACTGCGCATTCACGTGCTCCCTCGTTCCTCGGTTTCCCTCCTAGTCTCGAGCGTTTTCCCCTTTTCCACCAGACGCGATGCTAATCGATTCGAGAAAGTGGAAATCAAACGTTCAGAAGGCGAGAATGCGCAAAAGCATTCCTGCGTTCGAGAATTTGAGATAGAGCAGCTGAACCTCTGTCGGAAAAAATTCGATCGCTCACCACAAAGATGGCACGGCGTTAAAAGGCGTTGATGTACGACAATGTCTCGCGCCTGGAAGCAAGAGGAAGCCCACAGGAAAATCTCTGCAAATGCTTGCAAAGGTGTGCATGCGTTGAACACGACAAAACTGCCTTCGCTGATCGCTTCATTACTGTAGGATGTCCATTGGGCTGAGTCCTGCCCGAGTGACCCTCGAACGTACAACGGCACGCGTCAAGTGGCGCAGAGTGGAACAGGTGAAGAAGGCCGTAGAGGAGCGACCGCGTCCCGTTCGACAGAACGCAGTTCCTCTCTCTGAGTCTCTCTTTTGTTGACGTCTTGTTCTTTGTTACCTTTCCTCACCCACGAGTTGTATTCGCGTCGCCATTCTGGGGTCGCTGGCACATCAGGCGGTGCCGGCATCGGGGGCCCTCCGCATTTCTTCTTCTGCGAAAGTCTTTCCTTCTCTTTGCACGTGCGAAGATGGGGGAAGAGCGAGAAACAGCTGAAGAGCTTGCCGCTGGGAAGAGAGTACAGAAGCCAACAAAGAGAAGCATTACGGAAAAGCGTCCTGAGTTCTGCGCGCGGTAGAGTGCTTATAAGCTCGTATTGGTGGCGGACTCTGTACGCCGAGTCACGCACCTACACATGACAGGCAGACCTGTTCACTTCAAATAGGAGAGACCAGCAAGTTTTCGATGGAATAGACATTCCGACAGACGCTCTGAGGTTCGACTGGGTACGACGCATGGCGAGCATCGTGCAGACTCTTCAGGAACAGCCTCAAACGTCTTTCAACAGGACTTTTTCACGGTGGAGAATTTTTCTGCTCTCGTGCTTTGTCTCCTCAAGGCACAGGGTCGAAGGCAAAAAAGTCACACAGAAATGTGGGTTGTCTCTCCGTCGAGAACGCAGTACTCTTCCTCAGCAGTTTGCAGTGAAGAAACCCGTGTCGTGCACCGTAAACGTGTGTCCGTGACTGCAGACGCGTAGTTCTCCTAAAATGCACCTGGAGTTCCGAAGGAAAAAAGGGCAACGGTTGGAATAGAAACGCGCCAAAGTCGAAGACGACAGCGCTTCAGTTCGTGCAATTCTTCAATTAGGAAGATGCCAAGTCTCGATGACTTTTCCAATTCCTCAAACCCTTCATGTGAGTCTGCATCACGCTTCCGTTCCCCTCTCCCTCTGCGATTGAAGTGTCTAACAGGAAACCACACAGCAAAGTGTGCCACACGAATCACCAGGCAAGGCTTCTGTTTATTCGTTTCCTTTCCTTGCGTGTCTTGTTCGCGTACCAGTAGTGACAAATATATGACTCTCTGAAGCTCCCCATCCCCTCCGCGCATTCCTGGAGGGACAGCTGGTATGCGGCATCTCGCGGTGCTTCCATATCTGTGAAGGCGCCCGGTTTTTAGGCATGTACATCCCTCTTATTCGAATGCACATGAAAACGAATGCGTATCAATCGTGTTCAAACGACTGTCCGATCGACCGCATGCATTCGCAGTCGGAAAGGAAGCTGACTCAAGACCTGATTAGAGTCTCGAAGTTCAGCTACCAGAGGAACACAAAGAAGAAACTGTTGTCCTCAGATCTCCGATCAGAGGACAAATCTGCTGAGGAGTATCAGCGTGCGGGAGTACAATCATGCTTGTATATTCGTATGCATACTCTTAATATTACATGAGCATATGAATACGCGGATGATGTTTTAGCCAGACCAGAAGAGCAAGGCGCCGCGACGCCACTTGGCAAAAAGATGGAATCCGAAGGATCGAACGATAAAAAAAAACAGCCGAAGAAGCACTTTTGAAAGATAAAGCTTTTCCTTTGATCTCTTTACGCAAACGATGTGGAGCGGTTTTCTTCATGGCGAAAAAAAACGTCACGACGACACACAAGCACAAGATTCTCAAGAGGGGGTCACGTGACAAGCCAGTAAATCGAAGGCGTCGGGTATGTTCCGACGTTCAAAAGGAAGCAAAGTCTCAAGAATGTCGCAATACTTCGCTCGAGCCAAATGCAAAAATATCCTGATAATTTTTTTTCCTCAGCAAATTTCCTCACAGCAGTGAAGCAACGCGAGCGACGAGAGATCTCTTCTGAGGTCGAGACACGCGCTCTCTACATGTGGAGATTTGCAGAGCCTCCTGCTCGCGTGTTGAGGAAAAAAGGAAGTTTTTCGTGCTTTCTCCCGGTTGTTTTCCTCCAGAAAACCCCTACCTGTTTTCCAGTGCATTTTTGAGCTCGTAAAAGTCCTCTTTGTGCCTTTTGTGACCTTCACCGCCTCTCCCTCCCATCTCGCTCTGTCGCTAGCTCCAGGCAAGACACGAGTCGCAGGAGGCGAAACACACAACTCTGCTGTTTCCAGTGAAGAATCGAGGATTTCCTTCCTTGCTTTATCACATGGAATGACTCACCCACGAGCTTTCACTTGTTCATCAGTGCTCTTTGTAGCAGGACTGTCAAAGGGAGCGCCATCAGCAGTCGCTAGATGTCCACGTCCACCACGGCCAAAGCAGAGTTCAACCTCAAAGAGCGCTCTCTGGAAGCGAGAAAAAAAATTGCTTTCTTAGTGGGAGAAGACGACTCATCAGATGCCAATAATGTCCGTACCATCGTACTGGGAGTTGAAAAGTCTCTGAGATAGGATTCTTATTACGCTTTTCTGGGGAACGCAAATCACAAGATTCTCGAGAGGTGTATTCGAAGCTGGAATGACACAGGTGATTCTTTGGGGTCCACATCTTTCGAGACAAACGCAGCAAATGTCCGGACAGCGTCGGTTTGCTGTGCAGGATTGGACACGAAAGAAAGAGAGTTGAGTGAACAAAGACTTCCTTTCTTCTGGGATGAGCGGCCCTGCTGCGTGTAAATGACCAACGTAACAATGCCCCTTCAGGCGAAGCTTTTGCTGTTTTCTTCGAATTCCCTGCGGCAAATACAGTCATTGAGAGGTGGAAGGACAGTTCATATGCTGTGCAGTGTCACAGGAGGTAAACTGTACCATAACTGTCACAGAAAAGTCTCAATTTTTCACTCGCGAAAAACACTCTTTTGAAAGGGTCCCGCGAGTAGAAAGGCGGGGTTCTTCGCAGGCAAACTCAGCGAGAATGAGTGAACGCCATTGTTATTGCTCTTGGCTTTCGTAGGATTTCTGCTAGAAACACATGAAAAACAAAGAGAACTCGCACACAAAAGGTCCCCACAGGCAAGTTCGCATCAAAGGTAAATTGTGTGTCACAAAGGACTACTTCAAGATTCTTTTGTCGGTCCTTAGAGCCTCCATCCATGGTTCCTGTGGCCTTGATACGGCGCATGCTCTCACGCCGTGGATGTAGGAACATAGATAGAGATATACGCAGAAATGTCAGTGTAAGCATATATATATATATATATATATATATAGGTATATATACATGCATGTACATTCTTACATACGATATATATATATATATATAAATGAGTGTGTGTACAAAACATTTGCATATATATACATTTACATACGCATGTCTACATCTAGACAGGCGTGAAAATGGTGTATGCCTCTCTGTGTGACTTTAGTCGTGCGGGGCACATTTCGTCCACCAACGTGGAAGAGACAAAAGGGATGGCTGCAGAAGACTCAGTGGAAAAAAAAGAACGTTTTCTGGAAAAAACGCCTGCCTTCTGCCCAAGCAGTGAAGGGGCGTGAGAGAAAGGCAGCGGCAGGTGCCTAGAGTCCGTTTCCGGTGTGTGCTGGCGTGGAGCGTCCGAACATGATGTTTTCTTCAGTGTTCTACAAGAAATGTGAGGCTGAGACAGACACTGAGAGAAAAGCGAATCCATCCCCCATTGATTGGCGCATGCGCCCCCCAAGCTCCCTTATGGAGAGGGAGATGCAGCTAGTCCCGAAAATGTCGATTAGAGTAGAGTTTGGGGTCTTTATGTCGCTGGCCTTTTCACGGTCATGTGCTACAGGTGAAGCAAACTAGTGAAGACGAGGAACGAAAACAACTTGCTGGTTCCTCTGGATCTAGCCAAAGACTAAGTAGACGACCCCAGATGAGGCTCGCATAGATAAGGCGATTTATTCCTACGTCCAACCAGACATATAAATATATATAAATATGTGTGTGCCTATATATATATATGAATAGCTACATTCGCCTAGGATGTTCTTCCTGGGTCTTTTCTACTGAATTTCGACAGTTTCACTCTTGTCTTTTAACGCGGATGATGAACGGTTGTGTTTTTCTCTTCTCGCATGGCAAAATGAAGAGTCTGGACCGGAGGATTGGTACCATTTTCGCGTGTCTGTGTTTCGCACCGAGACAAGCCGCGTAGTGGTCTTGCCCTTCTAATGCCATCTACGTTTTTCTGACCGGTTTCTTGTCCATCGGCAAAAATGTTTTCGTTTTCACTTTCAGGCCACTTTAAGTTGGAGCTGCGATCAGGAAAAGGAACAGCTGCTTTGTTGTCAAGCACGGAAGGGAAGGGAGAGATGCGCGTCTCCAGCAGAAGTCGACTGCAGACTGACGAAGCCAGGGGTCAAACGAGCTGAAGATGAGTGTCGTCTTTCGTTGTTTACTCCACAAAAGGCAGCCCAGTGTAAATAGCGGTTAACATTTCGTTTTCCTTACGTACTCATGGCATGCAGCACCAATCAGACAACAACTAAAGCTAGAGTCCCTGTGATACAGAGAGGTCATGTGTTGAGGAGATCTATTTTTGCGTGAGGGCGAGTTTCAGGGAGAGAGAAGGATCTGGCAAAGAGATCTCCAGAAAGGTCGAAAACCGCCGATGGAGAAAGAGAGACTCACAAGTCGAGAAGACAGAGATCCGTAGGTAGAGGAGATAGAGATCCATAGGTAGAGAAGATTGGCGCAGATGCACAGATCTAGACAGAGATCTACACACAGAGAAGTAGAGAGATACTCAGCGAGAAGGTGAGACAGGAGTTTCGGTATCATCTCTCCACAGAATGCCGGTGCATGCACAAGGAATCAAGACTAAGAAAATGTGTAGGGACTTCTGTTCAAAGTTCTGCTAGCGTGAGAGGCGCCATATCGGCAGCTGAGAGGAAGGGAAAATGCATTTAACATGGTGGTTCACATAAAGCAGAAGTGAAACTTGGATCCGACAGAAATCGAGGCATGCAGGTATCACCCAGTCGGCGAACTCGCAGTATATACCCCCTCGAATAAGGCGACTGTTCTCAACGCTGCAAGTCTACATACCGCACCGAACGTTGCCCTGTATCCTCTCTGTTGATGACGAATGAGTGTATCGAACACCCTCTGTTGGCTGCGACTTCTTTGAAACTGCTTTTCGTGACTCGAAAGTCGAGGCACCAGTCGTAGCTAACTTAATGCCAGTCAAACGGCGCGCTGTTATGTTTTTCGAGCACGGTTCAACGAAGCTCAAACGAGGCCGCAGGAAAGAGGAGAAACGAGGGCAGCGAGCCTCTGACGCGTATGGAGGTCCTTTTCCAAGACCAGAACTCGACAGATGGGGACGGGAGCAGCAGAGAGAGCCAGAGAACCAGCGGGTCCTGCGAAAAAGCGAAGAAACTAGCTGCTCGTGTTGGTGTCTCTCGCCATTTTTTCCTCAGACAGCGCATCGGTTCCTTTTCTTTGGCCATGTCCCCGTTAGTGTATTCAGTCCACCTCAGTCGAGTTCTGAGTCTCGCATTCTTCCTCAGCGTTCCGTTTCTTTGCAGATCGTCTCTTGTCTAAAAACTATTCCCTTCTTCATTTCCGAGTCGAGACCCAGAGCCCCCCGGTCTCGCCTGCCTCGTGGTCGGCGCGCCTCGAACGCCTGAGTGCCTGGCCAGCACACACGCACTGCGACTTCTGGAAGAAATCCGTCGGGGAACGCGGAATTTCGCGGGGAGCTTTCTGAGATCCAAACAGAACGAACAAGTCCTTCGTTAAATAACGGCCTTTCCACTCTGCGCCGTCGAGGCAAGTGTCTCGATGGACTGCATGCGGGCACAAGGCCCAGCTTGCACACTACCCTTTGTTGCTCGGGAAGACAACACCGGAGAAAAGGCGCTTTTTCCTCGCGCTGGTGTCTCCAAGATCAGTTCTCCTCGTTTGCCTCTTCCTGCACTTTTCTGAAATCTCCACTTTTCCTGTTCTCTAAGAGAAGAAATCCACTTCTCAACAGTGCACCGGCGTCCGGACTGTCTCCGAACGAGACACCGCGACCTCAGTCTTCTGCAATGGTCGACTCTTCCACTTTTTGCTTTTCCGCTGCTTCCCCTCGTGTCTCCGCTGCCTTCACCGCCGAGTTAGCATTCCTTTCCAAGAAATTCGTAAAGTCAAATCCAAGCCTAAACTCGTCTCGTCTCCACTCATCCACCCTTTTTTATACACGCGTCCTTATATATGCATGCATACACACATATGTATCTATATAACTCATGCTGTATCCACGCATGGCCGCATTCACTTGCATGTAGAAGAGAACCTACACATTATACATCCGTTCATATGCATGTATATATGTATATATATGTATATATATAAATGTATATATATGTATATGTGTGACTACGTGCATGTCTTTGTATATATGTCTGTCTCTGTGTCGGAGTAAGGACGAGTTCTAGCTCTGTTGGAAGCGTTCTTGATTTTCGTCTTTTTCTTCCGCCTACCGGTTCCCACTGGAACCGACAGCCTTCGTAGTCTGCATGCGTCGTATGAGAGAGACACAGCGACAGTTGTTCCTCTTTCTTCTCTGCAACTTCCTCGATGGCAGACTCTGCCCTCGCACCTCAAGAGTCTGCCGGCACTGCTGCCGCTGACAATGCCACTTCTTCCAGGGAGGAAGGTCGAGGTACGTCCGGCGCGCATGGACAGGGCGCGCGCGCGACTGCAGAGCAGCGACTTTCTCTGGACGGCGCGACCGCGGAGCCGAGCAGTGGAGGCGCTCTCCGGCCGCAGTCGGACGCGGACATGCTCGAAAGAGGCCTTCTCGGAGCTTCCGCCTCTCCGGAGGCTGCCGCATGCAAGGACGAGGCAGCCGATAACTCGCCAAGGCCGCACAAGGAAAAGGAAGGTGCCCCCTGCTCCGAGCCTCTCCGTCGCTGTCGAGAGATTGGCGTCTCGTGGACGGATATCTCCTGTAAGTGAGAGAGAGAGTGCAAGGAGCGACTTGTGTGAAGAGGGAGAGGGAACAGCGACATGAGGTCATGGGGGCTCAAGAGCGCGGAAGGCGGTGGGCGGAAACGCACAGAAACCAATGGGGCATGACAGCCGTTCGTCGTCGCTCCCTCAAACAGCCGACGCGCGAACTCCTTCGAAGGAACAACTGCGAATCTGCGCATGCATACATCGGCTGGAGAGGGAGGCGGCAGACATGCAAGCCTCGCGCAGGTGTCAGAAGTGCTCTCAAAGAGGGTGGACGCTCTCGACTTTGGAAGATGACACCGCTCTTCTTTCGCCATTCTCTCGCTGACTTCATCGGCATGCGTTTGTCACTTTCACTCGCTATTCTCTCTCCCTCTCGCGCAATGGCCATCTTTCTCTGCCTCTGTCGTCTTGCCAGTCCCTCGCTCTGCATCGGTGTGTGACGTTCTAGCTCACTCGCGCTCTTGGTTCTGCTTCTCTGTCGCGGTCACCTCGCTCTCTCTGTCGTTCGTTCTCGCGTCCGCTTTTCCTTCCAAGTTCTCTTCACCTCCCTGGCTTCCTCGTTCGCGCTTTCTTGCGTCGGATCCCTTCCCTTCAGTTGAAGCGCGGGTGCGAAGGCCGCGAACGGGCATTCTCGGTACGCCTCCCCTGTGCGACGTTCTCAACGCCCTCGACAGCCTCACGCAGAAAGGCCCTCTGAAAAAGATTTTGTGCGGCGTCAGCGGAGAAGTCCTTCCCGGCGATATGGGTGAGGAGAGAAAGAACGCATTTGCTCTTCTCTTTGCTGTCACCTCTTCTCTCTCGTGCATGCGAATGCCACAAAGTCATATTCATAGTTTACCACCCTTCTCGCATCTCTTTCCTTTTTCGCGTTCTCCTCTCTCCGGCCCTTCTCCTGCTTTCTCTCTCTCTCTCTCTCTCGCGCGCGCGGTCTCCCTTTTTTTTGTTCCCTCGTCTGTCCTCTCCGTCTCTCTTTTTCTCGCGCGCGTTGTCTTTCCTCTCTTGGTGTCTCTCTTGTTCTCTCCCTCCCTCTGGATTCCTCTCCACTGCTCTCGCTCGGAGTTCATGTCTCGCTCCTGTTCCTGCTCTTGGTCTTCCCTGAACGTCCTCTTGTTCTCTCTGTCTCTGTCACCGTTTTCTCGCGCCGCAGTGGCTCTGATGGGCGCGAGTGGAGCAGGAAAGTCGACGCTGTTGAACAGTAAGGAGTCCGGACGAATGGTTTGCATGGAGAAACCTTTGTGAGAAGTCTCCTTCTTCTCTCCGCCTTGACAGTCTGTGCGAGCCGACCATGTCTAAGCAGGGTCACCGCCATGCTTGGCCTCTGATCACCACTACTCTTGCACCCATACCCTCTTTCACCTTTGCGTTCCTCAACCTTTCTTCATATCCATTTCCCCACAATTACCTTTGTTTCACCTCGTCGTCCGCGTCTCTTTCGCACTCAAACTTGTGTCTCTTTAGCGATGCAAGTGTGAATCCTGCATATGCATGACCCTATCATCTACGCAGAGATACCAGTACACTCAATACACATCTATATAGATGGTGACATGCGTATCCATATATATATATATATATATATTGCTGTTCTCCTCTGTTTCGATCCTCGTATAGGCACTCTCGTCCTATTGTTTTCTTGAAATCTATCTATCTATATATATATATATATATATATATATACATATATATACATATATATAGATGTGCATGTATATACATATATATATATATATAGATGTGCATGTATATATATATATATATATATATATATGTTCGGATGGGTTCCTGCATGCATGTGTTTTTCAGTTTTGAGTCGATATCTGCGAGAGACCTCTGGAACGGTAAAGTACGGAGACGCGCAGTTGGAGTTGAAGGAGGCGAAGAAGGTCTCGTGCTTCATTCAGCAAGAAGATCTCTTCAACGGATTCATCACTGTTCGAGAGCATCTCCAGTGCATTGTGAGCTAGAGAACGCAAACTCATGTACAGCGACAGAAATGCACATATTTTTGTGTATGTATCTATATCTGTATAGATAGAGTTGTTTATCTGCATGCAATGGAAACAGTAATTCAGAGGACCGGAATTCACTGGGTTTCTCTGCCTCCACAGGAACGGGCTTTCAGCCGAGTCTGTTCTGCGGGAGACAGTCTTGGAGTCGTCGTGACGGCAACGCGGCCACAGAACATGCATGCAAAAGTCTTCTCCCCATCTACCTAATTGCATTTCCATATATTTACATATATAGGTAAACATCTGCGTATCCACTGCTTTGACGTTTTCCGCCGGTTTCTCTCTTTCACCTATCTATACATGGACACACGCCGGTCTATCTGCTTATTTCACTATATCCATGTATATATATATACTTATATAGATATATATATACTTATATATATATATATATATATATACTTATATAGATATATATATACTTATATATATATATATATATATACTTATATATATGTATATATATATATATACTTATATATATATATATATATATATACTTATATATATATATATATATATATATATGCATGCGTTTTGGATTTTTATTCGAGCGTGTGTGAAGTGGGGTGTGTGTGATAAGGACTCGCAAGGTGCCCGGTTTTTTGAGTGAAAGTCGTACAAACCGTTTTCTGTGATTAGGTTCGACTCCGAACTACGCTGCCGCCGAAAGAGCGCGAGGCTCTCGTCGACCGCCTCCTCGTCGCCTTTGAACTTTCGAAAGCGGCAGACACATGCATAGGCAATCTTCAGATGGGAGCGCGAAGGTACGCGAGGCGCGGTCAGAATTTCAGAACCGAGGCGCGTCTTCGTTTATTTTCAGAAGTCGATCCCTTCTCCCTGTTTTTCGAACAAACATCGTCTCACCGCGTCGAGTCTTTGAGACTGCGAAGCATGTTCATTCGCTTTCGAAGTTGGCGCGTTCCTGTGCGTTGCCTCAGAGGAATCAGTGGAGGCGAGAAGAAGCGCCTGAGTGTCGCGACGGAAATCGTGACAAATCCTTCCATCATTTTCGCGGACGAACCGACGACAGGTCTGGACTCGTTCATGGCCGAGGCTGTGATGACTGTTCTCGAGCGGCTCGCCCAAAATGGTAAACGTCGGCGTGTGACTTCAAACAGTCGAACTTTGAAAAATCTACAGGCGAGGCGTTCCCTACTCCACAGGCTCGGAAATTCCTTGTCGTCTCTTCTCTCTTCTGGGTCTGTTCGCTTGTCTCTTCTTTCTTCGCCTTCAACTCTCGGTCAACGTCGGATGGATTTCTTGCTCTGTGTCTGTCTCCTTCCCCACTGCTGCGGCGAGGCCGTCACAAGTCGGTCGTTTCGAGATTGCAGATCTCTCTGTTTTCAAGGCAGTTGTCCAACCACAAAGGCTGTGTCCAGTTTTTCCTCGCCTTCTGCTCCTTCGTTGCTGGAGCAGTCGGCACTCTCCGCGCTCTCGAGTGTCTTTCGAACTTGCACAAACATCTTCGCGTTTCGCCGGAGTCCTCTTCTCTCTGGCGCCCTCCGTTTTTCTCCCAGGTGACGCGCGAAGACTCCTCCTGTCACCTTCCAGTGCATGCGGTGCCTCCTAAGAGACTTTCGTTCCCTCTTCTAGCCGAGTCCCTGTACTCACAGCTACGCGTCGCCCAGCATTCTCACTCTCTTCATTTATATGCATATATATATATATATATATATATATATGTGATATGTGTGTATGTCTGTATATGAAGCTAGAAGTAGACGTCTTTGTATGCGAGTGTGGCTGCGTCATTTTTTTTTCTGTCGATGTGGAGTACAGCTGCGGTTCCCGCTGAACGTTTTTTCTGTTTTTTCTAGGGCGTTCGATCATTTGCACAATCCATCAGCCGAGCACGACGGTGTTTGAGAAATTCAACAAAGTGATTCTGCTCGCAGAAGGCCGCATGGTCTTCGCTGGAGACCGACTCGCCCTGCCAGTGTATTTCGCGCGCGTCGGAAAGTCGATTCCACCCTACACCAGTGTCGCTGACTTCGTCATCGACGTCCTCTCCTCCAGCGAAGGCGCAGAAGCGACTCTCCAAATCGCGGAGAAGTGCGAGCCGAGAAAGAGAGACATACATGGGCGGGGAGGGGAGGCGGGGGGATGAGAGAGAAGAGGAAGAACAGGAAGAAGAGGAAGAACAGGAAGAAGAGGAAGAACAGGAAGAAGAGGAGGGAAACGGTGGGCGCAGATGCGAGACGAGAGTTTTGAGAAGCGAACGGGGAGGGGAACTGGAAGAAGAGTGGAGAGACAGGCCTTGGTCTCAGATGACGAAGAGACAGAGGAATGCAAGGGGACTGCGTTGTTTCTAGTTCTCGTCGCGAAGGAGAACCACCCATGGTATCCGACTGAGAGACGAGATGGAACAGGAACTTTCCTCAACTCAAGATTCTCCCTGCCGAATTCCTTTCCGTGCGTCGTCCTGTCCTTGCGCGCTGTGTTCTCTCGCCCATGTTCCCTTTTCGCGTTTCTGCGAGTTTCCGTCGTCCTCACCATCTTCCAGTCTCGCTTGTCTGCCGTTCTTCTTCCTGCAGGATGCATGCGGCGTGGATCAACACAGGCGTTCCCTTCATGCGTGACTGGGTGAGAAAGACGAAGGTGGAGGAACAGCGATTCTGTTGACTTTCCTCTCTTCGTTCAGCAAAGGAAAAACGACTCTCTCAAACTGGCATTTTGCGTCTTCAAAGCGGAACCGAGATTCTCCACTAGGTGATTCTTCTCTCGCTCCCTCTCTCTCTCTCTCTGGCGGAGACGTACACGCTGTACTCCGACGCTGCCGCCCAACCGAGGGAGATGGCGGGTGTCTCTCTCCCAACGTTCCAATGAAAGGCCTTTCGAAAGCCGCGCCTGCAAAAACGAGTCTTGACCGAACCGCTGGTTACGTAACGAGAAACATTTCAGTTTGTCAGACCTAACGTCGGATCGTTCGTTCTTCAGAAAGCGAAAAGAACGACAGTCCCGGAAGCCACGGATACACTCCCCATTCTATCGCCATTCCAAATTCGCGCATCCTGTCCAGATGTATCTTTTCTTCTGTCTGTTTGTGCTGCATCACTAGAGTGTGCCTCTCTAGTCTATACGCAGGAATGACTGTCGACAGCTGAAACTGGATAAATCTCGACCTCTCCGTCTCTGTAAAAAATGCTGTCTTTGGTTGTCTCAGCACGAATCCCTGCGAGAGCAATACATCCAGAGGCTGCAGTCTGAGGGAGTTGCGGACAAAGTAAGGGAAGCAACAGAGAGCTGCATGCGCGCGGCTCTCTCTTCAATATCGAAAAAAACGACCAAGTTCTTTCTCAGACACGAGCTCCTGTTTTTTTGTATCCCTATATACTTGTATGCACACGTGAATAGAGTTGTGTACATTTATACATGTGTACAGATATATAAATGTATATATGTAATATATGTATATATAAGCATATATATATATATATATATATAAACATATAATGTTTATATATAAACATGTAGTTGTGAAACAGCTGACAGTCGCCGCCACCTGCAAATATGTCTGTGGATGTATTTCTGCAACGTCGAGAAGTGCTATGAAGTTTTTTTCCACCGGTTCCTTCGTTGGCTGCCTCTCTGTTGTTTCTTCTTGCGTCGTCTCCAGCTTTCTCTTCAAGCCTTGATTATTCCATCGGCTCCGTCCGTTCTTCATTTCCGGTTCTCTGTGTCTTTTTCTCTGCATGCAGCTCAGCTCGTTCAAGGGCGAGACGAAGCGTCTCGCTTTGCGCAAAGGTAGCAAGTGCCCCCGTCCTCGAAAAATGTGCTGATCCGTGTATATATATATATATATATATATCGATATATACATATATATATATATATATAAATCGATATATATATATATATAAACATATATATACATATGCGTTGGTGTATCTATGTGTATATGTAAATGTATAGTGGTGTATTTATTTATTCACTTCTGTGAGTGTTTTTCTACGTGCATGTAGATACATGGACTTTCTATAGTTCTCTGTCAAAGCATATATAAGCATATATATATATATATATGTATATATATATATATATATATATATATATATTTGTATATCCGTATTTGCTAGAATATGCTTTGGTGTGATGCAGTGTATTTTATGTGTCTGGGGTGTGAAGGCAGCGTCGCTTGTTTGCAGAGTCGCCTTTTTGAGTCCTGGGAGTTCCTACTCTTTTTTCGAATGCGAATTGATTGAATTTGCCTGAAAATGAACTGACATATCATCGAGACATGTGAGAGGGCTGTGAGGTGCCGACCTGCCTGTGGCAACGCATCTTTCCTCGCCTTCAACTTTCCTTTTTCCGGTCTTTGTCAATGTCGGCCTCATCCGTCTCTCTCTCACTCCGCATTTCTTCGTTCGCGTCTCTGCCCTTCACGCCTTTCTTTTCCTTTCAGAAGCGCTGGAGGCTCCGACTGCGACTGATGAGGAGCCAGCTGTCAAGAAGAAGGAAGCCGCAGTGGAGGGTCGCGTGAGTTGGTAAGCGCCGCGCGGGGAGAAAACGAATTTGAGAATGAAAGTGCCTGCTTTTCAAGCTGAGAACCTGCGCGCACTCCAGACAGTCCGTGTTTGAAAGGGGGCAAACAAGGGGAGAAGAGAGAGAGAAGGGAGACACTGTGGGCGCTACGCAAGGCGTTTCGCGCCGGGTCGAGAGCGACTCTTGTCTGCAGGTGCAGAGCCTGCTGTTTCTCATTTTTCCATTTTTCAGGTGGACGCAATTCCAGGTGCTGCTCCACCGCTGCTCGCTGGCGAACAAACGAAATCCACAGATTCTGCAAGCTCGTGTGGGCCAGACTCTCGTCTCTGCTCTTCTCCTCGGCTTTATTTTTCTTCGACTTCGTAAAGGGGATGCCATTTCCAAGAACGGCGCTGCCAACTTCATCAACCTGAATCAGGTGCAGCAGCGCAGAGTCGACGACGCGACGAGGAAACTCAAAGAGCAGCGACAAACAAAGCACGAAGCTTTCGGTAGCTCAGCCTGAGTAGATCCCAGGGAGACCAAGGCGAAGAGAAGAAGAAGAAGAAGGATGGTAGAGACGCCGCGAGACAGAGAAGAAGAAGAAAGGCGGCAGAGAGAACGAGGGACCGATGCGGGGGTGGCTTCCGGCTGTGATTTGTCCATTCGTGTTCCAGCTGCGTTCCTTTTTTCGAGGATCCCTATATGAAAATATTTGCATCTGGCCAGTTTCGCTGGTGGTCACCAGAACTCCAGCGACCGGCCAATTCAGTTCCTTCGCGTTGTTCTCGCGTTTTCACCTCTCGCGACTTCCCGGCTCGTGCGTGTCTCGTTGGCGCCCGATTTTGCTTTGCATGGCTCCATGGAGTTTCGCCTCAGTCTCTCCGTCCTCTTTCTTCAGGGCATGACAGGTCTGGTCACCGTTCTGCAGACGTTCACGACTGACAAAATCGTCGCGCTGCGCGAATATCGCTCGGGGACGTACAGCCTCGTTCCGTATTTCCTGGCAAAGACGGCTGCCGACGCGGCGTTCCAAATTTTTAACCCAGTCGTCTTCTTCACGTAGGCCTTGACGGCAACGGTGTCTCTGTGCTTTCTCGAGAAGCCTCCACTTAGCACCGGTGTCCGTCTCCAGCCGACGGACGGCCCTGCACGCCGGTGCATGCTCCAGTCGCCTCTGGCGCGTCTCGTTTGTAGATGCTGACCCTCGTGCCTGGAGGATACCAATGTATATTATATAAAAGGCTGCATGCAAATCCGTTCCGAGTTCCGGCTAGACTCCGGTCTTCGTCTGAGCAGCTCCGTTCTCTTTTTCTTCTCTCCACCTTGCCTTCTTCTTCTTCTCCGGCTCCGTCTTCCTACCTGTCTCTCTGCTCCAGCGTCGTCTCTGTCGGTTCTCCTCGTCGCTCTCCAGTCGCTCTTCAGTCGCTCTTCAGTCTCTCTCCCTGTCGTCAGGCTGTCTTTCTGCACCGTCGCTTCCGCGCGTTCTGTCTAACGTGACTCGTCTCGGCGTCTAGCCGGTTGTCTCTCCTGCGCTTCTTGCAGGACTCACCTGCGTCGTTTCCTTGTGCTCTCCTGGTTTCCTTGCAGCATCGCATGGTACATGATGAACTTGAATCCGTCGGCGACCCGCTGGCTCTGGGGCCTTGGCTTCATCTTCCTGCAAACGAACGCGTCGATTTCGATGGGCTACTTGATCTCGTGCATGTGCCCCGACGTAAGTTTCTCGACGTCAGAGGTACCGCCCTGCCGTCGAAAGGTATCCTCGCTGCTCATCAGAGATACTCACGCGCGCTGCGCGTCAGGTTTCTGTGTTTCTCCTCCTTACAAATAGGCCCGCGCGTCTCCATGTCGATTTACCTCACCTTTTCTCCGCAGAAATAAGACAGAGAACGTCGTGTGCGGATCGTCTCGGCGAAGGCGTTTTTTCTCTGGGGGCCGGCCTTGTCTTTTTTCGTTCTCGCCTCGGGGTGTTCGGAGCCTCCCCGCTTGTCGACTTTTTTTTCCTGAAGCTGCAGGCAGTTTTCGCTGATGACCTGCCGTGTTCTCGGCTTCAGTGGTGTCTCCTTGCATGCGTTCGTTCTTCGCGTTTCTTTCTGCGGCCGAAGTTGTCTTTTCTTGAGATCAACTCTTGGGCTGGCGGCCCAACGACGCGGCGTGCTCGGTGGTGTCTCCTTTTGTCCCCTCTCGAGGCGCTTTGGCGAAATGCGGCCGGAGAAGTCGCGAACTCTCGAACAGGGGTGCCCTTGGTCGCTTTGCGGGGGAATGCTTGGTAGAGCTTGAGGAGCAAATGAGCCTTCGCGCGGAGTTTTCCTTGATGCGTCTGCGTTTGCTGCAGCTTGAAATTGCCCTCTCGGTCATGCCGCTCCTGACGATGCCACTAATCCTTGTTGCGGGATTCATGATCATTCTCGACTCTCTGCCCAGATTCTGGATATGGGTGCCGGTCAGTGGCCATCTCTCTCGCAGCGCAGCTTTCTCTCTTACTGGCATTCTTCTCTCTTACTGGCGCCGGTCTCTGCTCTTCAGCTGTCTCAGATAAAGTAGACCATCTCGCGTTCTTTCTAGCCCAAGCAGTGTAGTGCCGCCATCAGAAACTTGCCGGTCTCAAGAACAGATTCTTCTTGCCGCATTCTCGACGGCCTCCTTTCTCCTTTTTCGTTGTCTCTTTCTCCTCCATGCTGTGTCTGTCTCGTCGCCTCTGTGTTCTTCTGTGAGGTCTCTCGTCGTCAACCAAGGATCTCTCTCGTCTCCTCTCTACTCTTCTGTCTTTCGCCAGTTCAGTGCTCCTGTCTCCGTACTTCCTCAGTATTCTCCTGTTTCTGCATGCACAGCAACGAAAAACAGTAGATACTGGACATGTCGGCAAGTGCTGTCCGCGTCTTCCCCTCTTCTGCTTTTCTTCTCTCCGTTGCCTGTCTACAATTGCGTTCCTGAGCCTGTGTCTGCGAGTTGCAGCTTTCCATACACCCCGAATGCCTCGAAAGAACTCCTCAGTCCATGAATGTCCACTTGGTTCTTCTCGGGACTTCCTGACCGTTCTTCCTTTCGTCTCATCTGTCTCTTCTTCTCTCAGTATCTCTCACCCTTCCGGTGGGCCTTCTCCGGCATCATGCACGCCGTCTGGGGTACGTACAGCCCAAACCCCCAAGCAACCTTTTGTATGCGCTTATGAAGAGATGATCCAATATATATATATATATATGTTTTGATGTGTGACGGTGTGCATCTGCATGCTTCTTCGCTTGAGAGAGACTCCGTTTCAGATCAGCCAGGAAATGTCTTTTTTCGGGGACTGGATTGCCTGTTCTGATGCGAAATGTTCTTTAGCGAGACTTGGAGTTTTCTTTCTTTCTTCTCAACTCGACCTTGTCTTTGCCGAGTCTACGACGTCTCACGTCTGTCTCTGTGTATCTTCTTGGGTCATCTCTTCAGTTCTTTTGAGCAGCTGTACGTGAGTCTGAGCGAGCTGAACGAGCGCTTGGTCGCTCCTGCTTTCGTGCCCTCCATGTCTCCTGCACAATGACTTCTCTTGGTGATTTCCATGTTCTTCTTCTCTCCAGAAGACGTCGAACTCGATCCTTGCCCTGCGGGCATGAATCCGCCGTCCTGCTACAGCTCAGGCGCTGAGGTATTTCTTTTCACTGCGTGGCGATTTTCAGCAACCTTTCTGCAAATCTCAGTTGCCGCGGTGTTCTTTCTCTCCGTTCAAATCCGCCACTCTCGCTCTGTCCGCGTTCCTACTTTTCACTTGAGTCCTTGAAAGAGTCAGGGTAATCGAAGATCCTTCTTGGCGCAACGTTAGGGAGTCAGATGTTGCGTCCATTCCTCGACAGCTGGAGCAGGCGTCTGTATATTTGTCTCTTGTTTTTGCGGGGACCGTGGCAACGAAGGATACACCGGTCGTCTCTTCTGTCAGGGCCGTTTCTCGTAAACTCGGTAGGAAGCAGCGTTTCGATGTTTTCTTTTTGTTCTTTAGTTGTTTCCCTCTGTTTCTTCTCTTCTCTTCCACATCAACGTCGTGTGTTTCCTGTGGTCCTTGTTCTCCTGACTCTGTTCTCGTGCCGTTCTTCTCGGGAGCACTTGTGAGGCTTCCGCTCCTATTTTCTCGCCGTCTCCCGGCTCTCTTCCGCAGCTCCTCGCTCTCGGCTCTCTGGTGTGCGTATGGCTCTCCCATTTGATTTTTTTAGTTCTTTTTTTTCTCAGGTTCTCGAGTACTACTGCCTTGATGGCGACAGCATGTGGCTGAACGCTCTCTACCTCGTGATCATGGTCGTCGGGTACGCGAGTCGAGTCCTTCTCTGTCTCTTCGTCCAGGCCTTCTCCGACAATGTTCTTGTTGAAAGCGTTCTTCTCTCCGTTTTTCGCGTTCTGTCCTCTCTTTCACACATGCTCTCTCTTCTTCCCTCGCGTCTGCTTCCTCTCTCTTTTTCTCTCCTCTCTGTCCACCCTCTCTTGTTCTTTCGTCTACGCTTCTTTCTGCTTCTCTCCCCCATGCCTCCTCTATCTTCTCTCCTGTGTGTTTCTCTCTTCTGCCATTTTATATGTGCGTCCGCTCGTGTTCTCTGATGCGCTTCAGTCCTCGATCCTTCTCTCAGTTTTTTCTCGTCGCCTTCGCCTCTCGCGTTCCTGCTTCCGCTGCTGTTCGCTTTGGTGTCTCCGTGGCTCTCTTTCTGCGTCGCCCTGCGCGCGCCGCTGTCGCTTCCACCCTCCGCCCCCCTCCCCTTGTGCTTTCTGCGTTTTCTCTGTGCACCGTCTCTTCGGTGTTCTCTGTTCTTCTCGCATCGACTCAGCTACCGCGTTGTCGGCCTCTTGGTTCTCCTCATCTTGAATCGCCGAAACTAAAACGCCGACAACCGACTTGCACGATGGCGTTCGATGCCCGCGAAGCGCGGCAGGAGTCGAGGAGAGGAACCCCCACACAGCGAGCACGAAGAAGAAAAGGCGAAGCGACTCAAAGACCTGGGGGAAGAACAGAGAGGGAGGCAGGGAAGCAAAGAACCTCTGCAACGAAAAAGGGAAGATCGACAGAGAGACGCCAGCGACCGTCGCCGAAGCCACGAACATCGCCCTCGAGAGGAGTTTCCGAACAGAAGACAACGGCAGAGACGCTCCTTCAGATGCGCCCAGAAGCCACAGATCGAGGGGACTCTCGCGCATGCACTGAACGCATTTTCGCTTCTTTCCGGTCTTTGTGAGAACCTCGCAACGTTCACGTGCATGCAAAGTGAGGCCAGATCGCCGTAGCGGCCAGGTATGTCGTGCAAAGGACATACATGTACGCATGCATGCATATTTGTAAGGAGGCCTGCGTGAGTATGTGCGCTTTTTTGACCGAATGGCCGAGCGGTTGTCTGTGCAGTCGCAGTGAAAAGCAGATTTCCAGTGTGGAGGCGAAGGAGTGAAGCTCAGCCCTGCTCTCGAACCACGGGCAGAACGCGTGAGAGAAAGGATTTGTTCGCATTTCCTCCGGTTTTCTCCCTTTTCTTCGTGGGCATACAGAGGCGAAACTTCTGCACTCGCCGCAAACCTTTTTCGCCACACCTGGTCAATTTTCCGATCCTTTTCCTCACCGTCGTTCTTCCGCAGCGCCCGTCTCGGCGCATTCCTATATATCGACATCTATCTACATATATCGACATGTATCTACATGTATCGACGCTTATCTACACATGTCTACATAGATTTGGTAAGGCGGTCATTTTTTCGAGAAAAGTGCAACTGTATACGTAGACTTGTATCCAAATGGAAATGGGGAAACATATGCATTTGCCTCCCACAACGTCACCCCTGCTCAGCAAAGCGCACAGAAGGTGTTCAGTCTTCACTGTGGCCATATAAATGCATTTACATGCATGGAAACATTTGCACAAATATATATCTATTTCTGCATACATATATCATATATATGGTCAATGAAAGTAAATAGACAGGCCTATATCTATCTATAAATATATATATATATATATATATATACGGATGAAGGGGGTAGAGAGTGACCTCTGTGAGGGTGCGTTGTTCGCTTCCGCTGCAAGTCCACGCATGTGCCTGTGTCGGAGTCGAGAGAGCAGATAATAGATAACTTCTTCTGGCAAACTTTACGCCGCGCGGAATTTCAGAGAGGACCGAGGAAGAAACCTCGAAGGTCTCCCTGGTGTCGTCACAACGAAGACCGCAGAGTTGTAGGTATTGAGGTCGGACTTTATAAAAAAATCTGCTTTTCCCCGGAAAACCATTGCGTACTCGCAGAAACGCGACATGCCCTTCAATTCTCGCGCCGAGGACGCATCCGTTCTACCTGTGTTTTGAAGCAAACATTGTGTTTTTTCCACTTCTTTTGCAAAGCGTCGCTGGGCCGACTTTGCAACGCGGCGCGGCCTTTCCAGAGAAGTTGATGTGCAGAACGGAAAAATTGGAAAGTCCTCGCACTTATCCCTTACCTTCTTTCCTTCTCTTTCTTCTCCCGTCTCTCCCGCTATTCCTCCCTTCTCCCCTCTTCTCCCTTCTCGCATTCTCTTTTCTCGTTTCTCTTCTCTTTTCTCTTCTTCTTTGTCTTCTTCTCTTCTCCTGCTCGTCTTCTCTTCTCGCTTCCCTTATCTGCTTGGCGTTCTCCTTTTTCTTCGTGCTTGAGTTCTGCGGAGAAGACGTCCGCGTTTCCTTCCTTCGACGTCACCAAACTATGTTGATATATATATATATATATATATAAATATATATATACGAATATGTATGTATACAGGCCCACATGGAGACCTTTATACATGTGCATGCATGTGTTTATGAAAACAAATAGGTACAAACGGAGAAAGGGTCCGCGCCTCCGAGTTCTTTCGTATGGCCTTCTTCATCAGCAACTGTTCCAGTTGAAAAGCGGGGGTCTCGAGGTCGCTGTCGAGCGGTCGGTCTTCTTGATTCGGGAGTCACACGGAGAAAGCGGAACGGCGTCGACTGCTCCGCGTTCTTCTTTTCTCTCCGTGCTTCTCAGAAAGTCCACTCTCGCCGAAAGGCGACCGTACCCTCTCTCAGACTCTTTCCTTTCTGCAACGGCAGTTCTGCTTGCGCAACCCAAGAGCCTCCAGAGGCGCTGGGGTCTCTCCACTGCAGCCTCAGGAAGTGCAGCGGCTGCATTTGCACCTTCACCACGCCTCCACTAGACAGAGAGTGTGTGTATTCGTAGTGAAGAGACCTGAAAAATCCAAACAGTCACGAGCAACATGAACCTCCACTGCTCCTCGCAAAGGCCCCCATGTTCAGGGGCGTCTCGCGACGCAGCCGAACACAAAAGAACGAAGCCTCCACGCAATGTATCCATCCCTAGCCATGTTTGTACATACATAGATAGCTGTGGACGAAAAGCTACCACACACAACGCACCGGAATGCAGAACGAAAAGGAAGAAGGAAGTACAATGCCGTAGATGCCGGAGCAACGACCCGCGGCTTCCTCACCTGTCTTTAAGACGGAGAAAAGGAGCAAAAGTTACTCGACCCCCACCGAAATGCTGCTTCACTCCGACGACTGTGTCCCAGGAGTTTGTGGGGTGCTCACGAGCAACTTGCACGTTCACTTCTGTCCACTGTTCGTCTTTCTCTTGCGGAACTTTGCCTCCCTGAATTCGAAGTTCGGACGTTTCTGAAAAACAAACGCCGGAACACGAGTGCCCAGAAATCGCGAGCTCCACTCACCTTCAGCTCGAACACCCAGCACACCTCGCCTTTTTCTTCCGTTATATATATATATATATATATATATATACATATATATATATATATACGAACACACTTTATCTGTGCACATCCAGATGTTATACATCTACATCTATATGTGTAGACGTTTTATGGAAGAAAAAAAGGTATATATACATACATACGGAGGCATTTTATGGAAGAAAAGTAACAGGATGCATGTAGGCACGTTCACATATATACATCTATATTCACATCTATTCATATATATATATATATATATATATATATGCATGACGTATATACCTACATCTGTGGATATAAATGTGTGTGTGTGTGGCTACGTTTCGAGAGGATACTTTGGCACTGTGTGATATTTGCACAGTTGCACTTTTCTCTGTGGGAAGTCGATTCCCTCTGTGTGTTGTCACCTGCGGGAGTCTGTACACCTCGTCTCCACTTGATTTCTTGCTCCTCCCTCCACAGCATCTCTGACTTCAGGCAAGTGCTTACGCGTCTGGAAGTCGTGAGAAGGCTGGATTTTGACGAATCTTTCTCCTCGTTGAAAGAGGTGAGAGGACGAGACAAAAGCGCCAGCTGGCGCATTCTCCGAGGGAGGGCAGAACTGCCCGTGGAGCTCGTGGTTGCCGTGAACAGCTGCGAGGAGTGGAGAGGCGAAGGAGAAGACAGAAAAAAGCCGATGAACTCGAGGGGAAGAGAAAGGAGGGAAGTTTCGAAAAGACAGACACGAGGACGTGGTAAGAGAGGTGGCGAGACAGCGGAGAAAAGCGCCTGATTCTGGGGATTCCCAGTGGCTGAGGGTGTTTCTCATTCTCTTGCCTTCTTTCTCTAGAATGGTTTTTCTCTGTGTGTCTGTTCTCTTGATTTCGCCCGCATCTTCAACCTCTCGCCTTGTAGGCAAGTCTTCATCTCTTCCTCTCCTTGTTGTCTGCGCGTCTCTCGATTTCTCGACTCCCTACGGTCTCTCCTCTCCTCTCTCTCTCTCCGTGTTGCGATGTTTCGATCTCTACCTTGTTTGCTCAGTCACGCGTTTTTTCTTCCTGACTCGGGTGTGCGGGACTCTCTCCTCCCTCTGTTCTCGGCTTTTTTGCTCTCGCTCCTCCGTTCCGCGCGACCCACCAGTGCACAGAACTTGGCTTCTGCCGGAGGGAAGGTCGTAGCGCATGACGGTTCGGAGCCGCCGGTTTCCTCCGGACCCTACAGCCTCTCCAGAAACTTCGACTGCTTCGCAGAGTCGAGACAGGAGAGACAGCGAGCCGTTCTTTCCGGTGCAGAACTCGAGGGACTTCTCCAGCGACGGCAGCGAAGACCTGAGCAGGTCTGTGCCTCCCCAAGGCGCTCCGGCGTCTGCTGAAAGGTGCAGGTGTGTGTCGAATCCCTTCGCCCATTTGTGGTGGATCTAGCGCGGCGCCAACAACGAGCAGAGAAACAGACACTTGGTGGCATCGTCGCACGAAGAGCGAAGGAAAACGCCTACTTCTCTGTCGCGCGTACAGGCAGCGCTTCGTCTCAGATGTGCGAAAACAAGCGACCGAAAGAGACGTCACACACTGAGATCGGCTGGCACAGAAGCCGTGGTTTTTTGTCAGAGTTTCGTCGGACAGCCGAAAGGAGACACGCCGAGACAGAGGGGTGGAGACTGGACAGACAGAGGAGAAAGTGAACCAGGAAGCCACCCAGAAAAACCGGAGACAAACAGACAGAGAGGGAGCACTGAAGAGCGTTAGGAAGAGACGAGGAGGACGTGAAGGCGCAGAAGAAAGGGGAGAACAGAGAACGCAGAACGGGGAGAGGAAGACCGCGAAGAAAACAGGCAACCCTCTGACGCAGGGAACAGGCCGCACAGTCTCGAGCACACTGATCAGGTGTGTTGGTTGCCGTCGCGCCCAGCTCGAAAGAAGGCGCAAAAAAGAACAGTCTCAACACAGAAGTCTGGGGGAAAAGGGGAGAGCACCTCATGGAAGCGACTTGGCTTTTCCTTACGTTCGCGCCGATCCGAAGGCCTTCGAGACCCGTCGCCCCCCGAACTGCCTTGTCTGAGCCACCAACCAGTCCGGACGAGATCTGCACAGACACCGCAAAAAGATACAAAGGAAAAAGTCGAATTCCGTCGATGTGCAGCGTCAGCAGGTGCGACAACCCAGTCGCCAGCACGGCAGCATGACGAAGATTGCACAGTAGCGAAGGTCTCAATGTCAGGAACTGCGCAAAATAGATTTCTGAAAGGACAGCCACACAGCGAAGAAGCAATTGCTTGGCTGACCCAAGCCGACCAGCGGGATGGTGGTGAACAGCAATCTCAAAGGGATCCGTTGTCTGTATTTCATAACCGGGGTCCTCTTCATAATCCGAGGTACTACGTTGTCTCGGTGTATTCTAGTGCTTTACACAGTCTGGGATTGCGGGAAGCGCCAACGATATACCTCAAACGAAGCCCCGACACTTGCTTGAGCTTCTGAGAGGAGCGAGTGTGTGGGTTTTCTCTGTTTTCACACAGTTTGCATCGAATACTTGGCGGTGAAGTCTTCTGCAAGAGCAGTGGTGGTAAATGGACGTCGGAAGCAGCAAAGAACAGCAGCTGATAGTTGCGAAAAGAGGATCAGCAGCCAAAGGGAGGAGATGCAAGTGAGGGGGCGGGGGAGGAAGAGGCATCATCAGGGTCTTTCTCGCTTCGGGATGATGTATCTCAACTTTGCTTCGCAGTTCGACTCAAAAAAGAAGGTGAACACTCGGGAAAGGTGTGTCGAGTCCCTGGCGATGAGACGACGATTTAGTTAACTACAGAGACAGAAATGTCCTGCAAGAACGCTGAACAACTCGAGTTCTGGACTGCTACGTCCGGAAGCAAACAAGGGCACCTACTGTTGTCGATTTTAGTTTCTTTTGCACTGAACTCTTTGTCCCTCCCAGTGACTAGGTTTTTATGTGTATCAGGACGCCACGTTTTTGCCGCGTTTTACGCTGCCGGAGGGGTCCTTTCTTCGAGGTCTGTCGGTGCGTCGAGTTTGCGGTGTCGATGCTCTGATTTACTCTCGACAAATCACGAAAACAGTAGTTGGTTTCCAAAGACCGTGCACGTACCCATAACGACGTTTGCGGCGAGACGGCGGGAGGTGTCACCGCAAGGGAGAGGACGACGCACGAGAAAAAGGGGGTTGCCTCCCGCCTTTCAGTAGCAGCGATAAGTGCTACGAAGACCAGGAAGAAGAGAAAAGATCTTGTCCAATGAAAAGGACTCTTCATCGTGGCCACGATAGTGCAGACACCGCAAGAGACAAGCGTTCCTGCCTCGCGAGAGACGGCGCTTTTTTGTCGGGCCAGTGAGAAAAGAAGGTTCTTGCAGGTCGAGTGAAAAAAGAGTTCCGCGCAAAAAATGTGGAGATGTGTGCGCCTGACTCGAAAGGTTTCTCCCCCTTTCACAAATGGAAGACGAAAAAATCGACCTCGCCGGAACTCGATCTATCGCGAGTCCACTTGCACGCGCCTCTGCCCAGAGGGGGTCACCACGCGGGAAGAAAAGCGATTTTTCACGTCGACTGCAACCTAAAAGTCCGCTGCCGAAGCTAAGGAACGAATAAGACAAGGGAAGGGTAGTGTTCACCGAAGAGGCAGGTGAATGCACAGAGAAAGAGCCAGCAATATGGAAAGGCCGGTCAAAAACCCCCCGTCCGCGCTCCTTTGTCGGGCAAAGCGCGAGACCCCCCAGATCTACGAGTCGGAACAAAAGGGAAAGAAGATAGGTGGGTATTGACTGCTTGTTGTCGTGTCTGCATGCGTGAAAGTCCACCGTTATTTTCGTGTGCATGTTTGTAAAGAGACTGTCTGGTAAATTTCAATGGTGCATCGCGCCTAGGGGGATCCTGGGGACCTCGTTGCTTCCGACGAGTTTCGAGCTTCACTTGGTTTCGGTGGAGGATCTCCAGCTCTATCTATGTATTCATGTCGAGCGGCCTTCGATGGAGAATCTGTGATTCTAGCCATGGGCTGTGTCGCCAGCCGGAGTTCTCTATCTCGGGCACATCACCTGGTGGCAGTAAGTCTAGGAGATACACAGGCATCTCTCTTAACTCGCTTCAAACGCCATTTCGCGACGAGTCTTGAGACATTTCCTGTAGATGTATAGTTGGAAAACCAGCAGTTGTATACAAGCTGTACAGAAATCATGACATTCACTTTGGTAGTCCCCTTCCTGCATAAGCATCATAATCCAAGGCACCATGCATGCAATGCAAGGTCACAACTGAAGCTAGACTCCCTCGAACTCCTTCTGCGAACGAAATAATCTCAGGGTGGCGGCGTCTTCTTCTAGCAAATCTCTCCCCCTGTTCCCCTTCTCATGGGAAGGGAGTTTTCGAGGGAGTCACTTGAGGTGGAGAAGCAGGTTAGGGTGAACATGAAACTCGTGAAACAGAACCCTGTCAAAGGCAGACTCGACTGCGCGATGTGGTTTTTCCCATCGGTTTCCTATTTATAGTACTGCATCACGCTCGCACTGTTGAATTAAATTGGTGTGTTTGGTGGTGAAGAAGATAGACAAAGGGAACGGGAGGCAGGACCAACAGAAAGGATCCGGCTGCGAGGGGCGGATGAAATGCACGGCTACCTGCGATTTGGTAGCTGTTTTCGTACTCATGTCACTCTATGAACGCCTAACCCAGTACAAATACAGCTGGCGTTACACGCCTTCTCTTCACAACGTTGCAGACAGTCAAATCAGGCACTTCTTGCGATTCACTATGATGCGCTTGACAGCATCAGTTCATCACGACTCCGGTGCCAGCCTGACTGTTCCTTCCCGCAGGTTCTTCAAATGACTTAATGAACACACATCTCTCGCTTTTGGCAGACCGTGGGAGGCAGCAGGATGCTACTCGATTTGTCTGTAGCCGCTTTGGGATTGAGTTCGTAACGCTCGTGCCCCCATTTAGGAAGAGAGACCGATTCGGACCTTTGTGTTTGAAGGTATGTAGTGCAAGTCACCTCGGTTTTTCAATCGTCATGAACCTTTCTTTAACTCTCTTTCACTCATTGTGAAGGAATCTACGGACCTGCTTCTGCCTTCCCCATTCTGTCACCATTTATCTGCCTCATGTTGCCCTTTTCCATTTTCTCTCTTTGCTTTCAAATGCCTGCCCCTCCTCTTCTCTGACTCTTCTGCAGCCTCTCGACCATTTGCGGTCTTCCGACCACTCTGGCGCAGAGGCTTTTCAAGCTGCGGCTTCCGCCTTTTCCATTCTGTCGCGCGCACTCGGGTTATGAAGCTGCATAAAACGACTACAACGCAATCAACAACAAACAATTGATCTAAGTCCGACTGCTCTCGATATACTGTTTCAGGTGCACGCGCTGAAAGCTGACCAAGTCGCTGCCCATTGCGTGGATGAGTGGGGAAAAACGGGCAGTGGATATGTGGCGGCTGTTGCTGTATACGTTCAAGCGGAATGTGGTCGATGAAACACAAGTTGGCTCGCACAAGGCCGGAGACGGCAGAAACGCGAGTGACACCAATGCAGAACTTTATACAAAGGAGACATGCTGAAGGCTGGTGGGCAGTGATTGACACTGGATGACGACAAAGCAGTCCACGTTACGGACTTAAAGAGGCCAAATATTTGCAGACGCCTCCGCGCATTTACACCCCTCATCATCTGGTTAGGGCTTCTCAACTTTGCAGCGGGAAGAAAGATCTCCTAATTTTACCTGCTTTCGGTGTAGCATCTCAAACTCTACGCATTCATGTCTAGCTGTCTTTGGTGGTCAATATCTGGTTTTAACCCACAGCAAGCTTCCCAGCGAAGTACGGAGAAGCACTGTCTGATGTGTTTCCGTTCGGGCTCTAGAGAAGGTGCGGTATGTTTGTCCGACCCAAGAACTGTCTTCATCCCTGGAGACTCAATTTCGTGATGACTCGACGGTTTCACAGAACACCCACAGGTGCACAGAGTGTGCTTCTGGCGTTGTGGTTACAGAAAATCGACACTTTTTTCCTGGATGCGGTGTTACCCGTCTTCCTCGCGTTTACGGTGAGATAACGCGGCTGCTTTGCCCCTGTTTTCTCGTTGAAGCACCGCTTTCCAGTTCCTCCAGCGCTACCAAAAATACCTTGCCACACAATGGCCGGCGGTTCCTGTCTCGCGTTTCGAGAGAACCAAACGGCCTCACCCAGAGCCGGCATTTCCCAGCTTTCTTACACTAGCGGGTGGTGAATCCCGCCATCCGTTGCACTCCTGCTTCATTCTGAACGTACCTGCCTGCACATCGACTAGTATGGCGACCAGAAACTCTGGAGGCCGTTGTAACTTACCACTTTTCTGCTGCATAAACAATCCTGCATGTTTTCAGTGCAGGAAATACTGACGCCCCAGTAAGTCTACCCCAACTACAGGCCGTTACTCTTCAGGGTTCCTCATGCGTCGGGACCGTTTCGCGTCGGTCTTCCGGGACACTCCACGATACTGTCAAAAACTCGGGGCAGGCGAGCGAGGTGGTTATCGAAGAAAATGTCCTGGGTAATATTCCCCAGAAGAAACGCAGAGGGATGGAAGGAGACTACCTTCAAATTTCGCTTTTTCCCGTGAAACACATGGCGCCTCACACTCTAGCGACGACCGATTCGTAACGATCGCTGTTGCTCTGTCTCGCATATTGTGTGCAGCTTAAAATGCTTCGTTCGACTTAAGTCACTCACACTACGTTTTCCGCATGAAGTCGTAGGTGCTCATTCAGGTGTATGTAAGCACCGGCGAAATACGCCTATCAGGAGGTTCGTGACTTCCGCTCCACAACTCCGTTTCGGTCCTTTCGATGGAAATCTCGCCTTCCACAGTTACCCTTGTACTTCCGGGGTACGCCTGGGGTGGGCGCAAGACTTGCTCGGACCAAGCCCTTAGTTTTTCGAGGACGCCGCGGGACAACAGAACGAGAGGCCGTCCCCCCATCACTGTTCGTTTAGTGTCCTCGGAGATAATGCGCAGCTAGCCCGAGAAAAGATTCAGATAGCGAGAAAGCCCGGAGAGAATCGGAGAGCGCTGCCAGCGAGACTGTGTCGATGGTGGAGGCGACCCTCTATCTAGCCATGGCACACGGGGCATCACCAGAAGGACCACCGGCGAGCTGCTTCGCGACGAGTTTCTTACTTGTTACACTTTTTAGTTGACTTCCTTGGTCCTTGCTCCCGATTTCCCTTTTTCCTCGAGTAAACCACCGAAATAATGAAGTGCGCAGCCGTGTTCGCAGTCGCCATTGTTGGCGTTATGGCCCGCCTCCCGGGCCTCGGTGAAGCGGTCCGCGTCAGAGGCTTGGGCGGCAATGCTGAAAAACCGGAAGCAATGTCCTTCGTTCAGGCTGGTGCGAAATTTGGACAGGAGTATTCGGAGGTGGATGTCCACGCAGCTGAAGACGGTACCATGTATTTTTCCATCAACGGGGCGAAGGCTCCCAGCCAGGGCGCTGAAGCCCAGGAGCAAACCCCCAGCGAACAATCCGAAGCATGAGTGCAGCCAGCCTGCGGAGTAAGAGGCGGTACCTCAAGCCTCTCAGCGACCCGCGACGTGCATGCATCGATAGAGGTTACACTTCCAATGCAACGGTGTGCGGCGAGCTCGGGAACGTGACTTTGGACGCCTGCGTAAATGCATGCGGAAGCGCAGAGGCCTGCACGCACTACAGCTACAATTCTGAAAGAAGCCCAGCAAGCTCCTCACCGCGGCGCAGTTGCGTACAAGGAAGCGGCGGCCGCAGTCACCGGAGTTCCAACCTGCAGCGGCAGCTGCTACCAGAGCAATGATCCCTGCGCAGGCGCCACGGATACTGCCCCTACCAGCAGAACTGCCGTCGCCTGCCAGGTTGCATGCAGCGCCAAACACGCGTTCTCCGCATTCGTCGAACACAGAGTCCAGGACCTGCCAAGTCGATGGCGCTGGCTAGGAACAGCGCCGCGGTGACGAACCGTTGCCGGTGGGAAGGCAGTCTATGCTTACCGGCATATCACATGATGTCAAGTGCGTTGACTGGCGTGCAGACCGCGTTTACCCCACTCTATCTGTTTTCCGTCGTCAGCGACAATGGCTATAGGAAGTCAATGTAGCGCGCTAAATCTTGGTTGAGTTGGTCAGCACCTCCCAAGCGGGCAGACCCCCGTTTGGCCTCCCGTCACTTCATGCTCTGTCTCTTTTTCTCAGGCGATATGAAACTCTTTGTGCCCACTTCCTGTTGAAGCAGTATCCAGAACGTTTCGTGGATTTCGGTAAAAAAACGTTCTTCAAGGGCTCCCGTTGCGAATACTGCTGTCACTGGGCTACGTGACTGTGTGCTGAAAAATACACAGGTCGCCGGCCGTTTTCACAGACAAGTTACGGCAGTCGAACTACAGTATCAGCAGACGAAAGAGACTGCATGTATCGCATCGCAGAGTCACACTTCCAGTATTTATGGGGTTCTGCTCGAACACGGATAAAAGGCAAAGTCCCTGTAGTAGGGGCTAGGCTACAAGAAGTCGACTGTCGTCTCCACACATTCCACGCGTTTTTGAGGTAGAGAGTACGTGAATCACTCGCAATGGTTGCGAGTGTGGTCGGTAGCCTCATACTTCGGATGTCTTACAATAGGTTATTGAAATCCGGCACTTCTACGTGTCTTGCACATTATCGCGGGATTTTGTAAAAAAGCGAAGGGTCGGCCCGTCGTAGCCTGGGGTCGACTCAGGGAGCAAACATCAAACGAGCACTGAAATGTGTGGCACTACGGACCACTGCGGTGACTAGTGAAGAGAGAAAGATTTTGTTTGCATCGCTTCGAAGCACGAGTGACACCAGAGATTTCAGTGTGTTCAGAACAGGACGACACTCAGGCAGAACCGACTTTAATAAACGCCTGGCGGATGTGCAGAAGAGCTGAAGTGGAAGTCCCAGTAAGAGCATTCTTATGGTACGATCTGAAAGCAGGACGCCGATGCGACACAATCTGGAGGAATTTTGCACACTTGTCTGTGCAGCATGTCGTCTAGAGGATGAGAAACCGGCTTCGAGGAACTTCGCACCATAGCATGCCAGTGACGTTTTACATAAAGTTAGGGTCGCGCTGTATCAAACCTGCATCAAACGAGATATATGTTTAGGAGACCGGGCGAGGTTCGAGTTCTTGGTTGCCTTCCTTTCTTTTCAACAGGCTCTGTAACTGATGAGGACTCCACAAATGAATCTCTTTTTCGGATTACCTATATGGGGCATATGTGTGTCGCGCTTAGGACCTTCGGGTACAGAGGACTGACAAGATATCCCCGGTAACAGAACGATCCTGCGACGACCACACAAAATGAGATTGTGGCAGGTGTCAGAGCAAACAGGTCCTGATGCACACAAGAACGGATGTCGTTGTGTTTCACACTTGGGTCCCAATACACCTGGATTATGCCGTACACCGTAGGCGGTTGGAGTTACTTTTAGTTGCACGCGGTTTGCCAGTTTGTTAGAAACGAAAAGGTGAGACACAGCTCCCTTTGTTTCATGAACGAATTTATAATGAAGCCTCACTGCTTCCAAGCGTTGTTGTGCTTCCCGTGTGATGGGGTGATTGTCGGTTTCCACTGTTAAGAAGGAACTTGTCGGTGCAACAATAGAGATCTACCAACCATAGATCTGTCCCCGCTGTTTGTGGCTTTATTCTTTATTTCTGGGATCTGATTCCGTTTCGCCACGTTTAACATCCTAGCTACAGACAGCGGCCCAACAAACGAGCAGCGGTCCTTTGTACTCTCACTGAGCCTCCATAGAGTAATGCATATGACCATGATAAATTGTCAAAGTTGTGCACCACAAGCCTCTGCACATGCCTCAGTCGGCAGCGTTTCTGGTCCGACTCCGTATCTCCGAGGCAGGCCTATTTGCAAGTTCTTTCTGGGGGCAACTACTACGAACCGGTCGCACGCTTAAATCTTGATCGCCTGTGCTTAGCAAATCTGCGTTTCAAAAATAGTCTTTCTTTGATGATGCCCTCCACTGAGAAGTCGCATGCGCTGATACAAAAGTATCTCGCGAGACGCGTTCCATTCGCATCTCAGCAGCGAAAGACCTGTGAAATAGCTCAATGAAAGCTGGAGCAGCCGTCGATTAACAGAAACAAGGGGAGGCTCCACTTAGCCCCAACGCGGCACTTGTGTTAGATCTGTGGGTCGAACGGTGAATCTGTCCGCCTGTACCCGGTACTCTGGCGCCGATTCTCTGGCTACAGCCAGACGACGCTTCCGACACTCACCTAGACGTGACAGACAGGAAGAGTTCTGTCGGAAATTTGTTTAGCAGAAGAAGATCTCGGTGTCGGTTTCGGGATGGAAGTCTCCAGTTGCCCGTGCCGACCTCTCTTCTGCGGGTGTATGTACAGATCTCAGCGCCAGGACACGGGCAAGACATTGAGGGCGTCATTTCTCATTTCTAGCACTCTGAAACGGCCCTTTTGTCTTAAGCACTTCGCGCCTGCTTTGCGTCCCATTCTTTTCGAAGAAGAAATTCCCACTTTTCCTCATTGCCGGGATCGCGAGGGGGCGTAAGCGTTTTTTGGAAGCGCGCCGCTCTTCGGCGTTCGGGCCAAGCAAGACGACGGCGCCGTGCCGGGAGCGCCCTGCGAGTGAGATGTCGGGTGTAACTCGTTCCCTTTTCGCTGACTAGAGAAGAGTCTGTGCTCCCGAGTTTCTTGTTTTCTTTCTCAAATTCGTCTGCAAGATTCTGTCTCGTTTCCTTAACTCACTCTCGCAGGCCTCAGCCGCGAACGCGCCACTCCTCACCAGCACCCGTCTCCGCGTGTGTCCCTCTACGCTGTTATCAGCGGACATCTGGGGCGTCGGGGACGGCGTTGCGGCCTTCTCTTGCCGAGTTTCAGTTTTCCTTTCCGTTTGTTTGTATTTTCTGGGTTCGTGGTGGGCTTTTCGAGTGGGAATCAAACGCACCGCGAAACGCGTGCACTGGAGGCGGCTATCCGGGTCTCGATTCCCTCCGTCTCTGATGTGCCGCTGCGTGTGGCCGTCTCTCGTCGGTCCAGTGTCTACCGAAACCTGGGTCTCTGCCGCAGCTCGTTTCTTCTTCTTTTCGCACCTAAACTCCCACTGCGAAACTCGTCTTCTCTCCCTGAAAACGGCCGCCTTTGTCTCTTGCTGCTTCTCCCCGTTCTCAGCACTGCCCAGGATCGTATCCCCGTAATCTAGAGTCCAGAGAGAACTGAGCACCGTGCGTGACACCTCAAACTTTGACAAAGAGGAAAAGAGATCTGGATCGTCGACACCGTGAACCGCATAGCTGTTTCTGTCTTCTGGGGTCTGCGACACCGCAGCCGCTGCCACCGCACACCGACTCACTCTCTCCCCGTTGCTGTAGCCCAACCACAGAAAAGCACAGAGGCGTCGACAGAGTCTTCCCTTTTTCTGTCTTTCTCCCTGTGGCTCTCGGAGTGTCTCGTCCTTCTCTTGGTGTCTCTGTTTTGGGCTGCGTCGCCTTCTCCGCAATGGAGTCGAATCGGCGAAGAGCACCCTGCCCCCCCGCCTCTGGGGTCTCTCCCGGCAGTATCCTGTGCTTGTTTCTCTTGTCTCTTCTTCCTTGCGCTCTCGGAGCATCACAGAAGAACTCAGCCGAGCTCCTGGACTCTCTGGCGTGTGTCGGCTCTCCTCCGGAGACGGCGGAGAACGCGACCGCGTCGCTGGGGTCCTGGGAGCAGGTTCCCTGCCTCGATGCGGCATCTGTCAGTGTGTTCACTTCGAGAAAAGAAGTGCAGGCCGGAAACATTTTACTTTTTCTCGACATCGACGACACCGTCATCGCCTCCGGAGGCTGGAACGAGGTCATGGGCAATAGCCTCGGTGGCGTCGATGACCGATATCCCAGGGGATCGGAGTACCCCGGCTTCAGCGCCGTTCTGTTCCTCCTCGCTCTCGGACCGCATGCGCGGAACTTGAAGAGCGGACAACTGACGGAGTTCGCGCCTCCGTCGAAAGCCATGGTCGTTACAGCTCGACCCAACTTGCCGGTCTTTAGACCTCCAAACCTCATGCGACATCTCACTTCCATCCTCACTCGAGGTGCCAGACAAATCATGGGCGACAATGCCCCTGAGTGGGGCGTCGGCTCTCAGAACGTCATGAAACCTGCTAGCGTTTTAAGAGGTAAGACCCCTCAGAGAGCCCCAAAGTGAAAAAACACCGAGTGCATGCTGTCAACATGTTTGGAGAGAGATGTACAGGGACATATCGATATATAGGCATTTACATGTGCCGAGCTCGTCCATGTTCACAGGTGACAGACATTCTGCTTTCCAGAACGCAGACACGTGGAGGAGAGTGCGGGAGATACACCTGGAAGGGATATTTTCTTCTCCACGTTGTTTCGTTGATGAGTTTTTGAGCATGCTTTCTTCTACGCGTCGTCTCCCTTTGCTGTCGTTTTTCTTGTTCTTCTTTGAGGCTCTGGATTTTGAGGAGTTTTCAAATATGCTTCGCTCTCCACTGGATTCCTGTCGACGTGGTAGACCACCACGGGCTGCTGCCTTGCCTCAAGCGAGATTGCGAGGCATTGCTTAGCTTGTCAAGCTTTTTTTCCTCGTTAGCTCCCTGCGCATTCAGGATTGAACCAGTTCACCCCAGAGGCAGCCGTGGAAAGGAGGACGCAGTGTTGAGTCTTGGAAAGACGACGTATGAACTCCCACAAGACACGCCGAAAGAAATATTTTCGCTGTCTGTGCGCTCGCCCGGCGCGGGAACTCGGTCTCTCTCTTCGATGCACCTTTGCACCTTCTCTCTTCTCTCTTCTCTCTGCAGGCACATACGGCCGAGGAGAAAATAAACTTTCCTTCATGACCAAGGTGCTGACGGAGGGGCGCCCCGTCAACGAGTCTCGGATCGACGAGAATACGAAGGTCATGTTCGTCGGAGATTCGGCCGAAAGGTACGTCTGTCTCCCCAGCAGGCTCCTGTTCGATTCCCCCATCATATATATATATATATATGTATATATATATATATATACATATTGACACAGGTGTATATTGGTTTTGTTTGCGCACAATGATGACTGTTCGGTGTGAAGTGGGGTTCCGGATAAGCGTGAGTTGCATGCATTACCGAGAGTCGTACGTATCTCGACACTGGTGGAAGAAGTTCTCTCTCCTTGGAATCCACGAGGAGTCGGGAGGCGCTGACGGGATCCTTGTTTTCCGGACTACGCCGGACACAGAAGTACACTTTGTTACGCGAATCGGCCGATTATGAGAAGGGAGTGTGGCGTTCTCAATGCGTCTTTAAGAAGTTACCATAACCGTTCAGAAGAGCCGGCATAAAGAACGTAACGGCCATAGCTAGACTGAGTGTAAGTCGTTCCGTCACACAAATTCTCCAACATCACCAGGTGCACCCTTCTTGTTTCTTCGCAGGTGCCAAGGTTCCTCTCGCATGTTCGTTTGTATGCTTGAATCTGTGCTCTTTTTGTTGGTTTCTCTACTCTGTCTTCACCGCCTTCTTCCCAAGTGAAATCTTTCGTTCCTTCTGTCTTTTCTGCGATTTTCATTCACTGCATGCGTTTCTTGGCAGGGACCTGGAAGTGGCGATTGGCCTCTCGGCGATGGTTCCAGACAAGGTGGCGGCGCACCTTCTGCACGTCGTGTACAGACACAACAGTGGCGATCCGACGCAGATGCATGCCTCTCACACAGTCCAGACGGGAGAGAAGTTCGACGAAGACGGCGTCTTGAGCAAAGCCGCTGTGACACTCCAGGAAATCATTTCGGGAGCAGCGCGCACGGTCGCAGCCGCCACGCGCGCGTTGACGGAGAAGGACGAGCGCGAGAAGCACCGACAAACTCCAAGAGCCTTCACAGAGAGTCAGCCGACAAACAAGAAAATCAGTTTCCAGGAGGCTCTCGGCAACACCACGCGCTTCGGCATCAGGTGAGGGGCGGTGATACTTTTTGGAAGACACGCGCGTCTGGACAACGGATATATAAATACATATATATATATGTTTATATTTATATGTATGTGTATGTGTGTTTTCTATCTTGATGTTGAGTGTTGGTGTGGTGAACGCCACCTGTAGGTATGCATATATTGATGGATGTGGAGGTGAAGTCTGGGGCGTTGTGAGCTGCGATATCCACCTCTGTCGCTGTCCTCCCTCACGCAAATGTCTTGCAAAGTCTGTTGTGGTCCCAGAGTGGGTCACGCGCTGGTTGACGCGATTGCCTTGGTGTACGACGTGTACGTCACGAGCGACGACGAAGAAGGCCCGAGGAGCTGCGCCGAGTTGAGTGCATCTCAGGCGTTCGAGGTGGGCGTCTTGACCGCACGGAAGATCCGCTTGATTCTGGATCTCTACCGTCATCGCTGGCTTCACACCTACTCGACCTTTCGCACCCGGGAGGAGCAGGAGGCTGCCGGGGCGTCTGTGTCTTCGCGAATGCTTCCGATCTTCTTCGTCAAATGCGGAACTGTCAAGCTGCGCGTAGCCCACGAGGCGCCCCGACAGGCGCCTCTCGACGTCCTTTTGTCGGAAATGACCGGTGCTCGAGACCGCGTCACCGTGCGCTTCCGAAGCGTCGATACACTCCACGCGGGCTCCGAACTGGACGCAGAGACCGTGAGAAGCAACATGCTTGACACTCTGGGAATCCCCGTCGTCCCCTACGTCACCAGCATCTCCGCGGTCGCACAAGCCTACGTCCTCGGAATCGTCGACCTCACCGATGTGCTCGTCGTCGTCAGAAAGGTGGGCGGAAATGCGAAAAAACACAAACGAGACACTAGGGTGCTCTTGCGTACCGAATCGAAACGAAAGCTGAACGGTTCAAACGCTTTTAAAGAGTTGAATAATCTTTCGTCTTTTTGGAAAGGTTCAAGCCGATGAATAAATGTACATATATATATATATATACATATGCATATATATATATATATATATATATATATGCACGGTGAGTGGAGTGTCCTTGTGCGCATCGTTGACAGAGAAACGGATGTGTGTGTGTGGATTTGCTGGGTGTGTGTTGCATGCGTGCTGGTCAGACTTACGAGATGCTCCGAGCGCAAGGCCCCCTGGCGCAGCCGGCGCGTTTGCTGTCTCTTCTGGACCACTTCCACGACCTGGAGGCCCTCCGCGCCATGCTGTTCCCAGGCGGGAAGGGGGCGTTGCCTGCGAGTGCGCCGGTGCGCGTGCGGGCGACTGTCGACTATCTCGATGAGCTTGGAAAGGTCCAGAAGGCGTTCATCAAGCGCGCGGCTTATCTTCGGGCAGTCCCGACCCGCACAGAGATGTGCATTCGCGAGATGGAGCGAAATGCTGAGAGCCACTACGACCGCAGCCTGAAGCGTCAACGAGGCGCGGCTGGGAAGAGTGCGCCCTTCACGCGGTCGCAGTTCTCCGCCTTCGTCTCTGCGTTTGCCGAGCTGGTCTGCAAGTTTGACGTCGAGCTGTCGAGCGTCCAGTTTGCGGGAGGCGCCGAGGTCCACGGCTTGTCCGTCTACCTCAGCCGCTTGGTGCGCCAGGCCGTCGCTGCGACAGAAACGACGCCTTTTTCAAGCGCGCAGAAGAAGAAGGCGCCGCCGGAGAGCCCTGTCAGCAAGGCTGTGGCAGAGCTAGCGGCCACGAACGCGGGAACGGAGAAAGAAAAGAAAGACCCGAAGAACATGGGCCGCGGCAAAACCGCATGCACCCTGTCTGACGATGTGCGAGTGACATTTGCCACCATGTACAAAGCCTTCTGCGCAGACGTCGCTCGAGACGTCTGTCACCTTCTAGAGACGCGATTGGTTACCAGCGGCGTTCTCTCAGATTTCATCTTCCTCGCTCAGGAACGTGGAAGAAAGTATCAAGGCCCGCTTCGCCTCCCTCACCTCGGACGCGTCGTTTTCATCGACGAACATGGCCTCGGTAAGACAGAAGTCGGAGGGAAACGGAACACGATAGCCAGGACGTTGGAGCAGTTCAAGGCGATGCATTTTCGTTGCGAGACCGTGTATAAGAGGTGCATACTGAACACACGCAAGGTGGGACCCCGCAGAGAAGTCTACTGGGCTGAGCGAACGGAGTCAGTGCGAGAAAGCAGAACGAAGAAACAGGAATGCGGTCGGCGAAGGACTTATCCTTTGAGTATCCAGGCTATCTACTGTTACTGACTACCGTGGGCTGTGCGACTTACACAAGTCACTGGAGAACACAACCGCCAGCGCACAAGTGTGTACCGAGGTTGAAGTGAGGGTGACAGCCAGAGCTGTTTGCGGATCTTTCTCACCCAGGTGACACCACATTCTCTAGATAATTTGCAGCGCCACATTTCACTACGAGACAAGATAGAGAAAAAGAGAGCAGTGAAATCCCGAGAAACGGAACAATCGTGTATGCAGTGCCGCCCATATATATATATATATATATATATATATATACATATATATATATGTTCGTAAGATGTATATATTTTTATAAGGTGCTGATTCGTGTCCGGGGTCGAAGGAAGGACAGCCATTTGTGTCGAGGCTCATTACCTCGGGTTTCGTTTGCTGCGGTGGAACGCGTTTTTTATTGTTTTTGCAGATGATTTTGAAGTGTCTCACCAGAAGCCTCTGACGGATGTGATTGGGTCCATGGGGGCAAAGCTGGACGAAGCGATCATGGAGCAAGCGTCGGCGGGATTCCGCTTCGCAAAGTGGCCTGGCTTGGATTCGTGGAACCAGTGGACACAGGTTGCAGCGTCCCTGCAATTAATTGTCGACTGTGGCTTGTTGAACCGCGGGACGCAGTAGGCGGGTCGACAACAGAAGACCGCGAATCATTGGTGGAGTCTCTGCAGGCCATTCTCAGCGCCTGCGCAGTCGACAGGGCATGTGGCGGGTCCCCAGTGTGACGTTGCTGCACTTCGCGGGGCGGGCAAAGCGAGAAGCACGGAGGCGGGCGGAAAGGTGGGCAGGGGCAGGGACCCCAGAGAGAACTGTGACGACGACGGCGTTGAACAGGGAAGAGCCAGAATGTTTTCTGCACGGTGGGAGACGGTGACAGAGATGATAGAGAGAGGGCAGAGCGAAGCTACACGCGATGTGCGCCCTCCCTCGTCAGACGCGTTTGAAGGTGGTAGATGGAAGGGGAGGTCGACAGTGTCCAAAATGCCGTGTTCAGTGCAAATCTGAGATATACCGGTTGAATCGACGAGTTCCCTTCGTCGGCCGTGAGGCAATGTCTCGAGTGAGAGGCGTCCGAAAGTGGACTGCCTCCATTATGCCGGGACATGTTGATAGATTCGTTTTTTCGAATGAAACCGAGAGTTCTCGAAGGTACAAACTAGCCGGCAGAGTGTCTTCAGCGACGCCCACTCGGGTTGCTTTAGGAACAGTCAATACAGTTAGTCTCTGTGTTCAAGGAGAGCGCCACGAATGAGCACGGCAGCACAAGAGAAGCAGTCGTGGCGCAACGCCTCGAAGAGTGAAGACGCTGTGTTACTGCGAGGGGGGAGTCAGGTAGTGAGAGATCGTCGATGGTAGAAAGTAGGGTGGAAATGGATCGGCTGAGTTTTGTTGTTCCCGTCGTTGTTGGCCGCACCCGGGCACAGAAAGGTGACGCGGTCCTTGCTGCTACTGAGAAAATAGAGGGCAGTCCGGCGGACACCAAAAAATGACCCCGTTCACGAGGCTCTCATCGGCTTGTTCCATGTTCGCAGAAATTTCGACTGCAGTTCTGCGGTCCTTCTTTTCTATGCGCTGCACCGATGTGGTGCGTGGCTTTCGTTGCTGCCGTGCGCTGCCGCGTTGAGGTTTAGAGGGACATGTGGAGAGGCGGCTTCAGACAAAGGCGCCGATTGTCGCTGTGACCCTGGGAATGTTTGTTGGCCGAAGGGTCGTATTGATTTCCTGTGGCTGAAAATTAAACATGAAATGCGCACAAATCGAACCGGCCGTGAAGTGTGTGTATTGAAACGCGGCCAGATTGAGAGGTTGAAACAGTCTAAAAAGCGGCTGTTGTGGTCCGAAACGACGTCTGGCTAGGGGAAATGCCTCACTTGTGCTGGAATGCACTGTGAAATTTCGACGCGTGTGCCCGTTCTGTTCATCCGATTCGCACAGCCCGCAGGCGAACCCAGACTGTCGCTTCTGTCGAGCAGAGTTGTGTACAAGTGGTACGGGTGCTGGCGCGGAAATTCAGGTGTATGTACAGCTGACACACGTCCGGCATCGGGAATTCTCCTGTGAGTCACTAAGGGATGTCGTTTGTGGATGACGTATGGCTATGTTGAGGCAGAGAATCCTGGTGGCTCGTCTCTGCAGCGAGAGGCGCAGGGGAAAACAGGACGAAGGAACGAGACCGAATGACAGTCATGATGGTGCATAGAGATGGATTCCCTCGGGAGATTTGTCTCATGCAAATCAGGAACGTCCAGCAAAATAACGTACCTAGTCGTCTCGCTGGAGAGAGCTGTGCACGGGAAACTGAGAAAAAAACGAGGTCCAATGGTGACCACTGGGGCGGAAAGCAGTGATTTTCCAGGGAGAACTGTCTCACATGGAAGTCAGGAACAACCGTCAAGTGGCGTACTTAGCCGTTCCGTTAAAGAGCCGCTGTTGCATGCTGTGTGACGAAGACAAGTGGCTTTCTGTAACTGCCGGTGACGGAAGGAGAAAATTGGTTCTGTTTTGTTGTTGTTTAGTGCGCTGTGTGCTCTACCTCTTTTTTGGAGAGAAAAAACGGAGAAACTGGAGCCAGGAAAGGGTGCTTGTGAAAAATTTCTCCCATATCGCCGCGGAGTACCTGTTTCTGCCGACAGTGTGCTAAACGTGCGTTCCTGAATCACTTGTCGAGGAGGGAAAGTCCCAGACAGTAATGAGGGAATTTACATGTCGCTCTCGTCCGTAGGAGGCGTCCGAGACCCTGCTTTTCGTTCTATTTTTTCCTTTTCTTCCCTCCACCCACGTGGAAGCCATAGCGCACAGAGATTCGAGGCTGTGAGGGAACGCCCACAAACTGTTTCAGCGAACACTTCTCAGTTCTCAATCTGGAGAAAAGTCACTTTCGGCCTCTGCTAGAAGAGCTTATCTGCTGGTACATGTAAACGAACCGTTTTTCTCACCTCTCCGTGCGCGTATGCAGAAGCGCCTACCGAGCTGCGCCTACCGGAGGCTTTAAGAGGTCTCTGTGTCACTTTTCTTCAGCATTAAACGATTCATTTATATGCTTACTTGGCAATAAAGGTGTACGCACGCCTGTGTGGCCCGAGTTTCAGTCTTCCAAGCTTGACCGGCTTGCGAAGGATTCACCGATTTAGATTCGAAGAACGCACCACAATCACGGCGAACGACGAGACAAGGCAGCATTACTCCTGGCGCGTTGCGTGGTAGCTTGCGAGAAGTTTTATTCTCGATGGGGACCTGCAGTTTCGAGCTTTATATCCATACGAATGGTGACGGCACCGAAAGGCATCTCTCGAATGATGCACGCAGCTGGCAGCGGTATGCTCTCCACCTTGTCAGACTCCCTTTTTTCTGCTGGTAACTTATTATCGCATCCTTCTTGGGGGAGTCGTTTGCGGAAAAGAAGACAGCTGTCTTCTCCCTTTGACTACCTGCATCCGCTACGACTTGTGTTCTTTCCTGGTTTTACTCTTTTTTCCGTTCGTGCAGTGGTTCTTACTAGAAGAACTAGCACCGTGCGTCTCCGTGTACCAGCTCTGTGGTTCTTTAGAGGCCAGAGGGAGGATTCTGAAACTCCTCGAAAAAGCCAACTGAGGTCGTGAGCTGCCGGGCAATACGCTGAAAACCTCCCCGCGAGTACTGTTGCTGCTCCCCTCTAAAAGGATATCTAGTGGTGGAGGAAGTGTGTGGGTCGTTTCGCCCCTGTGTTCCCCTGCCACTCTTTTGCGCTGCAAAGTGCCTGAACACTGCTGCCTCCGTTCCTTTTGCTCACGACAGCGTCTCTACAGGAATGCAGGTGAACATGCGAGACACGCAGTTCCGTAACGCGGACCCTTCCCCTCGTTTTCGCCTTTGATGCTTGAAATGAATTCACACGCATCATCAATCGATTGCCTCTTCCAACCTGCAAGTACCCGATTACGGCTCACGTCGATGGCGCGGCATATAGAAATATATATATATATATAATCATATATGCTTATATCTATATATATATATACACATATATGATTATATATATATGTGTGAAGGATGCTCCTTGGAGACCAAGCGACAGCGACTCTGGCTCAGAAACAACAAATCCCTGCAGAAGTCCACATGTGAGGTGTCGACTGAAGTTAATTAGGGTGTGAGACGCACGGAGGTGCAGCAGCGTGACTCGTACTTGCTGAGTAAGTCAACGTTGTTGAAGACATTTGCCTTTTTACACAGCAAGGCTGAAAACCGTCTAAAAAAAATTGCTTATCAAGGTCGCTTCTGATACGAACAAGACACACGGAAGCAAACTTGATAATCCAGTTGAGTATGTTTTCGCTTGATTTGAGCCACATTCCGTCCAAATTCGCGAGAAGCATGCTCACCGTGGTCCTCGATTTCCCGTGTTACCGTCCCTCCACTAGACTAAAACGAGGGTTTGTTAAAAACCGGACTAAAACAGACAAGACTGCTTCTGCGCAGAAAAACACTCTCCCCCTGTCCTGTAGGCGAGATCCCTCGAGACACAAAGTGACGCTTTTCGACGTACGAAATCCTTGCTCCCGTTGACTAGACGATCCATCGACCGTGAAGTGAGTGTTCGCTTCAATTTTCAGCTGAGACTCGCAAGTGACTCTCTGATTGCTGTGCAGCGGAGGCAGTTTCTAAAAAGGTAAATAAAGACGAGATCAAAAAGAACCATGTTACGCTAGGAAACGATGTGGAACCCCTGTCGCCTTTCCTATTTCCCTTTTCTCGCTCTCGCAGCGCTCCCTTTGTTCCCTCGGACCTCCCTCGGTTCTTTCCAAGAGCTGCAAAGAGTTTCCAGTTTCCTTTGCTTCTGGCGTACAGTCGCAAAAAACCTGTTTCTGCTTGCGTAGCTCGTACTTTATTGACGGGCGGAAAACGAAAACTCATCTCCGTTCCCCCTGACAGAGACGCACTCGTTTACACCACGCTCGTCTTTGCCGCCATCCGACCGCAGTACGTCGTTTGCTGGGTTCTCTCCATAAGTTTTAAACACGAATTCGCTAGCAAATCTTCCGGCGGACATCGCGGACAGAGAACGCTCTTTCAGAGGCAAGAAGTACGAAGGGAAAGAGGGGGGTGGGGGAAAGATCGTAGGGGGGGGGGGTCGGTCAAGGGGGGAGGGTGGGAAGGGGGGTGGAGAAGACAGCGAAGCGACGAGTCATGGCTTTTGTGCCTGGAAGGTGTGCAGCGGTTATTTTCCTTTTCTTCTTCTTTTCGGGGCTGATTGACCCATGGACAGTTCTTGGTTTTGTCTCTTCTCGCAAAAAGCCACAGAAGGGGCTGGAAAGCGAGGGTTCCTCTCACAGTGGCCTGCCCCGATGGGCAGTGTAGACGCAGTTCCCGTTAGTGAGCGTGGAGAGACGGCGTTTCTTGAGTGTTTTCCTCTCCATTTCCTGCCAAGAGTTTCTTTTCACTTCTCAGACGCGCCTGTCTTGCCTTCGTGCCGTCTTGGGTCGCTTCCTGTGCATCCGACGGCGCGGAATGCAGCACCCACCTCCCGCGAGAAGTCGAACCTGCAGTCGGAGCGCGAGCCTGCGTCCCCATGTGGCTGAGAAAGTCTCGTTTTCGACAACACTCGCCAGTCTCCGTCACAATCCAAGAGCAAATGCACAGCTCTCCAGCGCCTGTATGCTGTCTGTTGTTGCACCACCCACGAGCTCGGCGCCGCTTCCTCAGAACGCGGCTTCGGGAGGGCAGCCGGCTCTCAGGTGACCGGCGCGCCGTGTCGTCAAAAAACGGTTTCTCTGCACGAGTTCCTCCACCCTTTTCTCCGTGAGTTCCAAGAGCTTCCAGACGCGTTTTGCGTTTTCGTGCGTTGGAATTTCTAGCTGCGGAGCGGGAGGCGGCGAGAGATCTGCTCTAGGTCACTTCTCGACTAGCTCGAAGAGCCGCAGAGCCACCTACAGACAGTTTCGAGTCCCGGCTGCGTGGAAACGCAGTGTTTCCGGGAACCTTTTCTTTCTCCACGTTGTATGTGGAACACAAGCCGGCCTTTGTCGCAGTTCTTCCTGAGCCTTTCCATTCTCATTTCTTCCGGGGCCGCGCGAGCTCCGGGCCGCTCTCGTCTTTTGTAGCCACACGACGGCAGCCACAAGCCACCGAAGCAGAGATTTTCTTTTCGAGTAGAATGCAGTTCACCCTTCCGTGGTCTCCACAGGGCTTTGCTCTGTCGGGCCTCTTATTTTGGCCTCCCCAGTAGTAGCTTGTAGTTCTTCAAGTCTGCCTCCACACACCCAGTCTTTGAACTTCGTTCCCTCGCTCTTTTTCCTCCAGTCCTTTTTTGAGAAAGAACGTGAAATGCAACCGCCACTCTTCAGTCTGTCTTTCATGCGTCTCGCAGTCGTCTGTCAAACTTCCTTGGACTAAACGTCTCTCAGTTTTAGATGTTTCCCCTTTTCTTGTCTCGGCTTCCCCAGCAGGCCTTTGTCTGCTGCCTCGGCCGGTCATCCCTTCTTGCATCTCCCAGTCCAGTTACCTTATTGTCTCTCTTCTTTTCCCCCTCTCGTTTTTGCTCGCTGTCTCGCTTGTCTCGATCTCTTCCTTCCGTTTGCTCGCTGTATCCGCAGTCTTTCCGGGTCTCCAGATCCTGCGTCGGCCCTTGCTGTCCGTGTGCCGCATGCTGTCCGTCGCGGTTCGACCTTTGTATCGGCGCGTCAACTCTTTTCCGCCGCTGTTTTCACCATGGAGAACGTGGACGAAATGAACACGACGACGGAGGTCAAGTGCGTCTACAACGGACGCCTGGAAGTTCCGACAGCGTCGGGTGTCGAGACACCCGAGTGCGGGCAGTGGGACCCGGCGCGTTTTCAGTGGCGCAGTGTGCGGGTGTTTCTCGACGACGGCGGCCTGCGTTTCTGGAACAACTTGATTTCGATTCTGGATATCGCGACTGTCGACATTGAGCCTGCGTCGGAGTCTTCGCGTCTCGTGCTCGTTCACATGGACCAGGCGTTTCCGACGCTCTCGAGTCCGTTTCCTCCCTTCTTCAGAAGCTCGTTGTTTTTCCCCAGCTCCGCGCCGCCGGGTCAGACCTCCTTGGTGCTTCGCATCCCCACAAACGTCGCAGAGGGGCCGAGCGACTACGGGGACTTGCTCACCGGTCTGCTCCTGCTCCAGAAGACCGCGGCCTTTCTCGGCGGCCTCCGGCCGATGTTTCGCCGACTCCGCGACCAAGCGATCTGCGCTGACGAAGTCCGCAACGAGTTCTTGGCCTTCCAGCTCCGCGAAAGCGCCCTCACGCGTCCCGATACCGGCGCTCTCGCGGAACAGTTCCTCCAGTCTCTCCCCGCGGATCGCGCCCAAGTGCTTCGCGCCGGCTTTCTCCAGCGCGACTGCTCCGTGCTCGAGGAGGCCGTCGCGTACGTCCCGGTTGTGGTGTATGAACACCTGCGGGCGGCTCTCCCGCTCCTCCCGCAGCTCTCCGTGGACCCCACGAAGTACCGCGTCTGGCGCCAGGCCTTTCTGCACGCGAACGCGGACAATCCAGAGCTCTGCGAGTGTCTCTCGAGCCCGGCGCGGTCTCCGCGGTCCCCCTCGCGCGCGCGTCTGTTGGCAGAGGTTGCGCGCGCGACAAGGCCAGCCTTGGGTGGCGACACAAAGACTGGCGAAACGCCAGTCAAGCCGAACCTGCAGACGCCTGCTTCAATTCACATGGGTGTACCGCTGCCCCTGCGCCTCCCCGAGGTGTTGCCTTTCAAACTCTCCGCAGGCGGATGTCGCATCGCGAAGGGTCGGACGTACCGGTGCGAGGACGCCTACTTTCTCCTGGAGCGCGAGGGCGCCTTCGGAGTCTTCGACGGCGTCGGGAGCTGGGCCGCCGAGGGGATCGACGCCTCCAGGTTCTCCACGGCTCTCGCTCACGCATGCAGCGCCCTCGCTCAGGAGCACCTGCAGCCTGGCGCGGTGTCTTCCCGTTTCGCGCGCCTCAATGTGAATCTCCGGGCTCGGGAACTCCTCGGCGAGGCGCACTCCCGAGTCCGGCGCGAGAATCCCTCGGCCTGGGGCAGCAGCACGGCTGTCGTGGGCGTCTTCGACAGCTACCTAGGTCAGCTCGGCGTCGCTTGTCTCGGGGACTCCGTGTTGACGGTGCTGCGGAGACAGATGATGCCCAAACAGCTTCAGTTCATGGCCGCGGGCGCGCGCGCGACGACTGCGGCGCAGATCCTCTCTGCAAGCCCTTCGCAGGTCCCGCGCCTGATCCGAAAAATCCGGTATCGGAGTCTCGAGCAACGCTGGTCGAATGGCGCTCCTTACCAGCTCTCGAACTTGCCGCCTGAACACGAGTGGGACGCGCTACGAGATCAAGGCTTCGAGCGCTTCGTTGAAGTCCTTCAGCGAATCGACAACGTCGGAGACAGTGCAGACATGGCGCGGGGACCCGCACAGCCCCTCGTGATGCATCCTGGAGACCTCATTCTCCTCTACAGCGACGGAGTCGCCGACAACCTGTTCGACAAAGAAATCGAAGTCTTTGCGTCTCTCGCGATCAGCCCCGAGGAAGCCGTTGCCATGGGCCTGGGCAGAGACGCGTGCACCAAGGCACAAGATGTCGCCGACATGATCTGCAAGCTCGCCAGACGAAGAGCTGCGGATAGGGTACGTCTCTGCGGGGGTTCATGGTTTATATGAAGGGCGTCCGGAGACGCAGAGAAACAGACATCGTGTGTGTGTCTCGGACAGACACAGACGCTCTGCCAGCCACGCACCTCTCAACATTCAGGTGGACAGGCATTTGAGACAAGAGCCTTTTGTGGGGACGTTGAGTTTCTTTTTCAGAGATCTCGCGTGAGTAGAACGCCTGTTCGGAGCCTTTTTCTTCCACGTTTGGATCTTCTCTCTTGGATTCGGTCCTCTTCGGCTCTTCCTCGTTTCTATGCTCTGCGTTCTGGCCTCTCTCTCCGTCTCTCTCCCCTTTAAACCGTCTCCGCGTTTCTCTGTGTTCTCTCCCTTCTAAGCTGCATCCCGCATGTTCTCGTCTCTGCTTCTCTGCGCTTTAGGCCTTCGACAAGCCTTTCGTTCCAGGCCCTCCAGGCGCGCGCCATGTGCCGCCGGGCCGCGGCGACGCGTCGAGCGCGGCGGCGAGGCGAGGAGCGAAGCGCGACGACATCAGCTGCGTGGCTATTTGGGTCGAGGGCTTGCCAGATCCGTCTTTTGAATCGTGCAAGGCCTCTGTCCCGACCTCGACTTCCGACGGTGGCGCTTCGCCCCCGACAGAGGCCTGCGCGGCCTCTACAACTGTCTCCGAAGAGAGCACCGGGGTCGCTGTGGCGACTCCCCCACAGCGTGAGGAACCTCAGCCTCCTCCAGACATTTCAGCGCCTGCGCCTGAGTCGGGTGGAGAGCCGCCAGTTGGCGAGCTTGGGTCGTGTGAAGCTGACTTTTCACCCAGAGTGTCGAGCGCCAGTGTTCCAGAGGAAAACGAGGAAGAGAAGGCGCATGTGGAGCCCAAGGTGGACGAAGCGACAAAGTCGTCGTTTGCGGAAATGCGAGCAGGAAGTCGGATTCCCCTGCCGCCTCGGGGAGGCGGAGAAACACCCGTGGCGAAGACCGAGACGGCGAGTTCGCGCTCCACAGCAGAGGCCCGCGGTGTCTCCGTGTCTCGGCCGGCGCCGCGTCTGAGCTGTCGTCGCGCGCCCCAGCGGCCGGTGAGCGCCTCACACATTCCCTTGCCGCTCGCGAAAAGCGCCGCGAGGCCGAGGGAGCTGCGGCGAAGCAGGACGCCGGGTGTGGTGTCAGGTCACCTCGCGGGGATCGCGCGAGCGAAGAAATGTCAGGACAGCTGTGCAAACGTTTCTTCGCAGGCTCAGGGACAAAGCAACTCTGGCCGGAGGTCGCATCCCGAGGCAGGATCGGCACATGCAACCGCCGCGACGCCAACGAAGCTGCCGCATGCAGCGGCCTCCCGTGTCGGCGCGCTACCGTCTGGCGAGTCTGAGAGCGTGAGAGTGCCTCCTCAGAGCCCTGGAAAGGCGGCGCGCCGGCGAGGTGTGCCTGGAGGGACTCTACTTGGAGAGAAGGCGCCAGTCAGCGGAGACAGTGACCCGTCAGAGAAGCCAGCGGCGCCGGCCAAGCGACTCTCGGGGGCCGCCCGCGGAGCGGCTCCGGTTGACAGTGTGAACGGAACTGCATGCACTCCGCCGGCAGCAGCTTCCCGGGGCCTCTCCTGCACACATTCTCCGCAGAAGGGAGTGTCTCGCGTTCTGACAAGGCTTGCGGAGAGAAGCACCCGCGGAGCACACAGCGCGCAGCTCGCGAAGAGGCTGGAGGCCGCACCTCTGTCTCGGAAGCGGCAAGCCACTTCGCCGCCGTCCCCCGTGCGGGAGCCTGCGAAGAAAATCCAGAAGCCGGCTGCCGCGGCGTCGGACTCCGTCTATAAGCCGAACGCGTCGTCCCCGCTTCCGGGCGACTCCACCGTGAGCGGAGACGACGCCGGCACCCCGGGAGCTGGCCGGCCTGAGGCGGGCCCAGGTGTATGTCCCCCCCAAGCGACGCCTCCACCGGCAGACCTTCCCAGACACCTGGCACGACCTCGCCAGACGGAGGGGGTCGCGGCGAGCGAGCCGAGAGACGCTGGGAGGCGGGAGGCAGCGACTTCTGTCGAGAGGATAAATGGCGAGACAAGGAAGTTCGCGTTGACGGAAATGAGCAAGTCCGATGAGGAAGGGAGAACTGGGGAGGCATGTGAAGACGGCCGCGTTGTTGAATCGGTCGCTGAAGAAGGCGCAAAGTCGATGCGGAAACGGAGGTGTGTAGTAGACAGGGCTTCGACGAGAGGATGCTCAGCCACCGCTCGGTCTGCGCGGACTCCAGCGAGCGTCCTAGCTGGCAAAGAAACCTCCCTCCCTGCTCGCGTTCCGCCCGCTGCCCGGGCACACTCGCCGGTGAGGCAGAAAGACCTGATTCCTTCGACTTCCAGATGCATGCTCTCCCACCCAGTTGCCTCGGGACTCTCTCAGAAGAACTCGGAGACAAACGGAAAACCGGAGCAACGACCCGCCAGTGTAGCGACACCGGGGACACTCCCGCCCGTCGCCTGAGCGTCCCAGAGAGAGAAGATGCACTGTCCCCTTTGTCGGAATCGAGAAGGAAGTTAAGGGACTCCGTTCAACACCTCGACACCGTACAGATGTTAATGGGCACAAGCACAGGTATGGTCACGGGCGCTATATATATATATATATATATATATATATATATAAGCGATACAAGCATGAAGTGGCGATCTACACACTCGCATGTGGTGAAATATGTCCGTGGACGGCCATTCGGGAGAGACCCCTTGACTCTTTTTTGGTGGACTCCATTACTTGAGAGGCTCAAATTTGAACATTTGAAGGAAGCCTTGATCTCAGGGACTCAATGCATGAGTGGAGGCTGTTGGACGGAGACTCAGGAGGGACCGAATGGTGCTGTAGAGACGCCGCCAGGAAGTTTGGGGACTCTCGGGAGCGACTCCTGCTCTCCGCGCCTCGAGCCGAAGACTGACGGACTGTCAACGACTGACCAAGAAGAAAGAGCCTCTGGGGTTGTGTAGATATCCGAAAAGAAGGCAGTGCTCACATTTACGCATACCGATGCACACCGGGGGACGTCACTAGCCTCCTTCTCGCCCAATATGAAGGCAGGGTCGCCAAATCGAAATTGAGACGAACGGCGAACGGGCCAGCCTTTTCTTCCACACCCGTTGAGGTGTCTGTTCCCACTTGGACTTTGCCGTCGTCTCATGGACCAGTTTGCGTTACGCGCAACTCGCTTGGCCTCATCACACGCGCATGCATATGCCAGCACAGAGTTCTCGATATAGGATGATGAGACACTCTACAGCTGCATCGTCGGTCATACGTCTTCCCTTGTCGCAATACGATCCTGTGGCTATCCCTACACAATCGCACAAGCATATATATATATATGTATATATATGTATATATATGTATATATATGTGTATATATGTGTATATATGTGTATATATATGTGTATATATATATATGTATATATATGTGTATATATGCATATATGTACGTATGTCTGCCTCCGTCCTGTGCACATAATGGCACGTGCGTGGATTTGAGAGAGACGAGGGACTGCGAGGGGAGCGTTGTGGTTTTAGACTTTCCGTTCCTCGCTGCAAGGGTCGAACGCGATGTTTGTCAACGAGGGATTGGAATGTTTTCGGAGGGAATTTGGCCCGGCGACAGAGACACGGGGAGGTGGAGGGACGGAGCAGCGTCTGTCTCGCCATCTGGGTGTCACTGCATCGTCTCCAAATTCTCAGCGAGACAGAAAGTAGTATTACACTGCATTCGCGTCTCTGCCAAGAAGTTTCTCCCGTCCGAAAGAACCTGAATCTGTGGCATGGAGCGTGTAGGGGAGGAGGAGCCGTGAGAAGACTCGAGGCCTCAAGGCTCTCTTGACTTTCGTTGCGAGTCACGTCGGCAGTCCTTTTGTCCGTCGTGCATTTGTCGCTTTTTATGCGCGCTGTCTGTCTTCTTGGTGCGTCTAAAGAGGCGTTGTTTCTCCGGGAGGGTCGTTCGGTGACACTGGATGCGACGGCTTTGTGCATGGAATCGGCGCTTTCGCCGCCCGTTTTCTTGTATCGCGTTGCCCCGTTTCGACCTTAAAGTGTGCCATGTAGCTTTTTCTTAACTTCTGGAAGGAAAATGCTTCGAGCAGACAGGCGTCGCGAGGATGCTTGCTCTGGCGGTGGCGGTCCACTACAGAGAGAGGGGCAAGACTCAGTTTCTCTCGAACGGTTTTCCTGGCTGGGGGGCTGCCCTGTTGAGCGACGGGAAGAGGCGCCTTGCGGTGTTGTGTGCACAGCCTCACCAGCAGATGCAGAGAAAAGAGCAGCGCGCGGCTGACTTTACAAAAGTTCATTTTCCTGGAAAGAAGCTGGTTCGAGATGGCAGCCTTCTCCGAACGCTAATGCGGTCAGAGGAACATCTGCGCTTGTTTTTTTTCCATTTACCCCCAACGTGCTTATCCGACTCGGCAAATTGTCAGAAAAGGAACTGTACCTTACTCGACCCTTCCCAGCCTTCATGTGAGGCATTTCTCCGAGACTTGCAGTGGAAGTCGTTATCTATGGTATGAGCATTCTCTCGCGGCGGTGCTGCAGACCAATCAGAACATGTTCCTTCTCCTTCCTTAACACAGTAATGTCCACTCAGCCTCTGTCCCGCCACAGCAGCTCTGTACCTTTCAGGGAGACTCAGTGACATCACTTTAGGGAAGAGAGCCTTACAGCTGTGTGCATGCCGACATCCACCAGAGACTGGTGTTTCCGCATTTGCTTCCCACTCTAGGATACAGAAGCACTTGCAGATTAATCAAATATTTAGATGGGTACACGAATATGCGTGGTGCATCTGTACCTGCTGTAGTTCGTGACGATCCTGTGGTTTAACTTAAGAGAAGACGACGCCGGCGTCTCACACAGTCAAGTAAACATCCACAAAAAAGCAGCGAGGACCAGGTGGAGGACGGTCAGTTGCGTTACAGACGGGCATAGACTCACGAACCAACACTACGCTCCGATGTGCCAGTGCTTTTTTTCAGGTCGGAAACCACGAAGCTCTGCGGGGAATAACGCGGGAGAAATGACTTTTGTTGAAAGAAAGTGCACGTTTCATCAAACAAATGACGCGCGAGAAACTACTGCGAGATACAGAATAGCTTTCTCGCCACTCTGCAGGAATGTTTTCCAAAAAACGAGTCCTTGAAAACGCTTTGAGGTCCGGACACGAACCCCGGCATTGTTCTCTCCGTTGCTGACACAACTGCATTTGAAGGGTCTCTTCTAAAGTATTTTCACCTTTCGCTTTCGCTCCGGAGTGATTCGTCTTCCACTTTCGCCTCTTTCTTTTGCGCAAGTACTTCCGTTTTTTCTCTTCGGGGTCTCGAGCGAAAAGCCAGCTCCATTATTTAACAGGACCCGCTTGTGTAGATGGGGTAACCGCGGATCCGTTCTCCGACAGCTTTTCTTGGCGTTCTTCTGCAGCCGGAGAAGCAAAGACATCTTCTGATTGTCTAGCACAGAGCGTGAGGAAAATTGAAACGCGCGAAATGCGTCGTTTTACACTGCTTTCACAGGCGCAAGTTATGCATGCGCGCGGTAACGCGTGTTTCTCCCTCATCTCTGACTCAACAGGAGCTCCGAAGGTGCTCGACGCTCTCCGCTGTCGCGACTTGTCAACGTTCTTCCACTGATTTTTGGGCAGTTTCGAAGGAGGCCTGGACACTCCATTTTTCTGCCTTTCTCTTTTTAGCGACTGCTCTTCCTTCCTCCCCACTGCCTTTCGGCGACCTCCCGGCTGGTCTCTCTGCCGTAGAGGGAGCGACAAGCCCCACAACTTTTGCCGGATGGTGCGGGAAGCTTATGCGAAATTACAAGTATAAATTTCAAAGATAAAGATAAAGCTGAACAGGAGTACAGGCGCGAGAAGACGAATGCTTCTGGAACTGCGGACTTCGGCAAGGGAGAACGCGAGATCCAGAGTACCCTTGTAACAGGACAGCGCGCGCATGCGGAGAAAACGGAAGAGAAATTCGCAAACGCAAGCGTTTTGTCTCCTTTGTGATTGCGTCTCCTCGTTTCTGGAAACTTCAGAGACGAAATCGATTTCACAGCAGCTCCCTCTGCTCCTTTGAGTTCTGTCGCTTCTTCCCTTGCTTCTCTTTCGTCTGGTTCGACCTCCAGCGCACAATGGAGGCTGCTGGCGAATGCGCTCCTTCTTCTTCTTCTTCTTCTTCTTCCTCTCCTACTTCCTCGTGCTGCGACGGCTCTGGGTCTTCGCCGCCTGCTGAAGGAGTCTCTGTACAGGCCGAACGCGCGACAGATGCCGAGATGCCGGAGGCTTCTTCTGGTCGTTCGTTTTCCACTTGTGATGCTGCATGCGCGTCTGCATCAGAGAAGCAAGAAGTTGAGGGTACCGAGGAGCTGGCCGTCATCAGATCCCTTGGAAAAGCCCGCACATCCTCTGTCAGCAGAGGCGAATCTTCTTCAGAAGAGGAGAGCGATGAAGAGGAGATGTCTCCCGAACGGAGACACGCAGCGAAGATGTCGGCTTTACAAGAAGCTCTGCAGAGAGACCTGGTCATTGACGGAGATGCAGAAATCGACGACCTTCTCGTCGCTGCCCATGTTGCTCAGGTAAAATTCTTCGCTGAAGAGTAGAGAGTAGAAAGAAGCACGGGAGTGGCGAAGAGAGAGCGAGGAAGAAGATCATAAACGGGGGAGATAGAGAGAGGGAAGGAAAGAGGAAGAGAATAAGCGTTTTTTCCGCGAGAATCCAGGAGAGAAAGGACAGGGAGAGAGAGAGGAAGAACGGAAGAGGAGGGGAAGACAACGAAACAAAACAGAGAGTGAGAGGTGAAAGAGCAAGAGATGACACAGAGAAGGAGAGAACCCGCGGAAGGAGAAGGGGGACAGACAAAGGAAGAACGAGCTTGAGAAGTGAATGCAGGTCCAGGTGAGGTTCTGAGGTTTCCTGCGCGTCCAAAAAGAGAGTAGGGCCTGAGTTCCGATTGACGCCAAAGATGGAAAGAGATGTCCGTGAGCTCTTCGGGTCGTTCACCCTCTCTTCTGCGTATCTACTGTCCTTCATGCAGATCGAGAATCAACTCCTAGAGGCGCAGCAGAAGGCAGGCAACTTGAGAAATGAGACAATGGAGAAGCTGCTTTCGTCGGGGAAGGGCGCTTCTCTGTCAGAGGCAGCCGATGGCGAAACAGCGAGAGCCGAGAAGCAGGACGAGTCTGCGATGAAAGACGAAGGAGAAGAAGATGACGAAGACGAGGAGGACACAGACGACCAAGAAGTCCAAGCCCTTATGAAAAGTGAGACTGAGACAAACAGTCGTTGCATCAACAAATCACAAAAAAGGGATCTCCCGACGCTTGCTCTGCTCACCTATTTCTGTGTCTCTGTCTGTTTCGGCCTCTTTTTGTGTAGATCGCCTTTTACCTCTTTCTATACTCCATCGACACCCGGCCTTGTCTATCTCTATCTCGATCTCTGTCGGTCTCTATCAATCTATGTATCTCCACGCCTGTATCGCATACTCTGTCTAGTATCTCTCTGCCTCTCTCTCTGTCAACGGTTTGGCTGGGATCTTTTCAGTACAGTCTGCTCGGAGCGTCTCTTTGTTTGGTGCATGAAAAACGACGACAAAGGTAGCTCTTCCGTCTCTGATCTTCTTCAACATAGAACGCATGCATGCAGGACTCGATGCGCTTCGCTGTGGTACCTGCGGGGGCGCAGAAGTCGCGCTGTCTCTCCTCTCTGTCTCTCTTGGACGCACCGCGAGGTGGACACACAGCCGGAATGGATGTCTTGACCTTCGTCGTTTTTGTTTCTTTTTTTCCAGATGAGGAGCGCTTTCGCCAGAGGCTCCTGCCTCATCCGGAATCTACGCCGACTGTGGCAGAAGCTCTGAGGAGAGCGAAGACCGCTTTGAGCGCCTCGACAGCTTCAGCTTCCTCTGGGCCCCAGGGGGCGCATGCAGAGAATGCAACGCACGCAGAGGCGAGTGCAGGAGAGCCGAGGATAGAGGGGAAGAAAGGAGCAGAGGACGCGATCGGAAAAGAGGGGAAGGAAGACTACGCAGACAAATTGAAGGGATTGCTGGCCCTCATTGGAAAGGAACCGGAGGAAGACGAAATCGACGAAGAGGAAGAAGACGAAGGCAACGCGAAAGGAGAAGACGGAGACGCCCTCGGCATGTGGACAGGCATTGACGTACGTCACATTCAGTTACGACTTTCGCAAGTCACGTATGATTTTTATACAGCTGTGCACACTTATATATATATATATATATATATGTATATATGTATGTATGTATAGGTTAACGTAGCTATCTTTATGTATATTCGGCTACATCGACATCTCTCCCTATTTCTAAGTACATCTCGTAGATGCATCGATATCTGTATACTTATATGTATGTGTGTATGTACGCGCATCTGTCTGTTTGTATCTCTCTCTTCTTCTATCTCGCTCTGTACATTTCTAGATGCATGGCAGTCGCGGTGGGTGTCCGTCATTTCTCGTGCTTGTCTCTCTCTGCCTTGGTGAGGGCCTTCTTTGACTGGAGACAGGGAGGCGAGGTCGGACACAACGCGTTGAGAACGTTGCATATTTCCGACTTCATTTCAAAAGACATTCAAATGAAAAACAATTCTGGAAGCCTGCGCGCGGGTGTCTTTTTTTCTCAGCCAATCGAGGTCGAGGGCTTGCCCGCCCAGGTCGCTCCCGACTGCGCTGTAAAGGCCTGCGGCGTCGTGCATGCGCTGGTGGGCTCGATGCTTGTCGTGAAGGGAGACGAGGTGAGAAAGGCCATCTGTCTCGCGCTTTTTCTAGAGACGCCTGAGGGTCCATCAGTTGCGCTATGCATGCCAGAGCTACCGACTGTCGGTGGCACCCGTGCATACATCTAGATGTCTGTGTGTGCAGAGAGAGAGAGGAAAGAGATGCATATAGGTAGATGCAGGTGCAAGTGCAGAACGATGTATATATATATATATATATATATGCACATACGCTTACATCCCTATACATTTATATATATATGTATATATATATATATGTATATATATGTATATATATAAGGACATGTGTGTACATACGTGTACATTTGAGACAGAGAGCATCCATCGTTTCCAATGAGGGAGATCCGTTTCCCGTTTTCTCTTCCTTGCTTCTTTTTCTCTTTTTTCGTCTGTTTTGCATGGAGGTTCCACCTCAGTTTACGTCGTTCTCCTCTGCAGAAAAAAAAGGACTGCGTTTCTTAGACGCGACGTTCTGTGTGTCTCCTCTGCTTCCCTCTTCGCGGTCTTATGGTCTGCTGTTTATTTCTTTGTTCGAGTGTTCTGCTCGGCTGACGGAGGCTGTCCATTTTTGCACCGTTTCGCAAAGTAGCCCCTCTCGTCGCGATCCGGACATCCACGATGCCTGGGGGTTTCTTCCGGTGTACGCGACCCCCGCTCTGCCTGAGACATGCGTGCCGACTTTCAGAACAGCAATCCGATGGATCTCGGCTCCGTGGTTTGTCTGGAAGACAAAACCGTTCTGGGCGCCATCGCCGACACCTTCGGTCCCGTCGCGGCGCCCTTCTACGTGGTTTGTCTCCCCGAGGAACCTCCAGAATCTCGACAGAAGCAGCAGTCTTCCCCCGCTTCTCCCGCTTCGTCTCTCCGTTCTCGGCTTTCAGTGGGCCTGCGGGTCTACAGCGACGTGTTGCATTCGTCTTTCCTGTTGGGGCAGCACGGCCAGGTGCCTGCGTACTTGAAGTCTCTGCACAGGCCGCGTCTGCACTACGCGAGCGGCGAGGAGGACAACAGCGAGGACGAGGACGACGAGGACGACGACCGCATGTCGTGCGTCTCGGGTGCGTCCTCGCGGTCCGCCAGCTCTCAGCGCAGTCTGCGAGGGCGGGGCCGAGGTCTCTCTGCTCTGGGCTTCAGGAAGGACGGCGACCGGGCGTCACGAGCGTGTCTGAAGGAGACCTACGAAGATGCCGGGAAAGAGATTTCTCCCGAGGAAGAGGCGGCGCTCGAGCTGCAGAAACAGCAGCGCGAGCAGCAGCAGAAACTCCGCACTGAAGCGATGCTGAGACAGTTTTCCCAGGCGCGGGGCGAGGGGCAGAAGCCTGCGAAGCCGGGCCTCTCGAGGGCCTCGGGCGGCCGTCCGCCCCCCGCCTGGGCGCCCCCTGTGGGGTGTGCATCGAGGCCTGCGTTCGCCGTCCCGGCTCCCGGTGGGGCCCGTGGAGCCCAACGGAGGTCGGAGGCCATAGCGGAGCCGCGAGGCGGTGACCGGCGACGCAGCGGATACCAGGGACCTGCCGGAGGCGAGGCTGTGGGAGGGGCGAGGTGTGGGGCAGGTCAAGAGAAAACAAGAGGAGGCGCGGGATCGACTGGCATGCATGCGCAGGCGTCATCCGTCCCCCCGCCGCCCTCGGGCCCCGAGGCGATGGGCGCCGTGCGGGCCAACTGCCCCTTGGTGGGGGGTGAAGCTCAACACACGGGTGCGGCCTTGCCCTCTGGATCTCTCGCCTCGCCCTGTCACCCGCAGCACCCGCAGCCTCCTGCGTCGTGCCATGCCGCCGGTGCAGAGGCGCCACAGGGCTCCTTTGCCTTAGGCGCTGTTCCCCACTCACCCTCGGGGACTCACATGCCGCGCCCGCATCCGCCTCCCTCGCACCTTCACACAGGCTGCTGCCACCGGCCACAGACGGCAGGGCCCGGGTGCGGCGCGCCTTCGTTTTCCTGTGTGCATGCGTGCGCATGCACTCAGACTCATGTGCCTGGCGGGGGCGCATGCAGTTACCCCGGCGCGCCAGGCGTGGGGTGTACGGGCTACGCGGCAGGAACAAACGCGTCTGCATGCAGTCCGGGGCTCCCTGCCTTCCCTCACGGCTCGCCGCCCACTTCTGGATTTGGACTCGGCGTTTCGCATGCACTTGGTGCCGGGGGGCCAGGTGCGCCCGGGCAGTTCCACTGTCCCCTCGCGACATCGGGTGTCTCGACACCCCACCATGGAAGCGCGGCGTGTCTAGGCCCTTCGTTTGGGCAGCCCCACGGGTGGGCAGCCGCTTCCGCGACCCAGAGATGTTTCTCTCACTCGCACGGAGAACCGGGGAAGGCGGAGGCGAACCGCGGCACTGCCGCTGTCTCTTCAGTCCCTCCCTGGGCGCGGACCTGCGGCCAACCTGCCCCTCCGGCTTCAGGGGCATATACACCTCACGGCACAAGTCACCCTCCGCCTTCCAGTTCTGCCTTCCCTGCGACCGGCCAAGGCGTGAGGCCGCCTCCCCCTCCTCCTGCCTTTCGGTAGAGCAGCAGAGAGGGTCGTGAAGGACACAAGTAGAAAAGGAAGCAGAAGAAAAAGCGAAAACTACCAACAAGACAGCAAGGGCGGCGGGTGCAGGATCGCGCGTTGCGAAGCAGTGGAACGAAAGGTTTGGAATCTGTGGCAAAGCGACTCAGCGAAGATGCGCATGCATACACATGCTTTTTTAGAGGCGGGTCCGCGTCCGCGGGGCGTGCTTCCAGAGGGAAAAGGAATCTACTGCTACTGTTGAGACTCTTCTTATTCTTCTCTTCGGCACTCGTTTGTCAAGGACCACCCGTTCCAAACTGAAAATCCTGCTTCCTCGAGAGAAGCCGAAGTTTCGCGACGCTCGCGGAAGTGAAGGAATCTCAGAGCAAAGAGACATATCTGGTGAACGTAAAAGAGACCTTTCTACAGCTGCTGCCCACCGTCGACTTTACGTCTATCCACATGATAACGAATACAAGCTTCTATAGAAACACACGGCATCTCTACAAAGTATCTACTTTAGTATTCATGCATAAGTACGGATATATATATATATATATATATATATAGATAGATAGATAGATAAATACATCATCTTTATGCGAGTACCACATCTTAAGAATTACTGCGTTGATGCATGCATTTCGTGGTAGTGGAGAAAGGAGCACTAGACGCAGGAAAGATTTCCGGAGGTGAGACAGCACGCTCGGGATCCACCTGGGCCTGGGCGCCCTGACTTTCTCGGGACCAGAAACAAGGATCGCGAGAAAGGTAACGGAGACACCCAGTCAGAAAGGATGCGTTAGAGATACTAGTCGGCGTCTTGCGCGGTCAGTTGGACCCTGAAGAAGAAACGCTTCAGCTTGCAAGCACAAGATGTACAGGCGCCCTCGCCCACAGCGAGAGACTTTCGGTTTCTGTCCCACGTCGGGGGTGTATGGACACTCGAGCGAACCTACGGGCGGCCGAGCAAAAACTCCATTTTCCGTTCCTTTTCTTCTTTTGCTCACTAAATTCAAACTGCGTACGCCTTTGCTCCATCCGAGCCGTTCTTCCCACAGATACGTCTGGAAACATCGATTTCGAACATCTATTTCGAAAAATATGCACTTGGAGGTACATCTCTCGCTCACGCTTCTCCCTTGTTTCTCCTTTTCTCTTGATCTCCTACACATCATGTTTTCCGTCTCTTTTCCTCGCTCATGTCCCTCTCTCTCTCTTGCTCTCTCTTGCTCTCCCCCACTCTTGGATTTCTCTCCCTTGTTCGCCTCAACTTCCTGTCCGCCCTCTCGATCTGTCTTGTGCAGCTTGCGGCTTCCTATCGCTGGTTCGCTCTCGCTGTTCCCTCTGCCTCGTGTTCTCCTGGACGTCTCCTTTTCCCTGTGTAGCTCTCCTTTGTCTTCTCAGTGCTGCTCTGATTCGCCGCGTCTCTTGGGAGGAAAACGAGAAGAATTGACCTTGCCCAACTCGACCCACACCTGGGGCAAAGTCGTTTGATTCGTCGACGCTCTTCACTCTTCGAACGTTCCTCTGGCGGACAGCCGAGCTCGGTGCGGGTCTCGCGCCGACCACCCGAGGCCCAAGTCGAGAGCGACGCACGCACTGCATGGAGAAATTTCGAGAGGATTGTCGCCTTCCTGGAGACAGGCAAAGTGGAAGAGATGACCGCAGGGAAAGGCCGCGATGGCGCTCCTTTGTCGGTCGCTCTGTCGATCTTTCTCTGGCGACCGACAGAAGACCCGCTCCCCGCCGTCGCCACGGGAGGTCGCCGCATAGTAGGCCTGCGCGCCGCCAGCTCCTGAGGCCTGAAGCAGCGTCTTTCTGGAAAACCGAGAAGACGTCAGCGACCGTGAAGCTCGGCTCGCGAGCAGCGATGCATGCACCCCCGGCGGCGGAGGCAGCAGCAGATGCCCGTGACAAGCAGAGCAGGTCAAGGTCGCATGCGCAGAGGAGACCGCGTTGCCTGCAGAGACAACTTTGATCACAATCCCCCGCCGGCGAGAGGCTTCCACGCGGCTAAACAACGCCGAAGTGTCTGCATTCGCTAAAGAAGAATACGCGTCCAACAAAGTCTGTTGATACGACAAACCACTCAACATACTCGCCTGCACCACACACACACACGCAGTTCTACACCGAAATCAACGCAAGTCTTCATCAGTGGCCGCTTGCCAACGTAAAAATATATATATATATAAATAAATATATAAATAAATATATAAATATATCATACAGATGAAAGGCTACATTTCTACATCTGCACCTGTATATATGTCAAAACCTATATATATATATATATGTATATATGAATAGACGCATGCATAGGCACGTTCACTATACTTGGTGCACTGAACATGCAGGTCATGGAAAGCACGGTTGAACTTGGATCCGTCCTCGTATTTGTCGTTACGGATCGCTTCGGTTCATTTCTCTTCCGTTTTAACTGCTGTCGCCTCAAGAGGTTTGCAGGGGGTGCTCGACCTGTCTACCCGGTGTGAGACTTCTTTGCCATGAAACGCATTCCCTTTAGATGTCCAGGGGCTCTGCTTTCAAAGCAACTGAAGACCACGGATTGATCTAACGAAGACCATTCTGGCAATCTGGGATCGCTCTTTTCCTATTTGGTTGGCTCCTTGTTTTCTTTGTCTTCTTTCTCTTCTCTTTCTTTTGTGTCTGCATTTTCCCTGTCTCTGTGGCCTGCTTACGAGAGGACGCTTGAAGACCGCGAGTTGAATGTGCCGGTGCGTCTTGGTGATTCGCTTGAGCGTTTCGGGCAAAGAGGCGATAGTCATCACGCCTGCATGAAGAATAGCCGAGAGGAGCTCAGAGAGAACGAGTTCGTAGAGGAGGCCTCGGAGCGTCTTGCGCATCCCCTTCCTGCGATCCTTCCCTCTGCCTGCTCCCGCGCCTCCTCGCTCTGCTCTCCGCTCAACAGCTTCGGAGACACCCTGCAGTGTCGAGACAGAACCGGAAGCATCCGACGAAGAAGCAGAAGACGTCGAGTTCAGAAGTTGAGGAAACGCCTGTTGTGCGTGGACGACGAGAGTGAGGAGACCGAACCACAGATCCTCGAGTTGCTGCTTCTGGAGAAGATGAGCGTTCCGGCTGCTGACCCAGTTCGCGGTTTCGACGAGTTCGAACAGACTCCCCACATCCTCCATGTCGCTCCACCAGAAGGACTGTCTGCCCGGCTCCTCGTCGAAGGCGAAAGCCTGCGGGACCCTCGCCTCCCGCTTTCGCGCGTCGCTCTCCCGTCTGTACACCCCAGCAGCGCCTGGAGCCACCGAGGCGCGTCCCCCCTCCTCGCCACCATGTCCTCGAGAGACAGAAGGAAGAAGATCTGCGAGCTCCTCGGGTGGACCCTCGCGCGCGGGTGCGAAGACCGGGTGTACGTCCTCCCCACGCGAGACGCGGACGCCTGAAGGCAGCAACATCGGCAGGAGCCTGTCTGCGTCGGCGAGGCCGGGATGCGCTGCATGCACAGCTCCGGCTCGCAGTCGCGCGCCGGACTTCTCCGATTCGTTGCTCGAAGAGTGAAGAGCGAGGTAGCATCGGCCGTCTTCGTCAGCACCGGAGGAAGAGCGAAAGAGAGAAGACGCTCTTCCGTCCTCGCCGAACGCACTCGCGAGGCCGTGGATCGGGTGACTAGGAGGGTACCGAGGAAGTAGAGCACGCAGCAGCGGCAGAATGCTAAAGTCGGGAGTGAGGAAGAGCGACCGGAGTCGGTCCAAGCCTCGGGCAAACGACTGCTGGAACAGGCGAACAATGCCCTGAAGTGCGCGAGACGACAGACACACAAAGAGAAGCCAAGGGACGGAAAGATAGCTGAAAATACATGTCGAAAAAACGAGGCACTCAGACGCGCTCTCCAGAGGAACGAGGAGAGAAACGAACGGAGGATGCCAGTCAGACGCGCAGTGCGGAATGGAGGCAGTTGCCGCGAAACGGGCAAACGCAGAAACCCAGCACAGCAGAAAGAGCGACGAGACAGACACAGGCGGCGAGGAATGAGAAAGTCAACTAGGGAGCCTCGCAAAAAAGGAGAACTGGACTTCTGTGGAGTTGCCCAGGACCGAGACGGAACTACAAGGCTGCGAAGAAGGATCGCAGAGGACGCGAAACTTCATGCCACTACGGGAAGGCGAGAAAGGTTCGTTTTCCCCTCGCCGATATCACCCCTAGCGAGAACGATCCAGGTACTTGAAAGCGAGAGGACAGGCGTTGGTACATTCTACTACTCGTACACAGCGCTTCTCGCGCGTAGTTGACGGTGCACAAAACTCGCATCGAACAGGCAGAACCGCTGTGGTACCTGAGAAGCTGAAGAGGACTGCCGTGAGGACGAAATCGAGACAACAACGTTCTTGACGGCTGCGACTCACCGCCATCTCAGCGAACCTCTGAAGGCAGCTACAAGCGGTGGATGTCAAGCGGTACCGACATCCGAGGTGGATCCGCTCTCTCTCTCTCTTTCTCACCTGGAAGTCGCCTGTGCGCTCTAGGAGGTAGGCGCATGCATCGAGAACTTGAAATTCCTCGCAGACGCGGAGACAGGCAGCGAGAGGCAGACGCTCCTGCTGCTGCAGGACGAGGCACACGCGCCGAGGCTCGAGCTGGCAAAGGAGGCGAATGTATCTGAGAAGAAAAGAGGCACAGGGTGGAGAGGCGGAACGTGAGAAGCTCTGGCCCAGTCCGAGAAGAACATGCGAGAGAGCGCGACATGTGCGAGGGTCGTGGAGGTGACGCAGAAGACGAAAAAAAACAAAGAGTTCGACAAAAGAACAACAGGTGGACACGACAGACGCTGGAAGGACGGAGGCGCCTGGGAGGAACATGCGGGGCGCGGAACGCGCGCGGACGAGAGGCGAGGAGATTGAAGGGAGAAGAGGAAGAAAAAGAGGAGAGAACAGCAGTCGCGGCCCGACGAAGAGGAGGACGAGCTGGAACGACAGGAAACCGACATAAAACAGAAAGGAAGAGAAACAGACTGGCACTAAGGCAATCGCCAGCGACGGACCTGGGTACAGAAAGAGCAGGAAGTGAAAAAGGGAGCAGGGCCGATCAGAAATCGAGATGTAAACAGGCAGGTGGACCCACGGTGAGGAAACAGAGAAAGTGAGGAGAGGCGCAGCTGTCTCGCCTTTTTTTTCCTTCTCTCTTTGGTGTCGCTTCCCCTGTCCTACCGAAACAGGAACGCGGTGGTCCATAGACGCGAGAAGCACACACATCTGCATGCATGCACTTGAGAACGCTTACCGTACGAGTTGGCTGTGGACGAAGCTTCTGTGCTCTGCGAGCGAGACGAAGAAGGAACTGCTCCCAGAGCTGCTTGTCGGCTCTTCCTCGCTCTGACTCATCAGTGCCTCCAAGAACTGCAGCTGGAGTTTCGGATGCGCGTCGAGAAGATCTACGATCGCACTGGGACTTCGAAAGAGTGCAGGGCCGGCCTCGACGGAGAAAGCCGCTTTCCCCTTCTCGCTCGTCACTCCCTCGGGACCCCGTGCCTCCGCCTCCGAGAGCGCCTGCTGCACCCTGAAGATCTCACATATAAGCCGAGCACTCTTTGTGCAGTTCAGCTCGACGAGCTGCGGGAGGTGTCTAGACACTGCGTGGAGGAAGCGGCGGAGGTCGAGCAGGACGACGCGCCACTTCAAGCTGGAGTCTCCACCCTTTTCCATCTCTCTCTCGTCTCTGGAGAGAAGCGCAGAGGTCGACGGAATCGCCCCCCAAAGCAGTGCACGGATGTAGACGAACGCGCCTTCCTCGTCTGGCCCCTCCCCCTTCTGGCGCGGCGAATCTGCCTCGTGTGAGCCTCGACCCCCATCTGAATCGCCTCTCTCTCCGGTGTCTCCTCCTCGGCCCACGGCGTCGCTGGGGCCCTGCGGGGACTCCGCGCCGGCCGCTCCAGGCCGTAGGGCTCCAGCGCGGATCCAGAGGCCGAGCGATCTGTCGTAGTCTCTCTCAGCTTCGTAGAGAAAAGCAGCAGCTCGGAGGAATCCCCGAGAGGCCAGAAGCTCCTTGTCGCTCGCGTAGAGCCGCAACGCTCTCCGGACCTCTCGCCCCTCGTCCTCTCTCCAGCGACGCGCCCACTGCTGGGCCTCTTCAGCCTCGCGATTCAACACGGCCAGGAGCACCGTCTCTCGATCCCAAGCGCTCCAAGAGCCGCAGCGCGAACAAGAAGAATAAGAGGGAGAACAGGGGGGAGACGAAGAGGAAGAAGCTCTGTGTGGGTCTTGGAGAGAGTCTGGGTCTGGCCGGACGTCTGGCGAAACGGTGTCGCTACGTTCAGGCGTCGTGAGAAGCAGGGAAGACAGTTGCTTCTCCTCTAGCTCGGCGAGGGGCTGGCTGACCAGAAGTCGCAGGAGCGACAGAGTCGGGGGGATGTCAAATACGAGAAAGCGGAGAAGCGCGCGCCGCAGAGAAGAGACAGGAGGCAGCCAGCCACGCATAGCGAAGAATCCGACAAGCAACAACCTCCACAGAACGCCGTGCATCTCGCGTACCGTCTCCCGCAGCTCGTCAGTCAGCTGCCTCAGAGACGCCACTCCTTTCGCAAACGGAGACGCGAGCGAGAAACCTCCACCGGACGGCAAACAAGAAGCTCCAGAAGACGACAGACGCGCAGCGCCTCTGTCGCCTTTGGCTGGGCCTGTGTGCACTGCTGCGAGGGAATCGAGGGCCGCCGCGTATGCCTTATGCTGAGCTGCAGCGTCCACGATACAGTCTGCAGCAGCCGGCAGAAGCAAATTTATCAGAGAGAGAGTGTCATCCTCTTTCTCTCCGTTATCGCGCTCGCCTTCCCTACGCGGTTCGTCCTCTGCAGAGTGAGCGTGAGAGGCAGAGTCAGAGAGCCCTAGAGCCGCAGGCGAGGCAGGTCGGCTCGCTGCATGGGCGAGGAGAAGCGCAGAGAAGAGCTGGAAGACCATGCGGGGAGCCATCATGAAAAGCCGCTTGAAAATCTGCGGCGAGGCCCACCCCGGAGGCTCCAGCTGTTGCGGTTCTTCGCCCTCTGCCTCGACAGCTACGCGGTGGACGGGGCGGCCGCTAGAAGGCGTCGAGAAAAGAAAATCTAGGCGTCTCTTTAGAGACTCGTATGTCACCGAGGGCCGCCGAAACACGTACTCAAGAACGCTGCAGAGGCCGGGAGAGAAAGCCTGCCGGTGAAAAGGAGGCGTCGCGGGCCCTGCCGCGCGCTGTACGTACACCTGGTGGACGAGGCCGCAGCAGCTGCCTTCTCGCCAAAGGAGGTCGACAGCGCGCTTCTCTGCGCAGGACACAGGCTGAGGCCCAGAGGGAAGTTGGTTAGCATTCAACACAGGGTCGGAGGCGACAAGAAAGGAAGACGCTCTGCGACTTCCACCTGCATGCAGCGGATACGGCAGATCCAGAGACACCGAGTAAAGGAAAAAAAACAACTCGCGAGTCGCGCGGAGATTTGCAACATCCCTCGGAGGGACAAAGAGGGGAAGCGCCCCCACGGACCCCACACACGCCGCCGAATTGTCTCCAGGTCCGAGATCCGTGGCCTCGCCCTGCGGTTTCTCGCTCGTTCCAGAAGCCGCAGAAGAGGACGACAAAGCTGTCTGAAGCCAAAGAATGAACTTCTTGAAGATCACGTGTTGCAGGCGATACGCGTCGCCCATCAGCAGCTCGACCGGTGTGCGGAAATCCGCAAAGGCTGAAAAGGCGCAGAGCCCAAACAAAGTCAAGAGCGCATGCAGACATGTACAGCTCACGCATGGACATGTGCACATCAGAGCCTGGGGCGAAGGTGGGAGGGGAGGCTTCGTCATATCTTGCCATACACACATATATGCGTAAGTGCATTTATATATATATTTATATATATATATATTTATATATATATATTTATATATATTTATATATATATATATTTATATGTATATATGTATATATACACACATACACGTAGTAGGTACACATACAGTTGATTATATACCTAGATATACGATGAAGGCACACCTCCACGTATGTTTTGTCTGGCATACCTCTGCTGTAGGTCAAACATACACCAAGCCACATGCGGTGTACAGACACGAGCTGGAGAACCTGGAGGAGGTCGACTGCGCCGGCAAGATTCGCGCCTTCGGCAGGGAGTTCTCCTTCGGCGGACTCGTCGCAGAGAAAGGCGCCCTCCACTTCTTTGCCGTCAGCAGGAATTTCGTCTACTTGCTGTCTCATTGGAACCCCAAAGAGACGCATGAGCACGAACTGAAGAAGCTGCCGAAGGAGGCGATACTTTAGCAAATTTCGTCTGAGCCGCTGCTCCACCCTTCGCCCGGCGGGCCTGGCCTTCCCGTTCGCTGGACCCTCCGCTTCAGTGAGGTGTACGTACAGCTGAGGCAGGAGGGAGAACCGCTCTCTGCACGCGTGACCTTCATCGGTAGCCAGTTGCATGCGTGAGGTACCGTTTTCCTGTTCAGTGGCGCGTGGACCTTCGCCGTCTTTCATCTCGAGCACTTCTCTTGTTCTGTCTCCAGTTTGTAGACTCCCCGAAAGTCTCCCGGCTCTCTCCACTTCCAACAGAGAAGCAAGAAGACTCTCTTCCGCTGCCGCATCCGCCCCCACAAGTCTCGTCAGGGCCCACAGCAGGCGACTGGGGAAAGGCCTGCCTTTTCCAGCTTCTTCGTCCTCGCGGCCCTCGCCGTCCTTCTCTTCCTTCCTCTCGACGTCTGTTCTGTCTTTTACGTCTGTGTCGCCTTCGTTTCTGTCGCCCCGTTTGCCGTCTTCTGCTTCCAGAGCTTTCTGTGTCTCTTCTGCGTCCTCGTCGCGCTCTAAGGCTTGAACAGCGAGCTCAAGCTGAGCCTCGAAGTGCGGGAAGAGAGATGTGAAGACCCCCGGGTCGAGAGCGCCGGGCGGGAGTTTGCCGAGGACCAGGTACCGGACGAGGAGAGAGAAGAAGATTTGTCGAAGACTGTCGCCAAGAGAGACACCGGGAGGAAGAAGAGACGCCGCATCGCTCGGTTCGTCTTTGCTTGCGGAGCCGTCTTGGGGAGACCCGCGCTCGTCGGCGCCGTCCAGTTCATCCAGAAGCTTCCAGAAGGAACGAAACATCACGCCGTTGAGCAGCGGATACAGCTGGAGTTTCACCGTCAGCTCGAAGGCGCAGAAGGCGAGAAGACGCACCAGCGCCAGCCACAGAAGGTCGCCCGGAGGAGACGCGAGGGAAGCTGCCTCTGAAGACGGGAGGAAAGGGGAGAGAGAAGGAAGGAGAGAAAGGAGGAGAGAGGAGAGAATGCGCCGGTTCCTCAAGGTGGAGAGACAGAAGGAGCGAAGAAGCGACGACGCCAAGAAAGAGAGAGCGGCAGCCTGCTTCCGAACGAGAAAGTTCGAAGAAAACGAGCAGAGCGGAGGCAGACGACCCTGAAGGCAAAGAAGCCCACAAGCGAGAGAGAACGCAACGCGTCTGAAGAGAGGGGGGCAGAGGCGCGTCCCTGTCATGGTCACCCTTGATTTTCCAGTTTCTCATGTGCCTCGAAAATCGCAGATCAAGGCTGTTCGTTATCCACGTTTTTCCGCGTTCCTCCGACCTCACCCCTGGCCGTTCCACTCCAGCGTAGAACAGGGCCGTCCATGTGTTTTCTTCTTCGAGAAAAGTTCCGTTTTTAACGCGAGTCTCTGCCTCTGTGCCGCCGAACCACAAACGCTGTCTGTCGCGTTTTCCGACACCGCTTTCGAGGCTCCAGATCGAGCGTTCCCCGCGCTCTCGGTTCTGAGTTCCTCGCTCACGTCGTAGAGACACTTGATCACAGAGAGAACCTCGAGGCCTCTGCCTCCCTCCAAAAGCTCCTCGATAATCTCCAGCCACGAGCGAAGACGAACGACGACGAGGCCCTGAAAACGCAAAAAATGTGGTATGGCAAGGCGCTCAAATCCAGCACTTGCAGATCTAGAAAACAACCAACGCGGTAGACCCCTCACGTCGGTAGACACTGAAATCGAATGCTTTTAGCTGTCTTCTCGGGGCCAGTGCGCTGGAGTCTTTTCCAAACCAGCCATGAAGGGGGCCATGGTCGTCTACATCTCAAGCAGGCGCCACAAAAGACAAATCGTGAGGGAGGAAATCCATCGCAGGTGCTGAGGCGAGGCGACAGGGAGTCGCCAAAGGCGGCCGCAGATCGGCGACCGCCAAGAGAAGCGAAGGAGGCCGACAGGAAGAAGAAACACCCGCGGCAGATGAATCGCAGCAGACAACGTCCATTTCTGGGAGGAATCAGCGAAGACGACGCGTTGCACCGATCGAATCGAGAGAAGCGGAGACGGCCACAAGCCTATAAATGGACCGTGACTCATCTGCAGCGCTTCCGTCCCCACTTCGACCCCGCCTCTGCTTCTTCTCTCACCTCGAGTCCGACGACCCAAACCTCTGTGGCGCCTTCGTCTCCCGGACATCTTCTCCTCTCTCTGCGTGCGCCTGTGTCGCCTCCGTCCGCATCTTCACCAGAAAAAAAAATGTCTGCAAGCAAGGTCTTCTCGCGAGAAACACCGCCGTAGCCTAGAGACAGGGAGTTCGCGTAGGAGGCCGCGAAGACCGGCAGGGCCTCTGGCGCGACCTCGGCCTGGCCGCACGCGTCCGATTTGCCTGCATGCGCCTCCTCGGCCTCGCGGGCGCGAGCCCCGGCGTCGCCCGGCCTCTTGGCCCCGAACAGCAGCCGGTGTCGCGCGCCTTTCTCGCCGCCCAAGAGTCCCCAGGCCCAGCCCCCGTGAGTTCCGGAAAGAGACGCAGGAGAAGCCGGCCGCTCTTCTCGCTGTTTCTCGCGCTGCTGACGCACCAACTGACTAATGAGGCTCACGTCTGTGAAACGGTAGTACACCGGATTGGCCAGAGACACATCCACTTGCTGCAGAAGCATCAACTCGACAAACGAAAAAGTGGAGGAAGAAGATGAAGAAATGGTAGGCGACGGCCTCTGTACCAGTTGGAAGAAGCCGAGCACGTTTACGGAGTTCATGATGCAGAGGATGGAGTCCCCGATCCCCTGGAGACTCTGGATGCGGTGTTCGAAGGAGAAGATTCGGCTTCCAGGCTCGACAAAGAGGGCCTTGTTCCCCTCTGCGGGCTGTTCTGCGGCTCCGCCTGCTCCCAGACGCGGGCCGCGTGGGGTGCGAACGGCGAAGAGTCGGACCTCATTGGAGAGCCCGACGGCGACAACAGGGTCGTCGAAGAAGCGCTTCCGGTGAACTGCCGCTCGAAGCCAAGCGATGCACGGCAGGTCTGGAAGCGCAGTCTGCTGCAACTGCTTCGCGCCTGGGCTCGCGTCTTCTTCACTCTTGCGTTCGTCTCGAGTTCTGCCGAGCCGCGCCTCTCGCCGGGCCTCGCCCTCCAACACCTGGAAGGCCCCAGACTCGACCGAGGAGAAGGAAGAAGAGCACAAGCTTCTGGGCTCCGCCTGGCGCGGCGCCTGGCGACCGTACGGCGGTGGCTCTTCGTGTGGCGCAGCGCTGCTCACACCCTCGGCGGGTGCTTTGGAGCCCGACCCCGGGAGCGCGACTCGCAGAGACCCGGAGAGCAGGTCGAGGCGGAAAACGAGGGAAGGCTGAGGTAGCAACGCGAGAAGCAAAACCGCGTTGCTGCATGCAACCGCGACGACTTGAGCTTCGTCCGCAGGATGGGCAAGGCGAGAGGCCGCCTCGGGCGCCGAGGCCGTTTCTTCCCCCCAGTTCGGCCTGGCGGAGGCCTGCTCGTCCCCCGGAACCCCGCGTCCTAACAGGGGGAGCGCACGGAGGCCCCGCTCGAGGGCGGAGCCCCTGGAGGCGGGCGCAGAGGGCCCAGGAATGCCCCAGGCCGAGGCGGCCGGCGCGGGAGGCGGAGGCAAGACGCGAATGTCGAGGATCGCGCCGAGAGTCTGGATCCCCGGGGTGACGAAGCGTCGGTCGCATGCAACCGACAGAAAAGCCTTCTGGAAGGAAAGCACAAACAAGTCTCCACGCTCGTCCGCGGCGAGTGCGACCGCGAGCGCCCCCGAGGGCAGCACACTCGAGCGCCCCAGGGATGGCACTGGCCACACGCTTGCGCCGTATGACGCCGCGGGACTGGAGCCCGAGGCCCCGCCTTGACTCGACGCTCCGCGCCCGCCTGGCTCTCCACGACCCCCGAGCGAGATGAAACGGAGACAGCAGACGCTGCTGCTCTTGTTCTCCTTCTTCGTGTCCGCGCATGCGTTGCTCGACGCCTGGGGTCCCCTGTGGCCTCTGCTGCAGGCTTCGCTGCCTCTTGCCTGCTCCGACTCTGCAGAAGACGTCAAGGAGACACTGCCGCCCTCCTTCGACAACGCCAGCAGCGACGCCTGGTACCCGCGCAGCAAAGGCACACTCTGCTCGGCCTTCGCTGCCAGGAGGGCCTCTGCGTCCCCTCCCTCTCTCGGGTTCGCTGGGGTGTACGTACACCCGGGCGGTACCTGCTGGCGCTGCGCCTTCGTGGGGTGGATCTCGTACAGCGCGACCGCGCCGCTTTTGTAGCCGACGAGGAGAAAGCGGAGGGAGTCTGCGAGGGAGATCGAGGATACAGCCCCCAGTTTTTCTTCTTCAGGTGCGCCCGTCGCCGAAATCTCTCCGAGACTTAACGAGAGGAAAGACGCAGGGGCAAGACTGCCACTCGAAGCGGAGGAAGAAGCGGAAGGAGACGCACGCGGCGGCTGTGCAGGCGGCGGAAGGAAGAGCGGAAAGGCCTCGGGAGAAGAGAAGAACGAGGCGAAGAAGCTCTGCCGCGAATCTGGGTCAGGGGCCACTGGCAACGCATGCACGTCGACGAGAAGCGCAAAGCCCCGAGAAGTCCCGATCGCCAACAGACTCTGTGAACTGTCGAAGCATGTGGGAAGACCCACAGACGCCACCAGAGACTGAAGCGAAGCGAAGCTGCGCAGCAGGTACAACAAACACAACACTGCATGCAAACGAAAGCCAAGTCAGCGACGCTCCACAAGCAAGAACGAGCATCATCATCACCTCGCGGCACTATCTGGGGATGGTAGTGGATGAATGTACCTTTACATGCATGTACCTATGTATGCTTGCATATCTGTATGTATGTATGCATGGATGTATGCATATCAGTATGTATGTATGCATGGATGTATGCATATCAGTATGTATGTATGTATGCATGTATGTGTATCTGTATGCATGCATGTATGTATATCTCGATACACAGTGTTCACATAAATGTATACAAGAAACAGATCTGTAACATTGTCGAAGTGGCCAGATCGACAGGGAAACTTCGAACTGTTGCTCGGGCTCCGCTGTTGGCTTCCAACCTGTCTGTCTCCTGTGTTTCCGAGCCTTCTTCCTCTGTACACGTTTCTCCCTCACTGACACTCTCCAACTCAGTGGGGATCACCTCTCTGTCGATGCTGCTTTCTCGTGTACAGCCGTCACTCATTGACTCCCCCCCCCCTACGCGTTTTCTACAGGTTTGCAGCCCACATATGGATGCATATATATACATATATATATATATATATATATCCATACATGTTTATGCAAATTTATATATATATATATATATATAAAATGTACATTTGGATCGGTTCGTACCCTTGGGCGACGGCATCGAAAGGCCCCATGGCGGTGTGTCTTGGAGCCTGGACGGTGTGTACTTCCTCAGCAGCTCGGTTTTCTTCAGTTTGCCTCGTGAGAGGACTTTCCAGAGTTTCATGCGTTCCAGTTTCTTTGCCCCATGTATCTCTCCCGCGCTCGAGCTGGGGCCTGTCGTCAGAGGCTAGCGCCGCTGGGAGGAGCCGGTCGACGGCCGCTTGTTCGAGAGGCTCTGGAATGATTGTTCTTCTGCGATCTTTTGCTTCACGTCTTCCCTGGCCTCGCCTCGGCCTTCTTGGCCACGAATCGAAGTCAGCGTCCCCCTCTCGTCGCCCGAAAAAGATTCCTTTCTTCCTCTTTTTCTCGTCTTTTCCTTTGTCTCCGTCGCCTTCCTTGGCCAGGGCGAGAGCCGCCGCGAGCGCCGCTTGCCCACCCCAGGTGACTGCATGCTCCCGGCAGGTCCACTGGAGGGGCGCGTCTGTGAGGAGGCGAAGAGACGCGACGCGAGAAGAAGGAAGAAATCGGGACCTGATGGAAGGAAGCAGACCTCCTGTGCGTCGCGCTTGCCCTTTTCTTCTTCGACGCGCAGAAGCCAGCCTCAGAGGCTCATCCGACGGCGAAGACGCCTCGCTGTCTGACAGTTGTGAGGAGGACCTCGACCAAGAGCGAGAGCCGGAGGTACGCGAAAGAGAAGAAGACGAATCTGATGTCTCTGTCTTCGTCGAGGACCGACGCGTTTTCGAGGCCCTGTCAGAGGGTGAGAGCGAGGAGAACGACGAAACTGCTTTCTTCCGGAGCCTTGCAGCCTGATAGCGAGCTTCCACGTTCTCCTTCCTCAAAGAGTACGCGTCGCCCACCAAAGGTGCTTCGCCGGGCGCTTGCGAAGTACGACTTGCACACTGTGGGTGCGAGAAATCGGGGCGCGGAACCTGGACCGGAAGCTGCGAAAACGGCCTTCTTCCTGGGTCTCTGTCATCTTCTCTCCTTTCGCGGCCTCTTGCAGGTAGAAGCGTCTCTCTATCTGAAGGGGAGAAGGCACCTCCAGCCAAGGCGTTACACGAAGTCTCTGCATGCGAGGACCGCGGAAGAAGAGTCCTGAAGTGCGTCGACAGAGGAAGCGAAACCGAAGAGCATGTGAACAAGTGAGAGAGAGTTGAAAGCTGATGGCCAAGCACCCGAGACATCCGCCAACCACGCACAGACGATCGTCCAAGACGCAACAAAAACTTTCCTCGCTGCATGTCTCGAGTCCTAGGATCCGGCACACCGGTGGCACGCTTCCCGACGCTTCTTTTTGGGCTGATGGATGCGTCGTCGTTCTCAACAGCTCTTTCCCCAGATGTGCCTCTCCCTCTAAATATCAGACTCCGCTTTGTCACTTCACTTTGAAACTCGCTTTCCACGATATGCGCCGCCGCAGGTCTCTGGAATCTTCGCCATGTTTTCACGGCCCCACCGACCTGAATGTCCCCCTCTCACGTCGCCTCTGCTCGCCTGTCTGTCGCTTACCTGAGCCAGTCTTCCTCTTCTTCCTCCTCGATGGCATTCAAGATTTCCTCGACAGTTCTTGTCGTCCTCGCCAACCTTCCAGCCGAGACGTCGCTCTCTCCGCCTGTCGCTTCCTTCTCCTTCTGACACCCTGCGACACCCGGAGAGGAATGAGACATGGAAATCGGCTCTTCCGGAGCTCGCGCCTCTGCGTCAACGCGGCCGGACAAGCCCAGTGCCTGCGCAGGGCTGGAAGGCTGTGTGGGGTGTACAGACACCTCAGAACAGTGCGTCGCCGTCCCTTGCCTCTGCCCTCCTCCTCCGCCTTCTGCCCACTCTTTGTCGGCGAAGTTTGCCAGTGCCGCTGACTCCCCAGCACCGGCTTGCGAGGAAGCCGTCGCCAGCCCTCCACTGCTCTGGCGACCGTTGCCATCTCGATCTGCATGGGACCGCGAGTTGCCGAGTATAAGCCGGTCGAACTCCTCATCGTCAGACAAGTCTTGCTGGAGGATCTCCTCCAGAATCCGCTTCTTCTCTTCTTCCCTCTCCTGTCTCGCTCGTTCCGTCTCCAGGCCAGCAGGAGGCAGCGAGCCCCAGTCCCCGCCTTCGCGCGTCTCCATCGCGGTTGAAGATGGCAGAGAACGGAAGGCGGGGATGGAACGGGCGAGGTGAGCAGATCTCCATAAAGGAGATTCTGAAGAGGAACTGCTGCCAACAGACGCTCGGCAAAAGGAGCCGGGGCAGGGGGGAATGGGAGGGACGGAGAGGGAGAGAGAGAAAACCGCGAGACAGTGAGACTATACCGGAGAAGCAAAGATGGGGCCCCGTGGAGATAGCAACGAAGGAAACAGAAGAAGAGGCCAAGTGGAAGGAGGAAGTCCAGGAGTCTTCAAACTGTGAGGGCGCCTGAAGAAAGAAACGCTCCGGTTCCAGCCGAGGAAGAAGCGAGACGAGAGGCACGGCGAAACAGGGAAGGAACAGGAAAAGTGGAACTGCAAAGAAAGGAAGGTGAGGACAGAGTAAGCAGTGAAACCAGACAAGCAGACGAGACACGAGGAGAGAGACACAGGCGTAGTGGAGAGAAAACGGACTTTCTCGACGGAAAAAAGACACCGAAACACACAACTTGACCCAAGTTGAGGAACCGCACGTTATGAAGCTCTGGACAGAGAACGTAATACACAACGGAAACGTCAGCTAGAGAGGGCGTCACCGCAGAGAGGAACACGCAGGGTGTACGTACACCCGAGAGGCTCGCCGTGGCGATGCACCTTCCCGGTAGCGAGAGCCTCCCTGCAGCAACCAAGCGGGTCGTCTCCTCTGAACGGATTTCTCGTTCGTGTGAAGCAAAGCATTTCTGTTCACTAGCATCCACGACGAAGGGCGCGCAGGCGACAGAGCGATCAGCTGTCGACCGAAATTCGCATGCGTGGAGCCTCCGCTGCATCCCATGCTTCTGTCAGAGAGGTTGTGAGGACAGGCCAACGTTGAACGGCTTTCAGGCGAAAGTGGAAGAGCGGTTACCGACGATAGTGAGACGGTGAGAGGAGCTGGAGGTCGCTAGTTCCGGCTTCTCGCAGTCCTCCTAGACGAAGAGAGAAATTGACGAGCTTCATCTGGAGAAGAGGCCCGAAACAGAAAAGCCATGCATCTGGGGAAGCACGCATCGCGTTGAAACAGGCAGTCCGAACAGTCTCGCTGGAGTGTCTGTACGCTCGCAGGCAAAAGCAGGCGGGCGACGAGGTGACTTTTTTCGCCGAAGCCATGTCACAGGAAACCGTGTGCTTACGGCAGGCACTTAAGCGCGACTGGAGGCGTGAGGTCAACAGAAGAAAAAATAGGGGAGAAGAAAACGAGCTTCCTTAGACATCAAAAGACACACCAGATGGGCTTCTGCCGAGTCGGTTCCGTTGCGCTGTCGCGAGCAGAACCCCGAAGAAGAAATGGAGGGAGGAACGACGGTGTTTCCAACACGGCCGGAAGAAGGTTGCCCGTGAAGAAGAGCAGCGGAGAAAGCTGAAAAGAAACCGCCGACAGGTCGGTCTTCGTTTTTGTCTCCAAAGGTGACTTGCAGCTCTGCTGTCTGCTGTCCAGAACACAGCCAGAAAGCTGTTTTTCGCTGCCTCTCGCCGTAGAATTATGTGCATGCAGAGTCTTTCCCGTCTCTCCATTTAGCGCCAGGTTGTCCTCCGGTTTTTGGAAAAAGCACATCTCTGGTGAATCTCTTCTTGCGTGTGAAACCCTTTCTCGCGAACCTACACACACTTGTGTACGTCTGCGTGTGTCTGCATGCTAATCCCCGGCAGAGTCAGAGTCTCCTCTAGAGAAAAGAACACCCGATACTTATCGCTGCACAGCACGAGACACCCACCAGCGCGTCGGTACACACGGGTAAAGCTCGATAAACGTCTCCGCTTTTCTTCTGCACACAAGTCCCAGTTTTCTGCTGCTTTAAAGAGCCGTCGCCTGCCACGGGGCAACGGAGAAAACGACTGGGAGTTCCTTGGAGCAGCTGCCTTCCGGGTCTCCGACACAACTTCCACACACCGTCGAGACAGCCCAGCACGCGGATCATCTGCGCAAAAGAAGCTGAAGGTCCCTTTTAGGGAAAGGCCCCCATGTTCTTGGTCAAGAGGCTCCTGAGCCGTCCTTGAACCTCGACAGACTCTCGTCGCGCCCAGCAGCGACTCTCCTTAGGAGCAAGTGTGTCGAGTCGGATGCGGAAACAACCTATTCGTGGAAAGGTCGGCACTTTCCATCGACTCATTGCAAGTAAACAAGAAAGCTCTTCGAATGATTGATCGCTTTGAGACGCAGCCAGAACCCCGAGGTGGAGCCGATGGTGGCGTGACTGAATTGTGCGTCAGCTGCGTATGCTCTGCAGGCCAGTTCTCAGTCGCGCTTTCGAGCTTGCGCTTTCCATTCTTTTGTCGGTCTGTATGTACAAGCTGCCGCTGGCATCGCCACACGTCTGGGTTTTCCGGATTTCCGGGGAAAAACCGTGGATACTTGCTCTTTTTCACACGCTCAAACGACAGTGTGCCTACCGACAAAAAGATGGTAGTAGGGGTACAGCTGTGTCTGCGTGACTTGGACATCCCTGGCACCTCTATCTGCCTATACGCAATAAACGTGTACAGATGTGAAAGATTAGGTGCAAATGATATCAACACACATGACAGCGTGCCAAGGATATTGCAACTGAGGAGTCAAATTAGTCCGGGAACTGAAATTCAGCGCACATTCGCAGCCCCAGCTGCCTACGCTTGCGACACTACACTGTGACAGACACGCGCTGCTGGATCCAGTGTTCTTTACCTTCAAAGTACCTGGAGCCTCTGAGGCGTTTCCAGAATAGACAAAAACGGGCAGTCTAAAGCTCAGTGTTGCACTTTCGCAGCATTTGCCACGGTGGTTCAATGTCACATCGAGAGGGAACTCTCCTATCTCAGGAAAGGGGGGCAGATTTCTTTCGTCGTGAATTTTGCCTGCCGTACCATCATCTCAACAATAAAAACGATTTCCAAACGAAGTATCCGGTGGCGAAAGAAAGATCCTCCTTACTTCTACATAGAAAAACTATGTGCACATACATGACATATTATATATATATATATATATATATATATTTATGTTCGCATGTCTCGATATATGTGATGCAAGCATGTATTGCTACTGTATGGAAAGCGATGTTTATCTTTCCTTCGCAGTGAACTGTTTGATCCAACGATCCGATGCTCCGTACTACTGTGCATGGTAGAAACGAAACTTCTGTAGAGAGGACCTCTCTGTCCTCATCTCTATGTCTCTACGTATTTCGGTGCATGACACATCTGTATCTGTTCACACAGACCTCTATAAAAATATACGGAAACTGGTGGATCTTGTTCCGTTCCTGGGAACTGACTGCCGTCGCGATCGAAATTGCGAGGCAGCGATTCGGAGACTGCGACAGCTCAGTTCTTTCTCGCTACGCTATGCGGTGTATCCTGAGTTGCGGGTCGCAGCAGTGCGCCGGGAAGCGAACGAGATTGTAACGTAAGAGAGGTCGTAACCGAAGAGTCTCCACATGCACACAGACAGAGAGGCACTTCACAAACGTGAAGTCTCTACGCGACACGCGGAGTTCGAAGAGAGAGAAGAGCGGTTTGCAACAGCGAGAGTTCGCCAATCCAGAAGACACTTGGCTCCTTTACGCAGACGCAGGCGAGTCGGCTTCCTTCTTCAACTCCTTCATTCTTCTCTTCTCCTTCTGCGCCGCAGCCTTTGACTTGCGAGCCTCGAGCTGCTCCTGGAGGGCCTTCTCCTTCAGCTTCAAGTTCTTCTCGTTGTGGATCGCCTCGATAAGCACACGCTTGTTCTTGAACTGGTTACCCTTGCAACGCATGTACATGCTGTGGTACCTGGAAACCCAAAGACCGAGTGTACAGACACCCGAAATACATGCATCTCCGTGTACACGTCTACACATGCATACATACATATATTTATATATTTATATATATGTATCTTCTGGAAGGAAACTGTCGCAGACCCTTCGCAAAGGTAAAGCCGCATCATACACGGGTCGCTCCCTTGCCCAGCGGTCCGTCCACTCTTCTCTCTCTCTCGACACGAGGAAATGACATCTGCAGCTTCCCCAAGTCGCCGTCACATGCGCCGACTCGGATTCGCCGGACTACACAGTCGTACATCGCAGACCCGTTCCGCTGCGGTGCACCCCTGAGCCGGAAACCACCTGCCGCTCGCTGCGGCGGAGGACCTACATGTGCTTGTCGATCTTCTTGCTGTCCCTGTACTTCTTGAGGAGCCTTCTGAGCACACGCTGGCGTCTCATCCAGAGAACCTTAGCGGGGAGTCTTGCCTCTCGAGTACCCTTTCTCTTTCCCTTGCCCATGTGTCGACCTGCTCTCTTGGCCTCGTGGTACAGACGCACGCGGTAGCGCGAGTGGACGGCGACGGCCTTGCGGATAATCAAGTTGTCCTTGACCAACTTGCGGATGCTGAAGCCTGAGACACAGCCGGAAACGCAAAGACAGCAGGTGCCTCTGTCGACGCTCTCGGATGCAAAACAGCCTGCTACGTGTCTGTACGCCCCAGCAGATCGCCAGGTCCCTCAAATGGCGTACGCATGAGAACGGGTGGAACGCGGTACAAAAACCGTTTCCATTCTCCACATGTTCCGCATGCGATATTCACGCACACACACGAACATACCGATAAGCACATGGAGGTCAATCTATAAACATTGGATATACATACAACAATATGTAAAGAGAGGAGCTGGTGGTCCTACAGAGAATCCGTTAAGAGAAGAGAAACGGCCTGTGATATGAGGGGTACGGCACGCGGGTGGGGCGCCTGAAGAGGTTCGCTCAATCGAGAAGAGAGACGACGCAGGAGTCGATGTGCAGCCACGTTCCATATGAAGTCAGAAGCAACGTATCTACAGGGAGTCTCTCGAAAAATAGAGGCACCGAAAAAGACAAAATTGCCGCTTACGCGAGTTGGCCATCGAAATGTCGCTCGCTTCGTTCGGGTCCATCCAAACGCGGCGGCGGCCGCATTTGAGAATGGACGCCGCCAGGCGCTTCTGCAGTTGAAGAGACTGCAACGAGAATCCACATCCACACAGAGCCGAAAGGACAATTAAGGCAGACGGAAGAGCGGACACCGCTCCTGAACGAAGACGGCCTCCAGAAAGAGGAGAGTACGGCGAAAGAAACGGCAGCGAAAAAGAGCGATCGGGTCGGGGAGACACAGAAAATAGAAACCGTACCATTGGAGTCTAACACAGTCCACGAAAAACGCTTCCCGAATGCAGACGAGGCTATCACCCAGGTAACGCAACAGGAAAGAAAAGGTCAAGAGCGCAGTCAAAGACGCCTGCATATCCGAATCTGGGCAAAAACGAGACTTCCGATGCCCGTTCCGTGGTTTACATTCCATTTACGTAGCGAAGGGGTGCAGTCAGCATCGCGCGACCCCAGCTGCCTCCACATCGGCAGGGATGTCAGGGAACAGTGAAACAGTTCGACGAAACAACTGATCGATTTGATTCTTCCTCCTGTTGATCCCCCCGCCAGACTTCACCCACGACAAATGAATATAGAACACCCACCCGCGCCCGTCTCGCGCGCGACACAAACTGGCCCTTCCCCTTTCACTCCCCATCTCCCGCCTTTGCACACTCTTATCAAAATTGTGAATGCCGTCACCGGCGTTTCTCCGACAGTCTCAACGAAAACGGATACTGGCCGAGCGGCGGCGAGCTGCACATCGGCCTCAGCGTCTGGAGGGGCTGTATCGCGCCATACTCTCGCGAGACCCCCTGGAGCAGAGGCAGAGAGGAGGAACTCTCTGCAGAAGCTTAGCAGGACTCCCAAAGAGGAGCTACCCTCCCGCAGAAGAGGCGACAAAGAAGTGAGGAATCCACGAAAAATCCAGCAACGCACAAAACGTTATTCGCCGCACGCGGGACGCGCCATGCATGTCCGTCTCCCCATCGCGTTGTTTCTCGATTTCCCCATGCCCCACGGCCCTTCACTTTCTCCCAAGCGTCGGAAAAGACGTTGAGAGATGGGGACGATGCGAGAGCAGAGAAGACAGGAGACGAAAACGTAGATCCTGGCAGCACTCCCCGTGCAAATGCGCGGCGTACGGAACCCAGTGTGGGATGACTGCGACAGTGGCCACAGCCACGACAAAGAACTGTTCGTTTCCTCGACAGCGTGAAAGACTCACCATTTTTGACGAAGACGAAGCGGAGGACGCGCAACAGAGAAGAGAAAAAGGGTAAGTGGCTGAGGACCTGGAAATCTCTCCAAACGGAACCGGCACTGTCTCTCCAGCAGGGCGCGGCCAGTAGAGTGTATGTAGTCCGCCACACTCTACGTTTCTTGCGGGCAAAGCAGGAAGAAGAATAGCCTCCTTTCCCCCCTCTCTCTGGATCCCTCCCCTCTATCCCTGTTTCGAGTATAAGCCGAGCCTCGCAATTTTGCCACGCGAACTGCCGCCGCAAGAGTCTCGTGTGCGGCGCGCCGGTGCGCCCCAGGAACTGGAGCTACGTCCCCTTCGTCCCAGTGGTTTCTCCTAACGTCTAAATCCGCAGTGGCTGGTCCAAAAGTCCGTTTCAGCCTCTCTCCACACCTTTACGGCGAGATGATCTTGGCCATGTTCCGAGGTCATGTCCCCCTAAACAGAGACCGAGCGCGAGCTGTGACTTTAAATACCGGCGCCCCTCGAAAATAGACCGACACCCACCCAGCCGCGCGCGCATGCGTTTCTCAATGAGGCACACACACAATGATGCCACGAGACTGAGAGGCACTCGAGAGGCCATAAAATGGTTCGGGTATTCATACGCACAAATGCGCAGCCTCGCAGACACCATTTTTAGCAGCCTACCGCAAACAGACAAGCCGGATAGCCTTCATTTCGGCGAGGCTTTTTAGACCTGCAAGCGAGACGCTCACCTTTCGACACCTCGTCTTTCTATCGCCCTCGAGGTCTGCCGCCCGGGGGTTCAGCCAAGGAGAAACCAGGGCTGCCGTCGCAGCGCCAGCGGTTGTGAGGCGACGGATACACGGCGAACTCGAAGTCGGTTTTTTAGGGAGCGAGCCTGATCTCCGGCAAGGCAGCGTGGACAGCCGGTCCAGAGAGAGCTGTCGACAGGCAAGTTGCGGCAGAGCGTGAATGGGGCGCGCTCTCCGCGGTTTCCGCTGCAGTACGCTGCAGACGCAATTTGCGAATCGACAATGTGGTAGAGAGACGAAAAGCTGGCGACTGCGGTGACGTGTACCGTCGGACTTTCCAGTGCGGAACTTCTCGGTTTTTGCACACTACGTACAGGTTCTCTTTCTCGTTGGCATTATTGTTTGTGTGGGAGTTGGCGAATGCCGGTGAATCCATGCGCTGCGTTCTCGCGTCTCCTCAACGGGAGAAGCGCAACGTGAAACTACCGGGAATCGCAGTTCCCGTCCTCTGCGGATGCCGCCACTTGTTCCAGCAATTCGGCGACAGAAGGCGTCGAGAGGACGGCCACGCGCCGCGCTTGGCTTCTGAAACGAAGCAGAAGCACAGACAATTTCGTTCTGAAACTCTAGCAAAACAGGTAGGCACTGGATTGCGCACCTAAACCGTGCTTAGCACTGGTTCGGGGCTTCACTCGAACCGCCGGTTTCGAGCTTTCACTCGGGCAGTTCCTCGTGGTTCTCTCTGACTGTTGCTTCAAAGCGTTGGTCTGGCTGCCTTCTCCGTGTCCCTGCACGACGCCGTTTCTCCGATTTTCTACTGAAATCGGAAAGACCGGGAAAAACCGCGCTCTGGAGACCGCGAGAGACGAGAACCTGGAAGCGGGTGTGAGGCGGCAGACCGCGAGGGATATTTTTTCACAGTCTTCGATGACCGGCGACGTGGAATTTTCTGGCGTGAAAATGATTTGTGGAAGCGGATACGCACATCTGTTTCAGGTGTATGTACACGTGGTCTTTCTAGCCAGGAACTCACACTCTTAGCACGCGAAGTGGGGCCACACTCACCGCGGAAGAGCGCATACCAGATTTTGGCAGTTTGCTTTTTCCATTTCCCCGATTTTCCGTGTGCACCTAGCATTTCGTCGCTCGGACGTGAATGCCAGCGCGCCATACGAAATACAAAAAGCAACGGCGTCGGAAAGAGGGCCAATTCGGACCCCGAAGGGAGGGTAGCCCACTCTCTTGCCCCGCAACCCCCCTCGACCACGTAGAAAGGGCAATTTCATTGTAGTCCAGTTGCACAATCGTTTCCGCATTGTCAGTGAGTCTTCTTCCCGCATCCAGGTGGTTGCTACCGTGGAAAGGAGGTTTGTGCCGCCCCCCAGAGTCGCAGGTTCCGTCCGACGCACTCGCGCGCAGTCCAGCGGACACGTACATTTCTGTTTGCCCGCCGAGTTGCCGACCCCGACATCTTCTCCGTTCAATTTTTTTCAGAATGGATTTTCCCGTTGGCGCCTCCGTGCTGTTCCGTTCGGATTATTCCGACAGTCTCGCAGGCCTCCGACGCCGCCTGTATTCGAGCACTGTTGTCTCTTTTTTGCGTTCAGGTCATCGCCGCGGTAATCGTTTGATTCGGCCACACTGTGGTCGTCATGTCCCACAAGACCATGGCGAAGAGCGGGGGGCGTAGTACCGGCGCGGTCCGGTCGCATGACGCCGGGAGTCCTTCAGCGCCGGTCGCGTCGAAGTCGCGGCCGTGGCGTCTCGGTTGCATGGTCGTCTCGTTGGCGGCCTTCGCTGTCGCCATCTCCACGCCCTCCCTGTCTCCCGCCCCTGCGTCTCTCGCGTCTTTCTCTGGACTCCAGCCAGCCGAGGCTGCAGGGTTGGTCGCCTCAATGAAGCGCGCAGCGAACCAGGGATGGCGTACGGGAGCGCGCTGGCTATGCACGGTCTTCGGACTCCAGTACGAACACGTGAAGTCGGTGTTCCGGCGGTCCGGCCGCCACCTGGAGCTCGAGACGCTCTCGGAGGAGGTCGACCGGTACCTCCAGCTCGTCGAGGCAGCTGGTCACAACGAAGGTAACTTGCCGGACGCGTACCAGGAACGAGGTGTTCATCTGGTGCTCGCGGCGCAGGAGCTGTTCTCCCGGGTACTGGGGAAGCGGGTGGAGTTGCCGGCGCGATACAAAGCGGCCGCCCGTCGCTTTGAAGCGATGAAAAAGAAGAAGAAGGACTCCGGATCCAGGAAGGGGCCTGCGCCAGAGAGCGCGACTGAGGCGCCCGCGCCGGCAGAGCCGACGGGATCCGATGCGTCAAGCTCCGGGGCGGAGGCACGACCCCAGGCGGAGAGCCCGGCGAAGGAGGCGTCGAAACCAGAGGCGGAGGGGGTCCCGGCAGCTGCATCGAGCTTGGTGGCAGTGCCTATGCGAGACAGGGCATTCGAGGAGTCGGCAAACGAGAGGCTGCGAGCGTTGAAGGCCCGCCACGAAGCGGACGTGAGCGCGATCGTGGACGAGGCGAACACGCGACTGAAGCAGTACCAAGAGGAGCACAAGATGACGTATGACAAGAAGATCAGTCACTTGAGGGCTCAGCAGCACGCGGAGCTGGACCAGGCGCTGCGTGAGTTGCAGGAGGAGACGCTCCGGTTCGAGGACGGGAAGAAACAATACGAAGTAGTCAGCGCACTGTTGACAGAGGCGAAGGCGGGCATCGCGGTTCTTAGTGAGGGGCTGCAGTTCATCGGTGCGAACTTCTACTCCATCGACCAGCAGATCGACAAGGTCGCGGAGGAGCAGAAAGAGCTCGAGCAGGCGGACGGGGACAAGGCGATGATTCAGAAGGCGTTCCTCGTCCTCCAGCACGCGGGCCTCGCGCAGGAGCAAGGCGCGCAGGCGGCGATCGCGATCAGGACGCGTTCCGCCGAGATAGCGGATGTGGTGGCGCAGCTTGAGGAGCTCTTGAGCCGCGCAGACACCGCACTGAGTACGGCGCCAGTCGGTTCACTGTTTGAAAGTCAGCAACAGGGGTACAGCGAGTACTTGAGGTCGTACCAGGTGAACGTGGCGGAGTCGAAGGAGAAGGTGACGAGCTTCGAGCAAGAAGCGGACGCGAAGCTGCTCGCGCTGACCTACCGATTGGAGCAGCTCCAAGCGAAAGCGGTGGGGAACCTCGGAGCGGTCACGGAGAAGCTCGCGGCTGAGTACTCGATGATCCAAAACAAGGCCCAGGAACTGGAGCAAGGGTACCAGGACTTCTTCGATGCGTGCGCGCATGTCGAGGAGCAGACGTTCAACACGGCCAAGAGCGCCGTGGAGGACCGCGCAACTTTCGCGGACTTGTACAGCAGCCTCCAGGCGGAGTTCAACAACCTACAGGTGACGCTGGAGCGCCAAGGCGAGAACGTGAAGCAGCTGAACGCGGACGTCTCGAACGTGGAGAAGATTGCGGCCGTCTTCATGGAGGGCCTGAACTCGGCGCCGCTGTCCCGCGAGGCCCTCGCACAGCTGAATGCACAGCCAGTCGCGGAAATGACCCGATTTTTCTCAGGGTACAAACAGCAAGTCTCCGTGGCGTCCACGGCGCTCCACCAGCGCTATCAGACGACCCAGGACCTGCGACGGAAGCTCGACCTGCTTCACAGAGAAATTCGCGTTCTCGCCGACCCCGCGACTCTCGAGCGTCTCGAGGCCGAGGTCATGAGCCTCGTGGCGGACTTGGAGGCGAAGCAGCGCGACCAAGTTGAGGCGGACGCGGAGACGAAACAGGCGCGGGCAGTGGTCCAGACCCTGCAGAAGGACCTCCGACAACTCGAGCAACGTCTCATGACGGAGCGGCGTCTGGCGGGACGCGCAGGCCTCGCGGGCGCGGGCGCCTCGGCTGCGGGCGGGTCGCTCTTTGGAGGTATCGGCGGCACATCCGCGTCGTTCGCAGGCAGCACTTTGGGCAGCGGCTTCGGGGCTGCGAACGAGACTGTTCGAGAGCTTGAGACGCAGATCCGCCAGCTGAAGGCGCGGCTTCAGGACGCCGAGCGCGAGCTGCAGAACGTCCAGCGCCGCCTCACGCTCGTCGAGAAGGCCGTTCGGGACCTCCAGAGAGACATTGACGCGAAACGACGTATCATCGTGGAGGAGCAACAGAAACTCGACAGACTTCAACAGCTCGCGGCTGCGGTCATGGGCGGCCCAGGAAGCGGCGTGACCGGCACGCTCGCGGCAGGGTTGCGAGGCTCCGTGGCTTCGGGCTTCAGGGGGTCGATGGCTTCCGGCCTTTTCCCTGCGGGGACGATCGCTGCTGGCCTCCGAGGCGCCTCGGTCGCCGGGAGCCTGGGGGGAGTCGGCAGCCGCCTCGGGGGCTTCGCGGGCGCGTCCATGGGCCGCGGATTGGGCTCCAGAGCCGGGGGCTTTGGGGCATCCGGCGCCAGTAAAGGGCCGATCCCCAAGCCCTTCACGGGGGACAAGAACTGAGGGAGCCTGCGCACGAAGGCCGGCGATGAGCCGTGAAGTCTCGGGGGCCGGCCGGAAGTGCGAGAAGAAGGGTGTTGTAGACTTCTGAGAAAGCGCGGACGAACGCGTTCGTGGACGCTGCGTGGAAGGGAACGACATGCGTTGGCATCTCGCCTTTCTGTGCGTGGCTGCTGTCGCGTGCAGGCGCGACAAGAATGTGAAGGGGTGCTACCAGCCGGTTGACTTATGCTGAAGTGTGTCGGTGTGGTACATCCATCAAATCCAGAGCCGCACAAGACAGTCCTGGAGGCGCGAAGACGCGGCGCCGGGACATTGCGGCGGAGGCGCCGACACAAAATCGGAAAAGGGAGGGTGGGACTGAGGCGGGCGAGTCGGCGGCGAGTACAGGAAAAACGCCGAAATCCCCAGGGAACGTCTTGAAATGTGACGGGTGTAAACACAGCCCAACACACCGGTTTGAGGTTCTCTGCATGTACACGCGTTACAGTTTCGCACGTTGCTCCAATTTTGAAAAAGTGACAATGTCAGACCACGTGTCTGTATATACACACCACGAGTGGTCGCGACGAGAAAGTTCTGCCCGGGTCGCCAGTTGCGTCTCACGGTAGACGCCGTCTCTGGCAGGAGCAGATGATTGTGCTTGAGTGCTGCGACTCTGGTTTTTTCTCGCCGAAATTGGGTTTGGACCACAAATGCCGTGAGCGCGAGTAGGAGCGCCGTTACGGGTGCGAGGAAAGGAGCGAGTGACGATTAGGTGAGAAGAAAACAAGCGTTTGAGGTAAAGGGGGAGACTTATTTTTTACGGCCGAAAGGACACCGAACCCCCCCGTCCACCCTATCGTTTTATATGTCGAACAATTACTCCCGTCTGAATATGAACTCAGACACACTGTCTTTCCTTGTCCAAAATAATCGTGAAAGCATTCCACTAGACGGGCACACCACGGGTGGGATCTTCGAGCCGAAGGTATCGGACGCCGGATTCGTCTCGGGTGTTGTCATGAGGCAGGCCTGGCGAGAGGAACCGGAGGATAGTCCAAACAGTGATGGCTTCAGCGCGCCTCAGTCGAACGGATCGGACTTCCTGTAAAAAGAACCTGGGGAACGTCTGTGTGTGGATGCTTCCGAGAATGTATACCCGGGTGTTCGCATGTGCCTGCGATACCCATACATATCTATCTATCTATCTATATATATATATATATATATATACGGAATATACGGATAGATAGGGCTAGAGCTAGGTGTGGCGACACAGATTTGTGGACATTCGGTCTGAGCGAGAGGCAGCACGTTTCGCGGCTCTACCTTACGTGGTAGCAATGATGAGCTGAGGAGTCGTTGGTTATATCCATAGATACTCTTGCTGCGAGAGAGAGCATGCAGATCGGCGAAAGCCACCACTCACAAGGATCACTTTTTTCAAGAACTCAGAAGTTGCTCCGTAAGTTCGTTTCGCTCTCGGCTTTTTTCTATGGTCCTGTTCAAATACATATAATATACATATAAATATATATAGGTGCGAGCAGAAGCTGCGTGGGTGTGATACCTACGGAGTGTCACCTCCGCGGAAAACCTTTTCGGAAGAAGAGAGCACGTAAACAAGAGAAGCGCTGGTTGGATGCGCGATTCTATCTCAAAGAAAAGATGGCTCTCGCGGCAGTCCTGACTCAAACACCGGAGATGCCTTGCATTCGGCGTTCTGCCGTGTACGTACACCCTTCCACAACCCCTCTTCGTCCCCCGCGCCGCCTGCTGTTTACATCGCTTCTGATGCTTCGAAATCATACTAACAGCGAGAAAGGAAGTGTGTTCCAATGAAAAGGACTGTTTATTCGGGAAGTTAGCGTCTCACACGTATAACCGAGTAGCAACTTAGATGCAAAGATTGACATAATTAGTCCTTGCATTGTTTGAACCTACTTGACTCCTCAGTTTTAAGTTAGGGAGCCCTTGGTTGACACCATGTACCCCACCACGATCCTCCTCTCGACCCGACTGTATACACAAACGCCTACGCAACAACGTACATATATATATATATATATATATATGAAAATATATGCATATGTAGATATATATATATATGTCGATCTGCGTTGGAGGCACCTGCATACAGCTGTCATTTAGCCTTTGAGGTGGAATGCGCTTTTGACAACATCTGTGTCAGTGATGTCCCACAGAACGACGCAATTGCCGCCGAAGCCGAGGACATTAGGTAGATCTTCATTGCTTTGGCAGCAGTACAGAGGGCCCTGCAAGAAGAAAAACACCGCAGAGACCCGCGCGAACTTGAGGCGAAGCGCGAGACTCGTGTGTAAGCCGACGAAGAGTTGAGCAGAGCCCCACAGCTGTTTCGAAATGCCGACGGCGTTTGTTTCTCCGTTCTTCACAGAATCAGCAGAACAAAAAACCAATTTGTTGCTTGCCAGATATCACGTCGTACCATCGACCAACGAAACAGAGAAAAGGAAGCGGCGCATTCCAAATACAACTCCGACACCAATCCATGAATCACTATATAGAAACGCATGCATGCATATATGTGTGTATTTATTTGCGTCGGTGTGAACGTGAATCCATATACACACATAAATCTGTATGTACATGCATATGGAGAGAGAGCTTGTTGCAACCTTTTGCCCATGCAGCAGACTAAGTGGTGCAGTGAGACTTACTCCTTTTAAGTCTCTTTCAAAAACAAGAGAGGGAGCACCCGACTTGTTTGCCGCAGAGCCGCAGGTTGCAGAAACTTCAGCTTCCGCGACCCCCGAGGCCGCGCCCGTGACATGCCAAAGTTTCGCCACTCCGTCGATGCCACTCGTTACCATCAAGTCTTTGATGCTGCTGTCGGCGAGACCGGAGGCGGCGCCTTTGTGGGCCCGCAGAGACCAGACGAGGGCGGCGTTTGCAGCTTTAGAGTCCTTCGACGAGGCCGAGGAGTTCGACAGCTTGCGAACGTCGATGCAGCAAATGCTGCCGTCTTCCGCAGACGCCTAAAGACGCGCGAGGCCCACATTCCAGAAACCCAGAAAACATGTCCAACGTAAACGCGGGGGGTATCGACACACAAAACCTCCACCAGTCGCAGGTAGCATCCATCACGTCGCGGTGTCTGTACACTCTACCGTGCCTCTGCAAAGGGGGCTTCTCCCCAGAGGTCGAGCGATCAATGAGCAATACAAGAAACATTCAACACTTTAGCTCCCCGCGAGAGAACGGTCACCGTCACACCAGAACCCTAGCCTTTCTACGAATGCATAAACGCACACCCTGTGGTGCAGATGAATACAGATATACATATATATATATATATATAAGTATGATGTATCCGTTTCGGTATTTGTTTGCATGCGCTACGTGTCTGAATGAACGTTTCATTTGTTTGCACGTTCGTCTGGTCCCACATGCCCCCGTGTGGCTTCGTTGTGTCTTCAGATGTCCGAGTCTGGGTCTGAGGCGCCCCTCTCTGAAAAAGGTTTGGCTCTGGGCCGATGAGCTGGAAACACAGAGAGGCCGCGACTGCATGCAGAGATGGAATTTCCTTGGGACCAGAGGTGGCGGTCACGAGCCATCGAGGATTACCCAGAAATTCATTGGCCGATGTCGGTCCCAGCAGCAGGCCTCTGCGTCTGCCTTCAGAGGCGCGTACATCTGCAAAGGCAATTCACAAGCCGCCGAGTTCGCGGTCGCGTTTCCATGTTATGAAACGGCATTGAACAGATAAAAACAACACAGCCAGAAAGCCGCGTCCTCAAAGCAGAAACTGCACATCTTTCACTCGCTTCAGAACATCAGCTTTGCCTGAGAGCCGTCACTTCGTTTTCTGACTTCTTCCTGTCGTTTCTCCGTTTCCCCCTTCCTGCATGTCCCTCTCTGTCGTTCCTTTCATCCACGTCGCTCTCTGTTTCTGCCTCCTCCTTTCAGTGTCCTTCTTTGTCACTTCATTTCCTCCTCTCTGTTGCTCAGTGCCTCAAGGGTCCCTTCTGCCTGTCCCCTCTTCTTCTTTGGCGGTCAATGTTTAAGCCTCACCACACTGTCAGGTTTTCGCACGTCAACGAGAGCGGCGCGGCGGTCGTACGAAGCCGAGAGAAGCACCGCCTCTTCCACTGGGTGCCAGCGCAGCGCTTGGACCTGCATATGCAACATTTCGTCGAAGAAAGTGGAAGACGTTAGACTCACAGAGCGCGCGCGACTCTCAACAGAGTGACGAAGCAAACGGCGAAACCAAAAGAGCTTCCTAACGAGATCAACGAAGAGAAGCGACAGCAACGCTGAGGCTGTAGAGAAGGACAGAGGACAGGCAGCAGTCGCGAGGAGACATCACCGAGGACATCGAGAGAACCACAGGCAGACAGACATGCAGAGAGATGTAGAAAGAGATACACAACGGTAGAGGAAGAGAGAGAGCGGTGGCACAGATTGATTCGTGTAGTCAGAGGTGGAAACATAGAGAGGTGAAGAGAGACACAGATACACAGAACTGCGTAGGCGTTAAACTGCGAGAAAGAGAGAGCGAGGTGGAGGAGGATACGGAGATGATGAGAGAAAGATAGAGAGAGATAGAGAGGTCGCGACAGAGACAAAACAGGGGTAGAAAAAGAGACAGGGGTGGATAGAGAGAGGCACGGAGACATGGATAGATAAACAGATGGAGATGAACACAGAATAGAGAGAAAGGAGGATAGAAAGATCAGGATAGAGCGATGAAGAGATAAACATAGATGACAACAAAGAGCGAAATGGGGGAGACAGAGAGAGATAAGCACAACCACACCACGGAGCAGTGAGACGACGGGTACGCATCGAGAGGCGTATCGACGAAGGCGGAGAGAGAACAAATGAAACCGACATGAAAATGGAAAAGAAAGCTGCACGCCGAATCGTCGCGAGTACGGTTGAGCGCCTGGAGGCGCAACTGCGTCAGAAGCTTCTTGTTTGCTGTCTCTGACCTTGTTCTGATGATGCCGGTATGTGTGGAGACATGCGCCATTCGTCAGGTCCCAGAGCCGCACTGTTTCATCTGCGGATCCACTCGCGAGGATCTGACTGAGAACGAAAAGCGAGTCCGAGAGAGACGGATCGTTACTGGTCACAGTAGCCAGGGTCGTTGCCACTCACACAGCAGCAGACCGAGGCTGCGGCAGACTACCTCCTAAGCAAGCGTAGACGAGACTGGAAAAATCAACTACTCAGGAGACCCCAAGGCGAGTACGCGAAGGTCCGCGACAACCGTCAAGACAAAGGAGCGAATTTTAAAAACCTCACAACGCCACTTAGTTTTAGTGCACATCTACACATATACTTCTCCAGATTCCAAGAAATATACATATATATATATATATATACATATTATATATATGTATATATATAATATGTATATATATATATATGTCGATTAATAGATACGTCAGTGGATAAGTAAATGCATGTAATTGAGGGGGTGAATTGAGACCGCGTGAGGTCTTCTTTCTCCCCGTCTGTTTCGTTCTTGTCGGTATTTCGTTCTGGTCCGCCGTTCCTGAAATTTACCTTTTGATGGGAGAGACATGGAGACACATGACAGGGCCTTCGTGCGAGTCGTTGCTCTCGGTGCTGTGAGTGGAGGCGGCGCTTCCCTGCGCCTCGCCACTCTGCGTCTGCTTCTGCCGTCTTTTCTTCTTGTCTCCGCGCCCGCGCTTCAGAGCCGTTTCCTTCTTCTTGCCGAGTGTACAGACAGCGTCGACGCGGTCCAAGACATCCAAATTCCAAATGCTGATTTCGGGATCGAACGAACCGCTCGCGACCAGGTTCGCCTGGCCGCCGGTCGCAGGGCTCGTGCTCAGCCACTCGAGGCAAAGGGGGAAGCCTCCCGTCTAGTGAAGGCGCATAAATCAGAGAAGAGCACAGGTAGAGAAGGCATGGGGAGAAGCGATGGAGATGAAGGAAGCGAAGAGAGAAGCAAGCGGCAGAAAGCAGGAAGAAGAGGGAAGCACTCGAACTCTCGGCAGAACGCCTCCACCTTGCTTCGTGAACAGAAGGGAGCTTGAAAGAATCGGCCCTCGCTCCCGTTTCCCTCCCCGTCATCGCTCCTTACCAGAATATCGTGGTGCACATAGAAGCTCCCTCTGTCTTCATCGTAGACGTACACCTCCAGAGAGCTGAAATCGTGCTCAGCAGTGGCGGCGACGAGAATGAGATCTGTCGGAAGAATGATGTTTGCTTCTTCTTCGTCACTGTCTTCCTCTCCCATCTGAAGGTACGGGTCGTTCAGCGTCGCGGCGCCATCTTCCTTCAAGACGCCGAAGAACTGCGAGCCTGGACAGAGTCGCACAGTCCAGAGGCGGAGCATAAACGGCGCGAACGAGAGGCAAGCCGGGAACGCCCAAGCAGCGCCAGCAAGACCAACCAACGCCTCCGTTGCGCAGAGAAGACATGCGGAAGGTAAGAAGGGAAGAGAGTCTTGCCATACACGGAGCGCCCCAGACACGAACACACAGAGACAGCGGGAGAGAGAGGTGAGAAGTTTTGGGGGGGGAAAAACAGCGACGAGGGAGTAGGACGAGAAGAGAACAGAGACAGGCGGAAAGTGGTGGAACTGGGAACAAAGCAAAAGAATCGGAGAAGCTGTCTCACCTTCCTCTTCTTCGTCGTCGTCCATGTCTACATCTTGTTCAGCTTCTCTCTCGCCGCCCTGACACTCAGCTTCGTCGTCCGCTGAGCTCTCGCCATCATCATCCTCCCATTCTGCTTCGGCTTCTTCCCTGTCGGGGGGCGGCGCGCGGCCTCGCTCTTTTTCAGACGATGCCCTCGAGTTCCCTTGCTTTCTGCTCTTGATCAAAGTATCTTTCAAGCTACGCAACTCCGACAGCTCCTGAGACGCGAGAACGTAAGACGTCGGATTCAGTGCAGCCTTGCCGCGAGGAACCCAGCACACAGCGCTGATCGTGCTCCGCGACTCTGTAGCCATGGTGGAAGGAGAGAAAGCGAAGAGAGAGAAGAGGAGGAGGAAAGGGGAAGGAGAGAAAGCGAAGAGAGAGAAGAGGAAGAGGGATAAGGCAGAGAGAGAAAAGAAGAGAAAGGAAAGAGATGGAAGAAGGAAATGCAGAGAATGCCAAAGGAGAGACAATAAAGAGACAAAGCAGGCAGAGGATCTTGGAGCGGGGAGAAGACTCGGGAGCGACAGGACAGGGAATGAGATGACTATCTTCGCGTCTCTTCGTTTCTGAGAAAACAGAACTGGGTCCCGGTGAAGAGACACAAAGTGGAAAAAGGAAAGACAAAAAGAGTCAACACTCGTAGCCCCACACCCATGGGGTCCTTGGCCTCGAGTGCCTCCACTGTTTTTCTTTCTCTGGCGCGGCACCCTGGAAAGGAAAGAAAACAAGAGGGAAACGAAACAGAAAACTGGAACGAGGAAACAAAAAAAGGAAAAGCCTCGTTGGCGCCGGCGAATCAGAACTCGACCTCAAGAGCCACTCTGACGGAGCGCGCGACCGTCGCGACGCCCTGCGAAGGAGAGTCTGGAAGAAAGAAAAGAAAAGAGCAAGAGGGAAATTGACGGAGAATCAGTGGCTCTGAAGAAGAGTGGAAAAGAGAACAGAACAGGGACGAGAGACGGGCAGGTTGAGAAAGCGGAGCTGGCGACCGGTGCATGCGCTCAGAGAGAAAGAGTCATGTTTTCTCTCGCGCTGCTGCTCTTTGCACATCATCTCCAGCAGACGACATCTCTGGAGAAAACGCAGGAAGACCAGGCAACACTGTACAGGCAATCTCTTTGTCTTGGTGCTCTTGTCGCCTTCTTCATTCTTGTCTTTGCCGCGGTTTCTCTCCGACATCTCGGATTCTTGTTCCCCCTCGAGTTCTCTCTTGTCCTCATTCTTGTTAGGTCTTGTTTTCCCTCTCGTGTTCTCTCTTATTCGCTCTAGTTCTTTGTCTTGTCCTCTCTCCTCTTTTCTCTCCTGTTTTCCCTCTCTTGTTCTCTCTCTTGTTCTCTTTCTTGTTCTCTCTCTTCTCTCTCTTGTTCGCGTCTGCTTTTCACCATCTTCATCCTTGGCATCCTCGCTTCTCTCCTTCGAGGCGTACGCTTCCTCTTCTTCGTCTGCCTGTTTCTGCTCTTCTTCACTGCCAAGAAAGAGGAAGAAAAAGTCCAGCTGCTTATCTTTTTTCGACTGCCTCTCTGCTGCAGTCGTTGGGAGAGCTCCGGTTCTTCTCTGTTGTCTGTGCCCTTCTTATTCTTCGTTCCCCGTTTCCGTCTTTTCGCCCTCTCGCGAGGGTCTCTCGCATGTTCGACGTCTCCTCTTTCTTCTCTCTTCTCTCCTCCGTCTCTGTCTCCCATTCTCCACGTTCCTTTCGCTTCTTTCTCTCTGCGTCTGCCCCACCCTCCGGTCTTTTTCCTTCTTAGGCGCCGGAGTCCTTTCGCCTCTCTTCGTTGTCTTTCTTCTCCCTCCTCCTTTCGTTATCTTCCTTACTCTTCTTCCTCCACGACCTCTTCTTTCTCTCCCCTTTCTTCCTTCTCTTCTCCTTTTCTTCTCCGTTGCCTCTCCTGTTTTCTGCGTTCGTCTTGACCATGTCGCGCCTCTACGCGAGCATCAAAGGCCGCGACACCTACTACGATCGCCGGACGGCGAGGAGCAAAGAGGACTGGCAGGAGAAAGTTTCGCGTTCCTGCGTCGTGTACGTTGGAAACTTGAACTTTTCTACGACAGAAGATGAGCTCTACGAAGTACGTTTGCTTGCATCGCAGGGTTGCTAAGAAACGCACCTCGTCAACAGACAAGCGTTTCCTCTTTTTCACGGCGTCCTTTCGTCTCCTTCATCTCAACGATGCGAAGGTTGTCTCTTCGGTCTCCGTGTTGGCCATCTTGCTGTCTTTTTCTCTCTCCTCTCGCGCCTCTCTTCGGATGATGCTCTTGCGGGTCGTCTTCTTCTGGGTCTCCTCCAGACGCGCCCCTTTTCCTTCCTTCGTCCCGCCTCTATGCCTGCATGTCTGCTTTCTTCCTTTTTCTATCCAGCTCCCCTCGTTTCTCTCCCCGTCCTTGCTGCTCCTCTGTCTTCCACACTCTCTTCTTCTCTGCAGTGTCTCTTTGCGTGAGGCAGTGTCCTAGGAGATAAACTCTGGAAGTAGCATTTTCATCGACAGCTGCGAAGTGACGGGTGTCTCCAGATTCCGCAGTCTCTCCCCGTTCTCCGTCTCACATCTCTCCCCCATTCGGCGTCTCCTTCGGTGGCGTTCTTTCCTCGTCAGGTCTTCAGCCAGGCAGGCCTGATTCGCCGAGTGGTGATGGGTCTGAACAGGCAAACGCGCGCGCCCTGCGGATTCGCCTTCGTCGAGTTCTTTCGTCCGCAGTCCGCGCAGATCGCAGTCGCCGTTCTGAATGGATGTTCCTGCGATGGACGTGTGATTCGCGTAGACGCAGACAGTGGCGAAGACATCGACGGAGACCGGAAATACGGACGAGGTGAGAGGGAACACGGAGAGAGAAAGAGAACGACAGAAAAAAGAGAGGAATGGAGATCCAGGTGAGGGAGGCAGAGGTCGCGGACTCGGGTCCTCGAAAAGGGGGCAGCAAGAGAGAAAGGACAAGACAGAGAAGAGCTGAAGCCGTGTGAGAAAACGAGGGACAAAGGCAGGTAGAAGGAGAGAGAGGAAAGAGATCCGACGCGACCGGAACATCCCACCAGAGGGACAGCTGGAAAGAGACACTCAGAGACGGAAGAACTCGACAATGCATCCTCGGTGTCTGCGGCTCATAGCACGACTTGCCGCGTGGAGGTCTGCATCTGTAGAGAGCGAGAAAGCGACTGAAGACAGCGGAAGTCCAGATTGATAGACGTAGACACCTACAGATGCATAGGTTCGACGCAGGCCCACAACCGCAGACAGGCATGGACCTGTTTGTGTGCGACTTCGCGACGCTTCATACGTCTGAAGGCCAGCGAAAGCTTTCCATTCATCGTTTATGTTTGGATAATCAACTTTTGTGTACGAGCGGTCCAAGTACGTGGTACCGGTTTTTGGTAGCGCGTCATCCGATGAAGGAGGAAGAGACCTGTAAAGACCAGAACTTATTTTGCGCAGGAAACGAGTGTGGTTGAGTTTGAGAACTATCGGCTCGCCAGCAGTATCCTGTGTCCTGTTAGTCTGCACGGCATCCCTGCGTCGTAGTCTCTCTCTCTATCTCTATCAACGATAGCGAGTCTCTTTTCCCCCACAAGATCGAGGGAGTTGAACTCGAGGTGCCGTTGCTCCACAACAGCATGCGTCTTAGAGCAGCCACTGTCCCTTGCCTGACTGTCGGATTGGGCCTGTGTTTATACTCAGCCACCAGGGGATTTGTTGGTATTAATGCCTTTGCAGGATTCACCGGTCGACAGTGGCGCGACGAGTATCGCGAGGAGTACGATGTCGGTCGAGGAGGCGAAGGCCGTAAACGGTCACGGGAAGAACAAGCGCTGGAAACTCCTGTTGTGTATGCGCCGATGCATGCGATGCCAGGCGCGGCAGGCCTGTTCCCAGCGCAGCCTGTCGCGGGCGCCTTTGTCTCGGTGTCGAGTGACAATTTGCCTCCGTGGTCTCGAGTAGTGAAAGCGAGGACAGTTGCAAGCGTCCCGCCTCCGCCCCCTGGAGTTCTCTCGACAGAGGCGTTTGCGTTGGGGGTCCAGGCAGGCGCGCCAAGCGCAGGCAGCGCCGCGTTTGGGTCGTATCTGCAGCTGGTTGGAAATGCGCAGACTGGAGGCAACTCGCGCAGAAACGCGAGAGAAAACAATCCGTTTGCAGGTGCAGGCACCGGATTCTTCAAGGGTCCAGGCCGCAAAGGCGCGGGGCGAAGGCGATGAGTCCGCCAAGAACAGAAAGCGAAGACAGAAGATGAGAGTCAGGGAAGGGAAAAGAGGTAGTGAAGAACGTAGGAAAGACGGTCAAGGAAGCGGAGACGAACAACATGTAAGGATAGTGCAAAGGAACAGGAAAGCAGAGCAGAAGACGATCACGGAAAACAGGGGGAAGATTGAAGCGAACGACGACATAGCAGACCCAGTGAAGGAAGTTGGGGAGATAGGCGCGTCTCTGCGTTTCGTGTGCAAGAGTAGGCGACGCTGAGGATCAACAGACAGGAATCCAGGTAGCGAGAAGTCGCGGAAAAAAGAAACAGGGTGCTTGTGAAAAGAGTCGTCTCGGAAGACTGCAGGGATAACTCTCGCCTGTCAAGTCCCGTACGGGGTAGTAACACGGTGCCCGAACGAGGGAAATCGAACGCGTTCAGAATGTCCTATTAGCGTCTATGGTGAACCTCTCCTTTTGGGTTCTGAAACGGGAGGTAAACCTCCATCTTATGAACATCGCTTAGCTCGCTGACATCCGAGAAAAGAATGGAAAAGAGAATCTGAACGCCTTCTCGGTCTTCGGTCAGAGCAGCAACTACGTTGTGAGAAGCAAAGGAGCCGCAGCACGCGGAATAATAGAAACCAACGAACAATTCTGGAGGAGAAACTCGGATCAAGTTCAGTGCGAATGACGCAGTGCTCTGAGTGTGGTATTTAGTGGGGTGTGACACTGTGTCGTTAGGCACTTGTTTCCGGGTTCTACAACCTGAGTGTCTGTGTGGACTGGTTACGATTGCACTTTAGCCTCACTCGTTTTCAAACTGACATTTCGCGAACTCTCAAAATCGAACGTTTTGACTTCAGAACGCTAAGAACCTTCGCCTTGTGTCTGTTTTCCCGATACACATGCTCTCCAGTTTCCTTCGACTAGGTTAGACGCGCCCAGCAGAAAGACTTCTGTTTTGGCGCCCGCAATTCTGCGCTGAAGTGCATGCTGAAATTCGTATCTGTGCAGTGGGGGAAGTGTTTTTTCACCTTCTCTCTGCCCGATAGAAAATCGTCGGTCGGCGCTCTTTCGCGCGAGCAGTCCCTTGGTTTCCATTTTCTGTCGGAGGACAACAGTGGAGATGTTGTAGAATGAGGTCGACGACGGGTGTTTAGGGTGCCTCTGTTTACACGCTTTGGAAGCAGAACGTCAGAAAGACTGTATGTGGATTGCGCCTTTAAACGAATAAGACTCCGCGGTGTGAACGTTTGCTTCGCTTTATTCTACGAGTCACTTTCTCGGATGGAGAGAAACGAAAGTTACACTCGAGCTAGCATAAAACTGTGGCGTACTAAACAGGCTCGGCCAGTTCCGACATTTATCATCGTCCCGAGATCCTAAACTATAAAAACTATTGCTTCGGCAAATGCCGTCAGGAAGCACATCAATACACAAAACAATATGTGCTTGGATTCCGTAAGCCGCAGTACGAGAACCGGCATGCCAACATGCCTCTCGGTACGAGAGTCACCAGCGCATTTCCTGGTGAGATGTCCGAAGATGAAAGACAGTCGGTTGAAATGGACTCACGTTACCGACTTTGTGCCACGACCCAGCTCGTGCACACTTCAGGGTCCCGGTTCATAAACCTCAAGGTTATATTTGTGGGAGACAGCGGAACTCGAGACCGTTCAGCTGTCTTCCTCAATCTTGCGGTCTGCGTATTTGGGCGATCGCAAGATGCGGCACCAAATTTTGGACCTTTTTTAATGATTCTACTGCAGGGAAATGCGAAGTCCTCAAATGTGGTTTTTTCATGAATCCCCAATCGACACGATTTTTAGCAACTTGTAAACGGCAGCACTGGCACTTCAGTTTAGGCTGCTGCACTGTCTAAACGCCTTCGACGGCAGCAGTGCGTTACCTCACGGTCAACAAAAACGAATGATGAAGTTTATCTACTTCTGTGCCACTGCATTAAACTATGAGAGGCGGGAAGAACGCTTAGTCAAAACACAGCGTTGTCAGTGATGACTTAACAAGAGGAACGACAATATTCGATCGCATCTCCGTGATCCGCCATCGGTGACCGCCGGAATGGAAGATTCTGTCCACGCGTGAAATGATGCAAATATTACGCTATGTGCCTGTCTGCCTAGCACCAGGTAGAATCTGTGACATTTCGGTTATCCGTGTTACAGCAATACCGCTCGGTTCGAGAGAACTTGACGCACCTACAGCCCTGCTGCGAGCGCGACTGTCTCCTACGCGCTGCAAGGCATGCTGGTTCCCACAGACTGTTGCTTTTAGTTCTCCATAGATAGAAGGACTCCGGAAGGTCCCAGTCTGACGAGTGTCGGCAATTCGTGACTCTTCGAAACTTCTTCCACTGTCGCCAACTTCGCTTGCGGCACGGTCCCCGAGAGAGTGTGAACCTCGACCAGAATCCGTGGAACCGAGTGAAAACTGTTTCCCGTAAATATTTTCCCTTTTCAACATTCTTTCGGAGTCCGCACAAAAACGCCAAAAGTGAAGATCCTCTGAGAGTAAATGCAGCGTGCGCCGCTAAGCAGGTGTATGTACGCTGGGTCCCCGATGAACCAAATTCAACAGTCGTTCGAGCGCTGCGTGCGCAGGAAATTCTTCTACAACGCGGAACGAAAATCTACTGAGTCTGTCGGAAGAAGACTCCTCGGCAAGAGCTTAACTTTGTTGATGTGGCGCCTTTATCCCGTGAGTCGGGCAAATCAGCCGTCCGCGGATTCGTTCAGAAAACCTGCCAGCACCATACCTGACACGCTTCCCACAGTCGTGGCCGTCGGCGGGATGATTCAAGTCTCTACTCTGTGGAAGTGGAACCAAAGTTTTCCATCCTCGCTCCTTAGCGCAGAATTTCCGCAAAATTCGCCGTCCAGACCGAGGTCACTAAGTCGTTGTCTGGTGAACGCGATGAGGGCGGGCGCGGCTCTCAAGGCACAAAGATTCAGCAGCGCATGCTTGAGGTAGACAGATGAGGCGGCCGGATTTTTTTCCGGTTTTCAGGCAACTGAACTGAGTCAGGAGATAACACGTCGCATCTGCAAGGGACCGTCGAGTAAAAATCGTACCCCCGTTGTGTTCGTTCTGTGGAAAACGCAGGCGCGGTCGCGCTCCCGCATGTGCATGCACGCGGTACTCGAAAGAAGGGCAAAGAAGGTCCCTTCTCCTCCCTCAGAAGAAAGACCGAGCTGCCAGCCGAGCTCCCCTGTCGACTTTCATACTTTCCGCTTCGGAGACGACGAAGGCACAGTCTTTTGCAGACGTCGCTCACACCGTGGTTCCGCGTCAACAAACTTTTCTTTCTGTCTTGCGGAGGGAAAGAGATGAGGTTCTCGTGAGACTGGTCCGAGGTTGCCGGCTCGCGAGAAGAACCCTGAGGCTAAAGAGAACCGGACGTCGAAAAGGAGTTTTTTCTGGGTCCATCCGTCGCTCTTTTATTGAGTGAATTGGCTCGGGTCGGCGAGAATTATTAGCTGATAAAGCCTCCAAGGAGTGCCTGCCCTCCGACCCCTTTTTTCTCGGCTTCTGCGCTTTCGTTACCTTCTCTGCTCGGGGCGGTGCCTTCCATTGCCTAGGTATCCGCAGAGTGCCTGTGCAGCAGGGCAAGAGTGCATTTTTGTTCTGTCTCTTCAAAGTCATTCCCATAATTCCTTCCTGCCGTGTACATCCGTCTGCCTTCCCTTTTCGAGCGACGAAGCCCGCTCTTCTCGGCAAAGGTGTCACCTTTCACAGGAGTGCCACCGCACCCGCTGTGCGGCCAGGTCCACCATCCGAAGGCAGTTCGACGACGAGGCACACCGGCCTGGTGAGAGAGTTTCTTGCGTGTTTCTTGCTCCCCGTTGTCTAATTCGTACCCAGCGAAGGTGTCAGGACTCGAAAGCAAGGCGCTCTGAATCGCGCTCTCAGTCGAGCGGCGGTATCGCGACATCCCTCCCCGGCCGGGTCGCCTTCACAGATCCCTCCGGCGAGTCTCTTCCTCTGAGTGTTCCTCCTTGCTCTCTTTTTTGCGCGAAAACGAGGTCGAGGATGGGTTTTCTCTAGGCTTTTTCGTGTAGTGTCTCGGACCCCGTTCTGTACTCTCCGTCTGTCCCATCGTCTCTTCCTTCTCCTTGCTCTCTCCCAGTCTTCGCTGCCTGTCTTCTGTATCCCTGCAGACACCTCGATAGCCTCACCCTGCCACTAGCCTCCTAGCCACGATGCTCGCCGCGCCTCTTCTGTTCACGGCTTAGGATTTAGCTGCCTCCACTCGCTTTTCTGGTCTCCTTCCCGGGGGTTTCCTTCTCTGTCGTTCTCTCCTCGCGCTTTGTTCTCCTCTCTCTTTGTTCGCTGCTCTTCGTCGACATGAAGGTGTTCGAGTACCGCCTCGTGCTGCCCATGACGCCGGAGCAGTACAAACGGTGTCAGCTCTACATGGTGGCGAAGGCGAGCTTGGAGGACGCGACTAAGGCAGAGGCTGAGGGCGCGGCAAACGACTGTATGGAGATTCTCAAAAACGAAGAGTACACGAACGAAGAAGGCGACACCGGCCAGTACACACACAAGCGCATCAACATCGCCAACAAACTCCCGGGGTGGCTTGTCAGCTGGGTCGATCCCCGACTGACTGTCTTTGACGAGAAGTCGTAAGCCGCCGAAATTCAGTCCTGAGGTCCAGTGCAGTGACAACAGCTTTGGCTCTCGCTTGACAGACAGCAGACGATAGAACTTAAGCAGGCAAAACAGGCGAAAGGAGGGGAAAAGCCAAGAAGCTCACCGTTTGAAAGGAGGCTGTTTGTCTCTGACCTTCCACACTCTGCTCTTCTCTCTGGTCTCCTGTCCGTGTGGGCTTTCGCTTCTCTCGTCTCTCTTTCGCTGCTCCGCTTTTCCTCTGTCTTCTCGCTCATTCCTACGACCGTCTCCGTGCTGTCTCCCCTCCTGTCGCATAAATGCTGTTGCCTTCGTCCTTCGCACCTCCTTTCGGTCAGGCGTGAGATATCCCTGGTTCTCTCCAGCAGCGGAGGAAATGGCGCGACGCTGACCACCGCACGATTTGCGAGGCAGATGTCTCGCAGCGCCCTTTCCTCGTTCCCTCCTGTCCCTCTGTTTCCCCAGTCGTCTCGAGACACAAATATGCACTTCCTTTGTGGCAAAATCGCGGGAGAAAACCGCGTGCGACTCACTTCCCTCGCTCGTATGCCTGCAGGTGGAACGCCTTCCCTCACCTCAAGACGACGTACGATGTAAGTCTGGGCTCCGTTTATCTCTCTTCTTGTCCCTCGCTCTGCGGGGTTGTCTGAAGTCGTCGCACGCTTGGTCTCCTTTTTCTCAGGAAGGCTTTGTTCCTCGTTCCTGTCCAGAGGCTGCTGCGTTGTGTTTTACACCCACGAAAGCCGCCCTGCATTGCATCTGCACTCGCCATCTTCGTTTCACCCTTTTTTTCCTTTTTTTCCTTTTTTTCGTTTCTTCCCTCTTCTTTCCTGCCTTTCTCTTTTCTCGCGTTTTCTCGTCGGCCCTCTGCGAATCCCTGCCCCTCTCTCCAGCTGTTGATCTTGATCTGAGCCGCATGCAGCGAGCAGATGCACTGGTGGACTCCTCGGTTTCGCCTGTCCCTCGCCATTTTGGGAGCGCGCCTCTTTTCTGTAGAAGTGACCAGCGTGTTGCCTTTCTTCATTGCCGACCGTCGCGTCGCGTTTTTCTTGTTTCGATGCATTTGTGCGTCGTCTTCACGACTCAGCACCGGCACAGACCCTTTCCATCTTTCCCCTGTCTCTTTTCTCCAGTGCGAACTTTTCTCCAAGGCGAAGGTGTCGATGATCAGCCATCACCTGCCGGGTGTCCAGACAGACGACAATGTGCGTGTATACACGCTGAACGCGGCAGACGTCTTTGTCCAGCGTAACGTGTAAAAGTCCTCAAACTTAAAGGAAGAGAAGTTTCTAGAAACAAGGGAGGAAGGAGTATAAACATCAAGGTGCCGATGCACCCGAAACTCCGAACTCCTCGCCTCTTCTCTGACTTCCTGTCCGTAACGCTCCACACGACAGATGAAGTAGTTCGACGTTTCGGTTTTGCGGATGGAAGGCAATTTAGAGGTAGAGTATAACGTCGATGATGCACAGGGTGCCTAGGTAAATCCAGGTGGGCGTACGGTAGCATCGCATTAGAGCTGGCGCGCCCTGTGCGTCCCGATCGTTTCACCTTCGACCTCGACTTCGCAGTCTGTCGCAGCAGCCTATCGCATGCAGGGCAAAGAGTTCGCGCAGTTGGCCGGGAGAGAGCGAAGGAACACGTTGAGTTGCATGCCAGAAATCAGTTGCGCGTTCACCTGTCTAAGCGAGACGCGCTGCGCTCTGCATAATGCGTTGCTGCACAGGTTTTGCGGAGACGGGCAGGCTCAGATTCGCTGTCGTTCGAGACGAGAGACGCAAAAGTCTTCGCCTCGTTGTGTCTCCATTCTACATGTGCTTCGGTTCTATTTCAGACAGGAGGTTCCCGGGTGTTCTTCGTGTCTCTGAATACCAGCATCCCAAGCTGTCACCCTCTGGAGTTTCTCGCTGCCTCGGCTCTTGATCGAGGCGTCTCAGTGGACTCGCGTCTTCGCATGCTGCACATCGAAAACCGATGCATGCGTTTCTCTCTTTTTCAGGCACTCGCTCTCGACGCCGCAATGCTGGCCCAAAGAAAGGTGGTGTTGATCGACATCGTGAACGACCCTGTAGCCTCGAAGGTGAGAGACGTCTTCGCCTTGCTTGTTTTTTGCCTGCGGCTGCCGTGACAGTTTCGCAGTCGGCTTCGAGCAGAGAGAGTCTCTCATGTCGCCATGTATTCTGGGAGTTCAGACCTGTGAAAGTGCTAACTCTCTAGTGTTCTTCGCACAAACGTTCGCTGCTGGGCCGGCTCGCGCGGAGGCGCGTATGCGATTGTCTCTTCTCCCGTGATCTGGAGAACGCCACCATGCTCAGTGTAGGTCGAGGCGTCTTCGGTGACAGCTCGCGGCGAACGTTGCTTCTCTCCGGTTGAAGACAAGTGTATGCAATGCTGCGAAGCTTGCTCCGAGAGGCAATACGCCATGGCCATCTGCAGCTTTACCCTTCTCGTTGCAAATTGTTACACCTGGTGTACCTCTTCAAGGAGACAAAAGGCTCCACTCAGAGGCTCGCCGCCATAGTCGGTGACATCTTGCGTTCACTGCGGTACCACGCACGTCCAGAATCGTTTGCGCGAATGCAATGAGGCGCGATAGCACACCTGGAATCGATGCGTAGCTCTTGGAGGTCTGCAGTTCAGCGGCCTTTTTTCAAAGAAGATACTCAGTTTAAAGATGGGAACGCTTGCAGCCAAAGTGTGCACCGCCGGCAGTTCACGGAATATACAAGAACGTCTGCGTATCAGGCGGCGTTGATTCCGAAGTTGTCTCCCCAACAAGCAACTCAGCTCTTCTCCAGTTATGAGATAGAGACAACGCAGATGTTCTGTATAACTGTTGTACACGCCCCTCCCCCCCTCCCCCCGCGGAACTGCGTTTCAAGACAGCTAAATGGGTGCAGCACAACAGCCTAAAACGACATCCCGGTTCCTCCACGTCGCTGCGTTCTACGCGCAATATATGAATTCCTAGGGTCACTCGGAGACCAAACGGAAGGGCAGGCCGTAGATCTACTGATCGTGCAGCATCATAACTCGCCTCATATTTCCTTGCGTACTTTTGAACTGTGCCGGTCTCTGAAAACGTACTGGAGTTCATAACGAGCATTGTTTCTCTAACAGTGTTTCATGTGTTGAAGCCGAAAGGTCGAATTTTAATATTTTCGATCGCTGCTCAAGACTTGAAGTGACTCCATGCAGGTCAAAGCCCCCAGTGCCCCTCAGTCGCCGGTCTCGTTCCTCTCCTCAGGCGTACGTAGAGTCAGAAGATCCGTCGCGCTTCCACTCCAAGAAGGCGGGCATCGGGCCTCTTCGGAAAGACTGGATGACCAACGTCCCCATGGTGCCGGACGTCTCGAGGTCGGACGCGGCCGTCTCCTCGCCGCGAGAAGAAACGGAAGAGAAGAGAGAAGAAACGGAAGAGAAGAGAGAAGAAACGATCTCGCGAGGCAAGCATGCACGGCTGCACGTGAGAAGCCGAGAAAAGGGAAATCTTTCGGCCGCCGCCGCGCCAGCAGCTGAGACGGTGCATGCAGAGAACGAGAGAATGCGTCCACAGTACCCCATCATGACTTGTTACAAACTGTTCGTTCTTGACTTTCCGTACTTTGGATTCATGGCTAGCAAAGTCGAAAACTGGATCACGGGAGCGATGCGCGACGTCCTGCTCAACTACCACAGAAAAGCGGTCTGCTGGATGGATGAATGGTGAGCAGAAAAGGGTGAAAAACGCGGTTTCGGCTCTTGCGTCTCCGGGAACCGCAAACCTTCAAGATCTGAACTCGTCTGTTCTCCACCTGGTTCAAGTCATGCACATATCTGCTTCAAGCCCCAAGCGTGTCTGCAGTTCTGGTCTTGCTTTGTCTAGGTCTTCGGAGCGTTTTTTTTCAAGAGGTCTCTGGGGCTGTTCCCTTCCAAGGCTTAGGTCGCGAGACTCCTTGTTACACACTAAACAGTGGAAGTCATGGGTGTGTGTCAACTGCCTTGTTCTGGGGAGTATATCCTACGAGGTGGACTCCTGGTTACGGGATCGGCTTGTTTTCGCGTCTCCTCGACTTCGATTCGTTGTCGGTCAAGTCTCGAGCCTGCTTGTCTTTCAGGTCTTGCATCTCTCTGTTTTGTCTACGTCGGTGACGTCTCGTCTTTCATATTTGGGATGCCTTCGTTTTCTCGTCTCCATCGTGGGTTTCCTCGTCGTCACAGTTTAGCGCTTCGACTTGCTTCGCGCGGACAGATCGGTGCCGCACCCTACTCAGTTTTTAAAACATGTCGGGGCTGTGCTCAGTTCGTTTTTCGGGATTTCCTCTCTGTGTATCTGTCGACTTCCGCATTGTGCATGCACGCGTACCTGCGCAAGGTCTTCTGCCTCGAAGAAGGTTTTTGAAACTGTCTTTCCGTCTCGTCTGCGTACGCCGACGGCGTCCCTGTTCTTCGTCTCCGCTGTGTCTGTCTCTTTCCTGGGGTTCGTATCGCTTCGAGTCTTCTCTGCGTCTCTTCTTCTCTCCACGGAGATGCCTGTCTCCCCCCACTGCTCGCAGGTACGAGCTGTCCATGGCAGACATCCGCAAGATGGAGGAAGAAGTGAAGGTGAAGCTCGACGCGATTCGAGGACAGACCGCCCTGCCGCTCCTGGCTCCCTCCGCAGAAGGGAAGGCCGAGGCCGCACCGGAGGCCTCTGGGGCCCCCCAGGGGTCTGCAGGCCCGAGTTCTGAGGGCGAGGAGACCCGGGCTGGAGACGGCCAGGGGGCCGGAGACAGCGGGTGGAGCCCAACTAGCGACGAAGACGGAGAATTCGACTCTGAACGGGACGAGCCTCTGGACCTGCAGGCAACTCTGCCGTTCGCTGTCACCGTCGACGCGTTGGCACCTTGGAGTCTGGACGCGCCTGGGATCTTCCCCCTTTCTCCAAACAAGGCAGAAAGCCAGGCCGGAGACTCCAATTCGCAAGTGTCTCCCTCCGTCGCGCCGCCGCGCTCAGACGCTGGAGCTCCCGGGGCAGCGACGGCGGCACCTGCGTCCGTTTCACCTGCTTCAGAGCCACCGAAGGAGACAGTTCTTCACTCTGGGTTCCTGTATAAACTTGGTCGGTCGCAGGAAACTAAGGGTGGAGAAGAGTGTAGAAAATGCAACTACACAAGTCGCCGAGTCATCCACGTACAGGCGCACGAATATCAGTCGCACTTCATCTTTTTCCCTCGATTAAAACTACTCAGAAACAATAAACATCTGCATAAACATATGCCAGCACATGAACATATATATATATATATATACATGTGTATGTAAATATATATATATATATATATACATGTGTATGTAAATATATATATATATATATGGAGCTGCACAGTGTGCCCCGTGACTCGGCGCCTGTGTTTTGTTCGTCTCCATTCCGGGGAGCCGCTCAGCAGGCACTCTCGCGTTCACATGGTTGACAATTCAACCTTCTTCCAAAGGCAGCGTCAACTGCAGACATTCAGTTCTATTTGTGTGCAAGGATTGATCTGCATGCCTCTGCGACCTCTGCCTTTCTCTCTCCCTCCCTATATATGTTTCTAGATAGATATAAATAATATATGTGTGACTATGTATAGATGAGTCTATGTATGCATGTGTGTATGTGTAACTGTGTGTGTCTGTGTGTGGTGCATTTTCTTGTCTCTGTCTTGATCTACAGACGGGTGTGTATGTGTCTGTCTGAATGCGTCAGTGCAAACGCGCTTGCGATGGGTGCGCAGAGTGAGTGTGGTTTTTCGCGGTTCGTGAACGAAAGCTGTCGCGCGGTCGCTGTTTTGACTGGAGGCGAAAGGCGGCCTTGCGTTCCTTGCAGGCGACGGCATCTGGAATACGACGTGGAACTTGCGATACGTCGTGCTGCGAAACAGTCGCCTGCAGTACTTCAACGACCCTCGAGACACGCGCGCCAAATGCGTCGTCGACCTCGAAGGAGCAGAGGTACGGAGCGAAGCGAAGAGAAGAGGAAGCGAAAAGAGAGCCGTGAAAACGAAGCGAGCTGAAGAAGGTGGAGAACGAAAAAGAGGAGAGAGGATGCGAAGAGAAACAGAGACGAATGGGAAGAAGAGAAAAGAGAAGAGACGAAGAGAGAGGAGAGAGAAGAGAGAAGAGAGGAGAAGAGGGAACTGCCGGATAGAGAGGGATGAAAAAGACAGCAGGGAGAGAAGACAGAGAGTGGAAGATAGAGAAAACAGGAAGATACACGGGGCAGAGATAGTCAAATGAGGAGAAGAATCGGTGCATAACGAAAGCTGAATTGGCAAAGCCTGTGTGTGCGTGTCTGCCCTTCAGATTACGTGGACTGGAGAGATGCGTGGGCGCATGCATTCTTTTTACGTCCACCCTGCATGCAAGCGATCGATGCACTTCTGGTAAGAAGTCGATCTACGGAATCTCGCAAAATAAAAAATCCTTCACCAGCTGTCTCTTTACCTCCCTCTTCGCTATCACCGTGTGTTGTCCTGCACGCGTTCAAACCCACATATATATATATATATATATATACATATATATATATATATGTATATACATATATATATATATACATGTATATATATATGTATATATATATATATTATATAAATGCATTCATACGTAGCATGCTGAAGGTCATATCAATCTTTCTATGTACATCCACATGCATATATATATATATATATATATAAATGTATATATATATATATATACGAATACATGTGTGTGTGTACATTGAGTACTTCTGTGTGACGTATGTGTCGCTTGATTTCTCTGTCTTCCTCTCATCTCCGTTTTGTTCGGACCTTCGCAAGCAATCCGTTTTGATCTTTTTCTGAACATTTTCTTGTGCCAGCGGGGAGACAGCGGACGCATCTCGACAGTGGATGGCCTGGCTGCAGGAGGCCGCGCAGAGGTCCGACCGCGCGCCCGGGGAGCGTCGACGTTTTTCTTCCTTCTCTTGCTCGCATCACTTCCTCCCCAAGTCTTTTTCGCCTTCCCTCGCTTCTCGCGGAGGGTACGCCGAGCAGATGGCTCCACCGCATCTGCCTCCGATGGAGGAGAGTCGCACCTCCGACGGCGAGGCCTCGCTCGCGCGGCCTCCGCATGCAAGCGATTCTCTCGAGCGCAGCCAGCAGGCAGACGCGCCGGGGCGAGAGAGTGGAGACACCCAGGCTGCCAAGGAGAGGCACTCCGCAGACGCTGGAAAAGAGCGCAGAGAAACCGAGAGGGAGGCGCGCGTTGCGCTAGACGACGAAGGCGCCCGGTTGTCTAGACACTTGGTGAGGCGAAGGTGGACGTGCATCTTTCTGCGGGGTCGCTTGCGTACTTTTGTTTCCGTTCGTCCACTGAAGCGACCTGCCGTCTTTTTACTGTGTCATCGTTCTGCCTCTTCCAACCACCTTCCCATGTGCCCTCTATCTTTTTGTGGCTCTTCTCCTTTATCTTCTTTCTGCTCCTCTCTCTCTTCTCCTTTATCTTCTTTTTGCTCCTCTCTCTCTTCTCCTTTATCTTCTTTCTGCTCCTCTCTCTCTTCTCCTTTATCTTCTTTCTGTTCTTCTGTCTCGTCTCTGCAGAGCTTAGGCAGCGTCTGCAGCGGGGACCCTCACTGTCGCCCAGGCTTCTCCGATCGAGTTGCGGCGGGAGAATGCGAGGGCGTCTGTGATTTGCTTCCTTCTCCTGAAATTACTCCTGATCTCGAGGTGCGATTCGAGTCTTCCCATTTCTCCTTATGTTTGTTTATTTATAAGTATATCTCTATCTACACGAATGCATATATATATATATATATATATGAACGTGTATATGTGTATATATATACATATATATATATATATGTATATACAGATCTGCATGTGTGTACATGTGTATGTCTTTGAGGGGGGAGATGTCAAGATCGGCTTGTTATCGGTGTGTCCGCGGGGAGGGCGAATCTTCAGTCTCAGAGAAGTTGGGGACCTCAGGTTTTCTGGCGCATTGCGAAAGCCGTTGAAGGCCGATAGATACTCTACAAGCTGTCGATACATTCCGGAACCTGTAGGGATACCTTCGGCACAGCGACCTTGTCAGATGAAGAGTTTTGTGCACCCTGCGCGGGGCCGACCAGCTTTTTCTTTCTCCGGTGTTACACCGAGGCAGACTGCTGGACAGGTTTTCTCCTGCTCTGGAGAGAGACTCTTCACCCGCTAGGACGGCATCGCGAGTGGCGACCAGTCTTCGTCTTTCTTCTCTTTCTCTCTCTTCTCTTCGCTCCTCTCCTCCGCTGTCCTCTCCCCTCGTATCGGCCTCTCCCGTTTCATTGCTGTCACCTCTGTCTCCCGCTTTTCTCCCGTTTCTCTCCTTTCGCTCTCTGTGCAGTATTGCGTCCGTCGCCTGAAGTTTCTGCTGTCTAGTCGCGCGCGGTCGCGCTTTTCTCCGGCAAGGAACGAAGACGACGTTCGAGTGTTTGTGAAAGACGCGAGTCAGTGGGTTTCCCTCCCGCCGCCAAAAGCTGTCCATATTCGAGAGTCGCTCTCTCGGCAAACTTCGAGTTCTGGCGCCTTTCCCCAGGGAAGAGAAGATGGAACAGAAGATGAAAGAGATGAACGAGGAGAGAAAAGTCAAGAAAGAGGAGATGCAGAAGAATGTGGAAGACGGCCGCCGCCCAGGGCACCGCGGGGGGCCCTAGAGTCCGCCGAGTTCTCAGAGCGAAGCTTAAGGCTGCAGAGAGGTGCGAAGACTCAAGTTCGATAGGGAAAGGTGCACTGGAAAAAAGCGAAGATGTTTCCTGAAAAGGAGGGAAAAAAGCGAAGATGTTTCCTGAAAAGGAGGAAAAAGAGCGAATCAGGAGACAAGACCAGTCGGTGGAAGGACAAGGAGAAGCCAACGGAGGAAAGACAACGCTCTTCGATGGAAAGAGACCTGTTTTTAGCTAATCAAAGAAGAGAAAGATGTAGACCGAGCATCACAGGTCTGTCGCAGGACTTGTGATGAACGTTCCAAGTCAATAACGTCTTGGTGGTGTGTTAACAGTGGACTTGTAAGCATTCATTTACTTTTCCATGCTCATCGGTTTGTGCCTCCGTCGAGGCGGTCGTCTGCACTCGTCCCGATTAAGCAGGTGTCTCTCTTTTCTCTCCGGAGGAAGTCGACTCATGTATCGCCTAGCAGCGGAGTCCTGAGTCTCACGACGCATTCTACGCAAACACAATCTATGAAAAAACGGAATTTCAAATTCGAACCACCCAGTCACTGTTTCTGTGTTTCTGTGGCCAGCGCGCGAGGGCAACGAAGATCCACTCTGGAGTTTTGGTGCTTTTTCGGAGTCGATTTCTGTCACTGACATTCCCCTCAGGTTTTGACAACGCCCTTCGTATTTCGCCTTTGTATTCTTTTCTCCTCAGTTCAGGCCCTTCTAGGTCTTGTTCTTCCGATCGTCCTCCCGGCTTTCGCGCTGTATCAGTGCGTAGTACTCTGCCTCCAAGGCCTCGCCTGTCTCTCTGAGGCCGCGTCTCTTTTCTTCCTCTTCTTCTCCTCGCTCTCCTCTCTCTGCGTCTCTCTGTTACGGATTCCTTTTTCGAGTTTCCAGAGTGTCAGCTCTCCGTCTTCGTCTCTCTTCTCTCTGTCGCCGTTGTCTGCGTCCTTCTGCGCGGGCGCAGCCGAGATCCCGGGAGACGCGTCCTCGTCGTTCTCTGCTTGCCTCTTGCCTGCCTTGCACATTTTCCTCAAATACCTTCTAAGCCAACTTCTTTTCTTTGTCCTTCGCGTCCTCCTTTGGATTCTCCTTCCCTTCTTCCTCGGCCTCAGGCTTGCCAGCTTCTCGCGGCTCTTCAGTGTCGACAGTAGGCGTTTCCTCCTCGGGAGCTGTGTGTTTTTTCACTGTGTACGTTTGGGGGATTTCCTGCACTGGTACCCAGGAGTCCGCTCTGTGACTTCTCACGAGTCTCGGTCGTCTGGCTTCCGCCCTCGTTGTCGGCTTCTCCCGGAGACAGTGTCTCTCTCTCGATCAGCCTTTCGAATTCCATCGAGTTATACATATATATATATATATATATTTATATCTTAGATTCCGGTTCCTCTGCGTCGCTGCGACTGATGACGTGACTTGAATGTGGTGATATCCGAGAGTGCCACTGCGAGGTTTCGCCGCGGTGTGTTGTCTCGCGAAAGTATGGCTGTTTTTTCTGAGGGTTCTTGTCTCGGCCTCCAGGTCCCCGTCCACGAACTGCTTTACCTCGTCCGTCGCGCACTGGCAACGCCCTCTCGGTCTCTCCGGTTGTCTCTTCAGAGCGAGGAGGCGCGACTGTCGATCCCTCTCCTCCCCTCAGTGCAGCAGGGAGAGACCTGGTTGTGAAGGCCAGCTGCGTGGTAGACGCCACAGCTGAAGAGTTGTTTTTCCTCCTCATGGATGTCGAGATGATGGGTGAGGGAAGTCGTAGGGTCGAGCAGGGCCGAGAGAAGGTTTGTCCTGCCTTGACCCACCGGAAAAACGCCAGAGACACCGCAGACAGTGTGTGGTGACGCGCGGGGAGAGTCACGGCAAAACGTCTAATGGTTTGGAGTTCAGAGGTCGTTGCCACTAAGAGCCTTTAAAATGCCAGGTTGCAGTTAGATTTGGAACACACCGAAAAAAGACAAGCTGAGCCTGGAACAGACTCACAGAGGTCTTGAGTGCCCTCGAAACGCTCACGCGCAGTGCATACTCCGCAGAACCTGCTCATCATGAAGAGCGTCGTCTCCGGAGTAACCATGCCGAGCACGGTGTCTCTTATCACCCTCGCACCGCTGAGGCGTCATGCATGTCTTGTCGAGGAAGAAATCGGTTTTACGCGAGTGGAGTAATCTGGAAGCCACAGACTGAGAAGGCAGACGTGGAGGAACGTCAGGGAGGCAGTTGGCAACTTCCAGCTTCCTCGACGGCGGGCGTCTTTTCAGAGTTAAAAGGTTTTCTCGCTCAGGCTTTGCGGCTGCGGCGACAGACCACCGGTCTGGATGGCCTTTTCCCGATCCGCGCGATAGGCTAGAACATACCGCGCGGCTCTTCAGCAGTCGCAGCGCTTTTCTTTAACGCGTTTTTTGTGCGGCTTGCCAATGCGTCTGAGAGACGAAGAAGTCGGAAATTGGAAGCAATCGGATTTTTTCAGCAACCGCCTTCCCTTCTCTCTTTTGTCGAGGGGATCATCTGTCTCCAAGCTCTCTTTGACACAAGCCAACGTGAAGAGAACCACATACCGAGCCGGTCGCTGGACCTGTCTGTCCACCGACTTGTGAGTTTTTCTCTTTTGCATCTTCCACGGGCGTATCTGCTCCGCCGTCTTCTCTCTCGACTCTCGCCCTGCGCGTCTGGTGTCTCCGTGTCTCCTCAGGTTCCTGGATGCTGGCGCACACGAGCTCTCCGCGGGTCGTTTCAGAGTCGATTCATTCGGACTTTCTGTCGTTGTCTTTCTCGCCGTCGCTGCTGCTTTCCTCTTCCCCGGCAGCGACCGCGGAGGCGTTTCTCGCTGCCTGCTCGCTCTTCTCTCGACCAGCAGGTCATGCGCTCTGCCCTGGTCACGCCCACCGCGGGGGCCTCGCAGAAAAAGCGTCTGTGACTCTGTCGGCGGCCCGAGTGGGGATGTCCCCGCCCTTCGCCTGTCTCCTCAGCGGAGACATCTCGGCGGGAGTGGCTTCTGCCGGCGCGGCCCTCGCAGGACCTCTTCTCTCGCCTCTGCTCCGCGACCGCCGCCTCGCCTGGCGGCGATGGTGGGGGCAGACGCAGGACGGGAGCTTCGTCGTCGTCTTCCACTCGGAACAACAGCTGCTGTCCAGCTGCATGCGAGCAGCGTGTGAGTGGCACTCGTGCGGCGCGGGCCGAGAGATGAACGGGAGAAAAGGAGAAACTCGCCGCGAGACAACGGAAACATGGACCGCGACGGCGGGGGCCAGAGGCCGGGAGACTGAGGAGACGGACAGGAAGGCGGTTTGGGCGACGAAGGTGGCAGAGAAGGTCGTTTCGTGGACACAGAGACTTTCGTCGCTGTTGTTTGCTGCCAACAAAGAAAAGAGAGAAAAACGGAGCAGGGAAAGTCCTACAGCGCTCCACGGACTCCTGCGTCTCCTGGGCAACGTCTTCCCCATCGCCGTCCATCCGTTATCCCGCTTCCCCGGTGCGCAAATGGAGAAGAACAAGGCAGCGAAGACAGGCGAAGATTCCAGAGAGACTCCCTGGGAGACTTCCGCAGACGCCGTCCTCGCCTCCGGCTTCGAGGCCTTCGTCATCACGCCTCTCTCGCCTTCGCTGGAGCAGCTTGCGCCGCCCCATAACCTCGCCAGTCCCGACCGAGACGAGCGGGCGGCCTCTGGTGCGAGAACGCCGCGCGCCGCGGCTGGCGCGCCGCCCTGTCTCCTGACGTTCGTGTCTGCGGTCGACTGGGGAGGCGCAATGCCCAGGTGGCTCGGAGAACGCGTTTCTCTCTTGAGGGCAGACCGCATTCTCCGCGGGGCGAAGCTGGAAAGCGAAATGCGACGCGCGAGAAAGCGCACTGTCCCCGCCGACCAGGACGTGAGCGTCGGATGTCTTTAGTCGAGAGGAAAACCAAGGTCGTTTCTTTGTTTCTGGTGCTGGGATGTTCTCAGAACTCCTTCGGACCTCGCAGCGCGCCTCAGTCTCTCCTACCTTCCTGCGTTGTCTGGGAATCGTGAAACAGCCACAGCCCTGGCGATCCGATTTCCGTGAAACGACTCGACTGCACCTCGTGGTTTGTCGCTGAACTAGATTTGGAGTCGCCTCGAGTTCCGTTGAGCTCAGCTCGCTGCGTTGTCGTTGACGCAACGAACATTTTTGAGTGCACAGACGCTCGTCTGCGCTTGGCGTGTGTCTCCGTCTCGCTGGTAGTCTGACTGCCAGCTGTAGGGAAAAGAAGAGACTCAGATCGGAGTGCATGCAGCTGCGCTGGGGAAACGGAGAAATAATTGCCAATCTCGTGGCGTCTCAGTCTGTCTCGAGTCGGGAATCCTGCGGAATCCAGTAAACAAAAAAAGAGCCTTGAAGAGTTGAGCCAGCAGTGCAACACGGAGTGACTCGCAGCGTCGACGCGAGAAGCCTTGAGATTTTCCCTGCTCTCCTGCTTTCAGCTTGTCGCGGAAGACCTGCTAGAGACCCTCGATACGCCCACCAGCGACAGTGATGAAGACCGCCAAGACGAACTCCATTCTCCTTCTTCTCCTCCTTCTTTCGACTCCCCTTCGGAGGCGGCTGGCGCTGCCCTTTCAGGTTACGTCCAGGGATGGAAACGGCAAGACGCGAAGGAAGAGGACAGTGCAGCGCGCGAAGAGCTGACAAGGACGAGGAAGCGAGCGCCAGCTTCCCCAGCGCCCCCGCGTGATGACAGGTGAATTTGAAGAGAAGCCAGTAACGACACAGCGATTATGGCTCGCGCATGCAGTGTAGTCCTTCCTCAAGAATCAGCTGGACTCCAGATGAGTCGCAAGCCAGTGCGACACAGAGGGTGGAGAACAACCTGCCAGTTTCCCCGAGTCGCATTTCTCTCGATGCCGCATAAAGAATGGCGGTGACAACGCGACCCAAGCGTGCGACGAACGGTCGCTACGAAGCGCTTGACTCGTCCTTTGAGATATCCGCGCGTGACGGTTTTTGCACTGCATTTGACTGTGTGTTTTATGCGTTGTCCGCTGTGTGTAGTTCCGTAAAAATGCTCCCAGTTTCAAGTGACTCCAGCCGCTTGGAGACGGCGTGTGCCTGCAGGCCGCGTCAAGAGCGACCTCGCTTTTGACGACTCGAAGCCGAGGAAAAACGTCCCTTTTGTTTCTTTGCCTGCGTTGGACTGCAGACGCCTGCCGGAGGCACTGAGGGAGTTCAGGAGGTCTCCACAGGGGGGTCTGGTGGCCTTGAACCTGGCTGCCGTCGATGCGCAGAGAGCTGTCTTCCTCGAACTTATTCAAAGTCGAGGAGAAGCCGTTCGCGAGGGTAAAAAGCCTGTCAAAAAAGAAGGAGCGCTGCGCGATCACCTACAGACGCATTGGTCCAGGACCTCTACTCGTCAATCATGTTTGACATACAGTACCACGCTGACGCATGCATGCATCTGTGTGTAGACACTTGCCTGTGTACGTCTCCGTGTGTCTTTGGCTACATGTGCATGCATGCACATGGGTGTTTATGTACAGATGGTTGAATAAATGTATACAGATGCATGCGCTCAGAGTTCACGTCAAGGCGCATGCAGGGATGTGGAGACCGAAAAGATCATCGATGTTCACGGTCCGTGACCCGGGGCGTGCAGTGCGTTGTCTTAGGATATCGTTTCTGTTTGAGTTCCGGGGGTTCTCCGAAGCAGCTCGGATTGTCCGAATCGTCTCCTCGCTCACTCACTGTTCGTTCCCTCGCTTTCTAGGAAGCTTCTAGGTGTCTTGTCCGCTCCGTTTTCCAGCTCGTTTCTGCCTCGAGCATTCACTTTGTCAGCTTCGTTTCGACAAAAAGGCGACTGTCTCTCCACTGTGCAGGACGAGGCCTCGTCGACGTCTCCCTCCCCGTCTCGATCCTGCAGCCCAAGTCGCTGCTGGCCTTCCTCGGCAGCTGCTGGGGCTTCGCGCCATTCTGTCTCTCCAGAGCTGCGGATGCGCAGACGGACGTCTTGGAACGTTTCAAGTGGACTGTCACATTCGCGGTGGCATCTCTGCACTTGGGTATGAAGCACGGAGACAAAGAACTCCGCAGCAGTCGACTAGAGATCTCGTCTCTCCGTTTTCTCCTCTCTTTCTTGCTTGGTGGGGAAGCTCTCTGCTGGCCTCTCTCGCGAGTTTGGGGGTCGCTCTTTCCCTCGCTTGTGTGTCCGTCAACCTCGCCGTCGTTTCTGGTCTCTCGGCGCCTGTACTCTCTCCCGTGCGACGGGCGGCATCCCGTGTCTCCGTCTCCTCAAGTTTTAGACTTCTCCTTTTTACACTTGTTTCCCTCTTCGTTGCTGTCTCATCTCTTCATCTCTCTCTCTCTTCATCTCTCTCTCTCTCTTCATCTCTCTCTCTCTCTTCATCTCTCTCTCTCTCTTCATCTCTCTCTCTCTCTTCATCTCTCTCTCTCTCTTCATCTCTCTCTCTTCATCTCTCTCTCTTCATCTCTCTCTCTTCATCTCTCTCTCTCTTCATCTCTCTCTCTCTTCATCTCTCTCTCTTCATCTCTCTCTCTCTTCATCTCTCTCTCTCTCTTCATCTCTCTCTTCTTACGTCCGTCTTCTCGCTCTTTCTCTCCCTGTGGCGCGTTGCATCTACTCTCCTCTCTCTGTGTTGTTCTTCTTCAGGGTGTTGCCAGCGGATGCCCTTCAATCCGCTTCTCGGAGAAACTTTCCAAGGTCACTGGCCTGACGGGACTCGCGTCTTTCTCGAGCAGACGGCGATCGACCCTCCCTCAACCGCCTTCCTCGTGCGGAGCGCTAAGAGCCGCTTTTCTTTCTGGGGAAACTTTGCCTTCCGGGCGCAACTCAAAGTCGGTCCGACAACAGCGTCGATCGAGGCGTTTCCTCTTCGCTTCTCGTCCATGTAGCCGTGTACATTTCTCTTTGGTGTGTACACAAAAGAATGGGTGCATGCGTCCATCGAGATCTCTTCGCGGCTGCGTCATGTCTGCCTGGAAATGTCTCCAATTGTAAATGTTTTCGGATCCAGCGAAAGACAGACCATCCAGTTGCGCCATGAACGTCTCCTCATTTGGCATATATATACATATATATATACATGTATACACATATATATACATATATATACATATGCGTTTATACGCGTGTGTGTATAAAACTTTTGTATACATATTTAGACACATATATGCAGTTTCAACTTGAAAATCTGTATCAAGGCACTTCAGAAAACGGTCATGACATGCATGTATATATATATATATATATGTACATATGTATGTATGTATATATATACGCATTTATAGAAACTTGCATGCATAATTAACTCTATATACGTATCAAGTCGCGCGTTGAAACGTGCCATCACATCCTGGCCGCCATATCTACAGGCATTTATATATGTGGAGACGTTGTTACCTGTGCGTCGCCGAGTGTCACATATATGGAGATCCCTGTAAGGTTGGAATGCGAGGTCGTTCTAGAACTGCTGTGTGTTTAGGGCAACTACGGAGTGCTCCGTCAAGAAGGCGAGACGGCGGTGCGCTTCCGTCACGATGAAACAGAAATTCGTTTTTCACAGCCGACGGCGAAGGTCTCTGGCCTGCTGTGGGGGCCTCGAGTTTTCGAGTGGGGTGGAAATATGGACTTCAGAGACGAGAAGAATTCCCTCTACTGTCGTCTGCAGGTAGATGTTGCATGCGCGCGGAGAGATCCGTTTTGCCGCTTCAGATAATAGTCATGAAACGCGAAAGAAAAAGGTTTCGGCTCCGGCACACCACCTGCTGAAATGCTCTCGTATCAGAGGCGAGGTCTTTCGGTACGAAGGCTCTCGACCCAACGCGGTATCTGGGTAGAAGAGAGTCGCCGGTCTTCGAACGCGTTGAAGATTTTGATCTGACTGTGCTTGGGGAAGCTGGGAGTGCGAGGGAGTTGCGCATCTTTGAGAAAAGTCTTGGTTTTTTCCTTCACTTGAACTGCAACTACTCTAGCGGTTCGTAGATCCACCTCCGAAGCATCTCCTCAGCTTGTGCTAGCGCGCATCATCGAGTCTCTCGCGGCAGACACCTCAAACGGTCGGCGCTGTCTTTTTGCCTCTCTTTAGTTTTTTCTTTTTCTCTTTTCAGCTTTTTCCTTCCTCTTGCTAGATGTTCATTTCGTTCTGTCTGTGTTTTCCATGCCTGCGGTGGTTGCGGCGAGGCCGCTGTCCGCAGAAAGTACACACAAATCTTCGTAGGGATGGCAGTGTCGTTTCGAGCGAGTAACGTAGCGGTGAAGCGCCGACAGCAGTCTCTGCCTCTGTTCTTTCAAACCGTTCTGCGTGGTTTCTTCTGCATGCATTCGCCAGTTCGGCGTCTCTAAGCCGACGCACTCGTCCTCTCATGTCCCCAGCGACTTCTTTTACGGAGAAATCAAAGACACAGCAACCGGCGCGTCGAGAAGCGTAGTCACCGGGTCATGGATAGACCAAGTTAACTTTGACGGAAAACGGTAAGTCAGAGCATTTTTGTTATCAGCTTTTTTCTCCCTTTCGCGTGCTCTCTCTCTCTACGTGTTTCTTCTCGCTTTCGACCTCGGTCCTCTTTCTTTCGACGTTTTTCTCTCTCGCTTGCGCTCCTTTTCTTTCTCTTTCGCCCTGGACCCTGTGCCATTTCTTTCTCCATTTCTATGACCTTTTCTTGCTCTCTTTTCCCTTGCTCCCTCCCTCCCCTTCAGCAACTGTATGTCACTGCGCCCTGTTGGTCCTTTCGTGGCGTGACTATATATACGTATATGTATGTATGTCAACTCGCCCGCATGCAGTTTCTCTTCTCCGCTTTTTTCTTTCGGGAGCCGCGCGCTCGTGTCGTTGTTATCTGTTCTCGCTTTCTGCAGCTACTGGGACGCGTGCAGTTGTCCTGCTCCAGCGCCACTGGAGGCATGCACGGACTCCGAGGCGCTGCCCACGGACAGTCGGTGAGAGTCGATCTTTCTCGCGCGCTCGCGTTTTTTTCTTTGTAGAAAGACTCTTGAAGCGACAGCGGACAGACCCTCCGATGATGCTTGCCTTGAGCGTTGGCCGCGCAGACCGAGGGAACGCGGCATGCGCAGAAGAGAGACGGCGGACTTTTTCGGCTCTGCTGGCGTCGGCTCGAGATGAAGCCCAGAACTCGAACCGTCCGTTGAGGTTCTCTGTGATGGCTGCTTTGCGTTTCTCACGACACTTTGTCAGCGCGTCTGTCTGGGTCTCCCGGCTTCGCGAGTCTCTGGGGAAAGATTTCTTTGTGTTGTGTCTCTGTGGGCAACGTTTCGGGTGACCTTAGTGCCCTGTTTTCGAATGGCGAGGGTGCCGAGCCAGTGAGGTTTCCCTCAACCTGCGTAACCTCACTTTTCTCAGTCAACTCGCCTGGGAGGTCTCCGCCGCGAAAGCACAGCCGTGGCGGCTTTCTGTCTTGATACCTTGGAGTCACAGTCAGAAAGTCAGAAACAGTCGTCGAGTCTCCGTTTCTTTTTCCTCGGTCGTTTTTAGGTTCCGGCAAGACATTCTTTGTCTCCGCGAAGGTCTCATCGAAGAGGCGCAAGACTGGAAGCTTGAACTCGATGCTGTTCAACGACGGGACCGGTGAGTTTCGGGATCCCGTCTGTCGTTGTCCAGTTTCTCGTGCGTTTTCATCGTGCAGATGCTCTTCTGCAGTCTGTGTGTCTCTCCCTCTTCTTGTTCGTCTTCTTTCTGTTTTTGCATCTCCACTTCTCTCTTGCTGATGCTCGGATCGCTCCTCATCGTGTTCTTGGTAGAGCCTCTTTTCCAGAACGCGAAACATGGCTGGGAAGACCTGCAAAGTCGTCAATCACCTCAAGGTCTTCGGCAGCATGCGTAGCATCGCTTTTGACGATTTGTTTCGAAAATCCACCAGACGTCTCAAGTCGAGAGTGAAGCGTGGCTGTCTTGTATTTTTTGCGCCGTCTGTTGCGCGAGTCGCAGGAAATCACGAAAAACGGTGCTCCTTTATCTCAAGCGAATCTTTCTGGAAATGCGAAAACCAAAGTAGATGTTGACGTACGACACACTTGCTCCAGCATTCTCGGATTCACGGCCTCTCGGTTAACGAGACTGTCTTCACCGTTCAACGTGCGTCAAATTCAATGCTCTCTAAGTCCAGGTTTCGAGTTCCAGGAAATGGGTCTTTTTCTCTTTGCAGAGCTGTTCGCGCCAACCGTCTCGCTCTTCAACAAACAGCGGGAGTCACCGCCTCTCCTGCTTGACAGTTTTTTCTTTTCGGGGGACGTCTTCTTTTTGTCCTCCATCCTTCTTTCCTCGTCCTTTCTCTTTCTTTTATTTCCTTCCTTGTCGCTTCCGTCGCCGTCGTCATCTTTGTCCTCTCGCTCTTTTTCTCTTTCCTCCCTCTATTTCTCTGGAGATGACCTCTCCCAGTACGGCGGCGCTGAGCCTTCCAGCATCTGAGTAGTCGTCTTCTCTCGCTCTTCCCGCTCCCCACTTTCCTCTTTTCTCGCTCTCCGTCTCCTCTGACTCTTCGGCCGCGCGTCTCGGCTTCTGCTGTGTCTGTCTCCTCTTCCCGTTGCTCGAGCAGTGCGCAACTGTGTCGGGTATTGTTCCTTCGGAGACTTCGTTCGAAAGAGGAAAGCAAACTGCTGTTTTCCTCAGTAGTGTCTCTGGTCCCTGCCCTCTCTCCCCAAGACACGCTGCGGTCGGTGTCTCCGTTGCTTCTGCCGCGTAATCGCCAGGGCGGGACGCCTCGCCTCCACTCTTTTGCTGATCTGCAGTCTCTCGAAGTCTGCTGTCTTCGAGGACCTTGTGCAAGACGCTGAACCTCTCTCTCTTCCATCTCAAACCTCTCTCCAGTCGGATCTAAAGAGATTCTTGCCCCTGTGTTGCGGCGGTGACACAACTTCACACACATGCATATATATATATATATATATATATATATATATATACGTGTATGTAACATGCATATATATATATATATATATGCATGTGTATGTATGTATGGAAGAAAAGGATGATGTACGTGTCACCTTGCGAGCATGGCTGTAGCTGTATGTGTAGGCGGATGCGGGATCGAGGGGATGTCTGTGTGGCTTTCTTCTTGAAGGAAGGTGAGATTTTTAGGGCAGGAAGCTGTTTGTGAAGACTTTTCCTTTTCAAGTGCGGTCGTGCGGGCAAGATTTTCGTCTCTCTTTGCTTCTGCGTTCAAACGCGCTTCTCTCTGTGTTGTGTCTCCAGCGTTAGTCTGTCGAGGAAGAAGTGAAGAGGAATGAACCGCAGGAAACCTCGTACCTTCGCTCGTTCACGAAAGCACCAGACCTGGGGTGTGTTTGTCTGCGGCTTCCTTCTCGTCTTCCGACTGGAGCTGTCAGACCAACATGGCTCTTGACGCACTGACAAGCTCGTCTCTTCCTCTGTTCCATTTTTCGCGTATCGCCTGTTGGGCGCAAGACGCTTCCTCCGTTCTCCCTCGACAAACCAGAAAAGTTCTAAAAGCATGTGTTCACTCTCATGTTCAGTGCATAAAAGAGACACGGACCACGAAATTCCTTGAGCCCCAGACTTCTTTTTGTATACATGGGTTGCGACACATACACATATTTTTGTTTGAATGCATGCGCAGATTCACATGTCAAAGCAAACAGATGTACACGAGACTACATATGCATATATATATATATATATATATATATATATATCCATATTAATATGTGAATGGAGATAGATGTATATGCAACTGGGTATGCATACATATGCATCTGCCTGTTGCGTGTGATGTTCAAGAAACTCCAAAAGCATACATATATATATATATATATATATATATATATACATGCGTAAATGTGACTGCAGATAGTGAGAGACAAGCATATGCAAAGATGCATATGTCTCTGTGAACGCGGGTATGTGTATTTGTGATCAGAGATGCACGTATGTGTTGTTTTGATTCTTGTTTCTCTCGGAGATGCATTGTATGGCTTTCTTTAGCAAGGTTGGGGGCCCGCGATGAGAGAGAAGAGGCGACGCGAGACGAGCAAGCGTTTCTCTCTGGCAAAGGCGAACAAACGTGCACTTCCATAGAGACACAAATCTTTCCATCATGCATGCACAAGGTCGCAGACGCCCACACTCTGTCGGCGCCGCATGCAGGTGCATTTCTCAGAATTTAGGAACCGTTGTCAGTTCCTTCTTCGAGAGAAAAGCAAACGAAGCTATCTGTTAGTCGCTTTGGCAAAGAATCGCGTCTAACTGCTGACCACAGCCCATTCGAGAAAAGGAACATGCCTCTTGGCTGGAGAGAGCTGACGGCCGAAAAAAGTACCCTCCACCCTCCTTTTTTTTTATTTCATTCTGTGACCCCTCGCATCACCTCTCTTCAGAGAGCTCCTTCGCTCCCTCAGTGGTTCTCCCATTTTTTTCTCTCTGGTCTCTCTGTGTTGGACTCTGCTGCTGTGACAAAAGCGCTTTCACGAACGTAGCTCGAGGCAATCCAGCTTTCCTCTGAAGCTACTTGGATCGTCCTCTCTTTCTCCTTGTTTGCAATGACAGTCGCGACCCCGGACTAGAGTCTTCACCGTCCGTCACATACGGCCGCGCTTTCTCTTTCGCCGGCACCTCGAAAATCCAGAGTCACTCGCTTTCTATGCATGCACCTCAAAAACGACCAAGATGCCTTCTAAACGGTTTGTCGCTAACTTCGAGTTCACGCTTCCTTTTTCTCCTCACTAGAAATATGTACATATGTATAGTCTCAACAAATAATTACATATATATATATATATTTATAACACGGGCGGAGAGCGCAACCGTCGACTTCTGGTCGAGACCCTTGAGAAGCAAGGCGCCTCCGCGTCAGCAGGCGCAGATTCTACCTGGACCTGTTTTATGTGCTTTGACTTTTCGCTCCCTTCTTCGAGAGAAGGGGGGAGGCAGAGAGTCTCCTTCATGAATTCTCTCGTGGTTTCAAATGGAGTCGAGCAGCGCACCGAGGGGAACCTTGCAAATGCTGTTTTTCGCAAACGAGCCTACCAACAGAAAGTGTGAGTCCGCGGACAGCTTCACATGGCCTGCGGGGAACTTTCCCCAGCTGACCAACGTCCCCTCCGACACCGCCGGACACTGAGGAGGCACTACACACAAAGAGAACAAGACAGCCAGCTCAACGGTGCGGGTAAAGAAAAGACGTGAGGAGAAGAGCAGGGAGGCGCAGAGCAGGACTCAGGGACGCACAGCGCGGACCTTCAAAACGTAATTTTTTTCTCAAACCAGGGGCTGGTAATTACGCCGTCAAGACGTCAACCAACCGAATGCGATTTGTTTCTTCTAGTAAAGATACTTGAATCCAGGTTCATCACCTTAGTTAACTCCTTGGTTTGTTGGTTGGATAGCATCCAGCTATCCTTCTCACCTATGTACGTACTAGGATGCAGACTGAAAGGCAAACTCGTAAGTGTGTGTGGCCTCTCCTAAGCGCATGCACTCACGCGAAATCCACCGGCGAACTTTGCCTTGCGTGTCGAGGTGAAACAGATGACCGCCGCCGCCGATCTTCGTAAGAAGTGCATCCAACGCACTGCTCAAGGGTCCGAAGTCTGTCAGCTGAAAAAACGAAACAGCCTTCGACACAGAGTAAGAGTCACAAAGTTAAATCACAGGGAGTTGTTGTCATGCGTCTGCCTCGAAAAAGAGAGACGAAGCACGCGTCTCCAGGAAAGCAAGGCATTGACGTCTCCCGTCAAATGTTCACTGGGGAAATTGGAGTTCTGTAGACTGTTCCCCAAATTCCTCAATGGACAGCGTCCCCATCACACTGACTACAGAGCGACGAAACCCCCGCCGGTGCTCGCGACCTCTGCTTGTCGTCGCTTTTCTCATTTCTTTCTTCCTACCGGATAAAGAATCCTTCCGACCGTCTTGAGGTGCGTGAACAACAGTGCGTTGGCTACGCGTCGATGTACAGCCTTGAAGATCGACAGGACGACAGAGGGGCTGCTCCCTTTCGGGGGAGGGAACTTTTTGACGAACGCAGAACCGACCAGAAATCCCAGTCCGTCCGGAAGCTCTGTGATGTTGTCGGGGACAAACGGCAACTCTCGGACCCAGTCTTCAACTTGTCCTGAAGGAAAAGTGATCCCGCCAAGAACATATCCAGTCTAGCGTTTAAACCTCGTGTGCAGCTTGATCTTCTGCGGCTTTATGAACTTCGGTGTTCCTCTCTGTATAGAAAGTCCTAGGATCCATCATCTCTGACACAAGCTGGCTGCGGAGAGAACAGGAAAATCCATCAAGCGCTTCTCCGCGCAGCCGGAGGATCGCGAGCAGTTCTTTCGCGCCAATGCGAACATGCAGAGGCAAAACGCACTTCGTGCGTGTTCTACGCAGACTCAATATCAATGCAGATCCCCAAAGAGAAATGTTCTACAGAGAAAGAGAGAGAGAGCAGCAAATCGAAGAGCGTCGGCTGCTACGGGTACGCTAGGGGTACGAGCAGTTTTATACATCGAGAGTTCCGCGTCTGAAAGCATGCAACACGAAGGCTTCTGAGACGGGCGGAGAACGCAGGATGTTTCTTCTGTGACAGAGCAGGCCCATGCAAGCCGGGGCCAGGACAGAACGACGGCATGGAGTGACTGAAGAGGACAACGGAGAGTTGCAGAGAAACTTTCTTTATTAATGGAACACACTGCAAAACCATAGATGCGACTGCCAGGCGCACGCGTCTCTCGGGATGTCGCTACAGCTCCTGAAGGTGCCGCCATTGCGGCGGGGGGTCTTCTAGGATCGTTCCCTTCCCCGTTGTTCACTTCCTACCTTTCCTGGGTCCCGTAATCTGAATTTTCTTGATGCTGCGCGTCTTCGTTTCGACCATCAGAATCGCATCTCGGTCGGGCGTGAATGCGAGGCCGTTGGGGAAGTCCAGTTTGTCCAGCACGACTCTCGCTTGCTTGGTTCTGAGGAAAGAAAGTCGAGAAAAAAGGCAAACGCGACGCGGCTCTCCGCAGCCGTGTGCACGGGCGCATGCGCTTCCTGGCGAGCAACACCAAGTCGAAAAGAACTCATGAATCAAGAAACGGGAGAAATCCGCTGTAAGTACACGGGCCGCGTTCACGGACATGTCCCGGCAGCTCTGAAGGTAATGCCGCCCGAACGCATGCAGGAAAAAATCGGGGACGGGCGTGGAGGTAGAGAGTGAACGCGGCGCAGATGCGTTGACAAGAGTTAACAGAAGTAAGCTTCCCGTCTAGGCTCACAGTGAACTCGCTGCCGAGAGGGAAAGACCCTGGCAGAAAGACAACAGAAAGACAAATGGAGGACCCAGAGACAAATGGGGAAGATGGAATTCGGCCGGAAGAAGCGAGTACATGAAATGCGGCTCCACAGAGGACGATGGCCATTTACATGCGGGAACACTCGAGTGCATCTCAGGCAAGTATAAGGCTATTGACGATCTTTCTTCGTGAAAAAGGAGACGCACGGTGAGATGCAAGAGACAAGGAAGCACGACATAATGAAAAGAAAGAGGAGAACTCGAAGGGGTCGAGGCTCTTCATATGTTCTTTCTTTCGTGACGAACGGTTGAGCACCTGTCTCGAGAGAGCAAGCCAGAAGCACTGAGAAAAGCTCCTCGAAGAAAAGTCCGACTGTGTGCAGTCCTAGGATGTTTCGTCGAAATCGTGCTCACTTCATATTAAACTCCACGAGGCGGCCTGTCGCATCAGGCTCGAGAATGATGCGACCCTTCTGGAACAGAGAGTGGGAAAGGCAAAGTGAGATTGAAGAAAGAAAAAAACCTGTTTCGTGCGTTCAAAAGCAGCACACCTTTCAGCTACGCCTGAATCCTGCTCGTGCGTGACGCGAGATGCAACTGAATAAACTGAGCCAGATAACCTTGAAAAGCACGACACAGCTTGGTGCCCACCAACTGAAGCGCCCTGACTGCCACACGTCACTGCCCACGAATTGCCTTGTCCGCGAAAACGAAGAAGCCATGCGTGATACACGCGCTTCTGTCCACTCCGTGTAGCCCACGGCCCCATGCCCCGTGCAACCATATATATATATATATATATATATATGCGTAAACTTGAAAACTGACAGAGGTGAAGTTGGTAAGGCTCTGAACCTTCCCCGTCCTATGTGTGCGCATTCCCTTTCGAATTAGCATGAGAGCGGAGCCGCGCATGCACGTGAACCTGTAGGTGGACTTGGGAATTGCGTTTTCTGCCTTGTAAACAGAACACCGTTTTCTGTTGGCTTGCTGCATTGCATTCAAAAGGCCACGCACCGTGCCGAAGTTATTAGTCTGCGAAGAATCGGTGAAGTACACATGGTTTCCATGTTTCAGCAGAGCGTTCGAAAAGTAGGGACGCTGTCCTCCTGCCTCACTGAGGAGGACCTCGAAGGGGGAAGGCTCTTGCAGCCGTTTCGGCTGGTGTTCGGCGGGGACGTTGACCTTCAGCAAACCCCGAAAAACGTCGCAGACAAGAAGAGTCTTGGTAGTCCCTGTTGCCGCCTCTGGATCCAGAAACTGGAGCCCTAGGGGCCGAGAGCACGAGTCTGGCGTAAGATTATTCCCCTCTGTCTGCTTCTTCTTCGCCTCCGCGAGGGCGCAAGCACCGCCACAGTTCGACCCTGCGATGCAGGGCCAGGGTACAGGAAAAAAAAGAAAACAGACCTGTGGTTGAAGTGCAGAGAGTCACGCGCATCTAAAAAGGGAAACAAAGGGCCAGCACGGTGCTGTTCGAAAGGATGTGAAACCGAAATGTGTTGTAGCCCCTATCGAGTCTCGGTGCCAGCACAGAAGATGCGTATCAACACGTGAGTCTTTCGCATGTGAATGCGACTTTCGGAGTGCAGTAGAGAAGGACGTGACAAAGCGAAGCCTCAGAGAATTCGGCCGCGGAGTGTTGAGGCGGGAGGAATGGAAAATGACAAGTTGTGGCGGCATTTTGGAGGCATGTGTCGACGAGATGCGCGAGAACCGCAGGAGAAGAAGGACGATTCGGCTTTTTTCATCCCAAAAAAGAATTCGAAAAAGCCACTCAGCGTTGTGGAGCAGCCATGTTATTGAAAGAGCAGCCTCTTGCGGCACTCACCTAAGCATGCGATGTCGACGTAGTCATCGTCACTCAGCAGCTTCACGATCCTCCCTGGAAGCAAGGAGCCACCAGAGAGAGCGAGGCTACAGCTCGAAGAGAAAGGGCCGAATTCAAACGCCGCTTGTGTGAGACAGACACCTAGTCAGGTGGTTTCTCATTGCTCGAAAGGAGACAAGGGTTCATGGCCATTGTTACTCCGGATAAAGGGAATGTATTTTTGAAAAAACCCTCGACAGGCCCACAACAAAGTAGGCCCAGAAGGCGCGTTCATGTCACCAGTTCACATATTTTGTGTCTTCTTTCTACAATTGCAAGAAAGGGGAATTTGCATTTCGATTCTGGATCGCCCCTTTGTCTGCTTGTGAGGAAAAGGAGCAAGAAACGGACGGCTTGCTCATGATGCACTATAAAGCAAGTGTTGTATCAAAGGGGAACTTCACGGAGAAAAATCCTGTTCCTCGCTGACGTCAACCTCGTGTGTTTGTGCGTCCGCAAACACTGCATTTCAAAAGATGACATGGAGCAAGCAAAACAGCCGGCTCCGTGATGTTCAGCAAATGCCTACCATCGATCAATCCTGTGTAGACGCCGCCGGCAGGGTCCTGAAGAAATGCTTCAGCGCCCTGCAAAAAACGATACTCCACACATCAGGCAAGCGCCAGCGGCTACAGCAGAACCTGAGTAGAGACAAAGATGCGGAGGGTTTCAAAAATCAAACAGCAATGGAATTTTGTAGTTGGGTGTCGCCAGTGGGACAGCACGCCTTTCAAGTGCCTCAACCCAGACAGCAACTGTGAATGCCACGCTGCGCCCAGTAGCACCTCCATGCGAACTGGCGATCCAAATCATCCGATAGCCAGACGTCTTGCAGACACTGACAAAGGCATGTGCTTCGGCGATAAGGGAACGGCTTTAATAAATATAAGGCAGTGCCGCAGCACTGCTCATCTGCCGTCCTAGCAAGCACGAGGTTCCGCAAGTCCCTTTGCTTCAGTCGCCATGAAGGCGTTTTGTCGTCGTGAGCAGCGAACGGTTCAGTTCTTACAGCGGTGAAAATGCGGATAAGAACGCAGGCCTAAAGGCTGGATCATGGCGAGCTTTACCTTCACAGCGCCTCCGTATTCAAGCACTTTCACTTCGTCAACCGTCAGGGTCTTGCGGAGAGCCAACCACTCCCTCGCCGCTTCCGAGTCGTCAACCTGCTGGAAAAGGAAATTCACAAATTGCTTTCGTCCGGTACTGGCATAGAACAAAGTGTCCAGCAGGACTGCGGCACCAACAGGGAACAGGACCGCCACGAACTTCATCGTGATACCTGTTATTTCCGATCACGTACGACGCTCCAGAGACAATTTATGTCTCTCTTTTCTTACGTGTGTGACAGGCAGACGCCGACTGTGAGTGACGGTCCGTCTCTTCGCGGGTCAAGTATTACACGACAAAGTTCGCATAGAAAGACACGCTTTGCAGTGTGTAGCTACCTCGCCTGCGTCACGAGGAACGTCCGGTGATTCAGGGAGACCGGAATGCTTCAGAACTCGTGAGCCAGCATTTAGCGACTCGCTACTCAACCCTGGAAAGAGACAATAACGATAACGGACGAAGTTTCCTTCAAAACAAGGAAGATGTAAAAACTGCAAGCAGCAGGAGCCTACTTTTGGTCAGTTCAAAGGTACAAGGCCTGAAGTCTGCATGTGGCAAAAGTGTCCGTTAGCGGTAACTTTTCTCACACAGCGCTACGAGATGGAGACGAGACAGGGGCGCTCAAGTGACTCCTCGCTTGATGATTAATCTCGGTTAGCATCTTCTGTCCAGTCGTCTTTAATCTTTCGATTGGTGCAGGCTGGTTTCAACGGGGTTTCGAAGGCACTGAAATGGCTCTGATCAACGGCCCACTATGCTGGCCTTCCGGGAATGTCAGGAGGCCTGCGCACACAGTTGTGCTCACACGCTGCGAAAAAAACAATGTGGATTAAAGGATTAAAGGACCGGTATTGCCGGCATGGAGAAGGGAGGGTGTAGCGGACGGCGACTGTCATCAACTGCAACGCAAGACACAGAACGCCCGAGCCGATTATCACTCGACTTCTGTCTCTGGAGCGCAGAGGGGACTGTATATAGCTCCACGCATCGAGGACCCTGACTAACTTTCTGTAAGGTATACCGCAAGATGTCGCAGTCTTCCACCCGCCATGGGCAGCAGAATGGAGGTCAGTTCTCAACCGAACCCGGTCAAAACAAAGCGAAACATCATCCGTGCACTGAGAACCTGTCATCAAGCTGTTTACACATCACCACACGAACGAAGCGACTGGAAAACAGAACAGCGAACTCTTCTAAGACCTTGCCAGCGGAGTTGAACGCCAAGAACAAGTCTACGTTTTACTATGTTCGTCGTATCGAGGCGGGTCTTAACCTCCCTCCTAGGGAACTGCGATGCTACACAGCGTCTGCATCTTCGGGTGTTTTTATCTGCAGAGACAGGCGCAACAGCATGAGCCGGCCAACAGCTTCGTCCATACTCTCATCCCAGCAAGGAGACTCCTTCACTGCTTGGAAACTAGCAACTCTTGCCTGACAAACCTTCAAATTTACGAAATATTCTTCCAGCAAACGCGCAGTTTACAGACCTGGTCCAAGCGTTTTAGTGCGCTGCGTTTGAAACTCTCTAGCTGCTTCCTGTGCAACTCGGCTAAAAGTTATAACTTTAGATTACTCTACCGTATTTTGAACCAGTCTCTAACCCACCTAACTCTCCCCGTTTCGAGGTAAACATCGCAACGAGTTCCGCAGACCGTTGTTCCAACTCCTGAACGGAAGGTTACTGGTACCTGTAGAGGCGCATGTGCTAAGACACCGTACGGTGAGTTTTGCGGCTTCTTCTCGAAAAAAATCTAGAAGCTCTCTCTTTCGAGAGCGAATCTGCTCGAGATGCAAAGCCAGCTCGTCTTTTGACAGTTTGTGGCGGTCTCTTAGTGTTTGGAGGGCGGCAAGTGCTTGCTTCCTCAAGTGGCGCCTTCGCTGTTTCACAAAATCAAGAGTTTCATCGTAGCAGTTATCGATTGTCTTCATAAGTCGTGCCTCCTTTTGTTTCTGAGCTTCAAGAAACCTGCATAGTTCTGAACTGCTGATTGATTTTGCATTGCGTCAACAACTACTGTTACCGATCTTGGACTAGCTGAAGGAAAGCTTGGATCTCATTTGTGCCGCATTTCTCAATGAATTGGTCGAGGTTCGGTAGGGGCTCCATGTCTGAAAATTTGCAGCTTGAAATCGTGTCAACTGTGATACAGCCCTCAGTGGAAATACTAAATATGCAAAAGCAACCAGCGCCAAATGTTTGCATTCCCAGCTGTATATACATTCCAGGACTGTGGCAAATATAGGTACTAGGAGCGATGTTGCACTGCACGAACTCGTTGCCAGGCGAACAGATTGACTGCACTCATTCCTTGTATCTCTCATCCCTTCAGTTTATACCCGGTGAAAGGCTGTTGAACACTAGTCGAAGAGCTTCAACTGCTCGTGTGCTGATGCGCGTCTGAATCCCATATCCGGACCCCTAAGCACACGGCCTCTTCGATTTTTGTTTATTTCCATTGGGAGCCTTGCAAAAGCCTACCACTACCCAGCTTATGATTTAGCCCCGTTCGAGGATGACACCACTAAAACTGTGGGGTGACCGGGGCCTCACCAAACACTTGTTACTCCTAAGAAGTCTCACTCTACGTATGTGGATTGGGAACAGGCGGCAGTCGCTTAGAACTCACAGCTAACCTGTCTTCACGAGCTCACACTGACAAGGGCCATTCACCGTTGCTGTGCACCGTGTGGTAACCGAAGAAGACTCGTACCGAAGAAGACACGTACAATCACTGCACATCAATCTTTTTCTTCGTTGGTTGGTTTTCGTCTTTCAGGCCAATCGTTACTTCCAAAACTCCTTGCTCCATCGAGGCTTTGATACTCTCCTCTTCCGCGTTTCCAGGCAGCTGAAACTTCCTGTAGAAAAATCCAAATGATCGTTCTTTGATTATATTATTGCAATCCTGACCTAACTTGCTTTCCTCCAGCTTAGGTCGCTCGCCTGAGAGAGAAAAAGTCGACAGAGCTGCTGAGAGTGGTCACAAATTGTTGCTTCGCGATCTCGTTCAATTAGTGACCCATCCCTAGTAACCCAGCAAATTTCTCTGACAAACATAATAATTCCATTCACACGTGATTCAGTTACAGCTGCACAAACCCCTGCAACAACGACCGTATTCCTCTACGGAGAGAGAGGACAGCATACGACTCTCACTACATCTGTGTAAAGGGAATGCTCCGTACCGGATATTGCAAGAGCACCTTTGTCCAACTCGATCTCGACGTCTTTCTTCTCGAAACCGGGAAGGTCGAACAGAAGAACTAATCGATTTCGATTGGCGTCGTAGTAGGCGTCAAGGCGAGGTCGGAAAGAGATCTTGTTGCAAATTTCCGCTGAACCTGGGCCCACTTCGAAAATTGTGCTGGGTGCGGCAACCCCGGGCATTCCAGCGACGACAGGATACCAGTAGCCACCCTGTCCCGCCACAAGCAGGACAAAGCCGCATGAACGGTTACGCTTGCATCGAACTTCAGCCACATGAAGAGCTATCCCTGGTTTAACATACTAAGGCAGGCATTACTTACTGTTGTGCTGTAGACTACGCTACTCCCTTCAGCGAGGTGTGTTGGTGGCGCACGTGAATCCAAGTACCGCTTCACGTCTTCCCAGGTAGCCTGAACATGTACGAAACAGGTTTCGGCCGCATCTGACTGAAACAGCCATTGGTTGATTCGCATTCCTTCTCAGTCACTCTGCTGCTAACGAACTGCCTGACAGACCTGTCCTGATGCAATCAGGTGTTTGGTTCGAGGATCTTCCAATATCATCTTGCCGTGATCTTCCAAGTAGCGTTTTAAATCGTCGAAGGCGAAGTCTGTCGCTGATGTTGTGGGTCCGGTGGTGGTTCCGCACGAACTGGCCGCAAAAGAGCTGGTAGTCGTTGTTACTGGGACGCTACGGATGGTGTAAGTAGTCGTTTTTGTTGTTGTTGTTGTTCCGCCAGGAATCGTAGTAACGCGCTGAGCGACACGCGCGTCCCCCGGCCCGCTTGAGTCTGCCATGGCTGATGTAAAAAGAAAATAGGGGACAGTCTACAACTACAAAACATGTGGAAAAGCCGGAAGCAGTAGACACAATTACGCGTTTCAACCGTCAGGTACCGAACGGAATGTGAAACTTCAGGCTGTGGCTCACTGGTGTGTGAGTCGGTGCAGTCGTCGCTGATGTCACGATGGAATCAGGCCGCCGTTCATCGAGCTCACCTTTAGCCGCGTCGCCCGCGATACGTCACGCGCCTACAAGCGGCGGGTTCACCTCAGCATGGCATAGACCATATTCTTATAAAACCAATAACAGGACCAAGAGGACTCATGTTGAAGGCCTTTTTGGGATCTGTTAAGTCGGGGTACACGTCTTCTTCGATGGGACTGTGAGGTGGGGGGTGACGAAGTATACCGAGGCGGCCGCAGAATCGTATGTCGAGTGCAGTACGTAGGACGGCTTCCATCTGACTAGCCTCAGCCGGTTTGACGTGCAGACATCGACTGCATGCAAGCGTTCGCTGTCGAGTCGCCACCTCTTCGTACTTTCGCGGCAGCTGCTCTTAACTATGGCTTCCGTCCTGCACCATTCAAAGAAACCTAGTTTATGTATTTGCTCAAAGAGTGAAGTTGCAAGGAAGGGGACCAACGTCTGCATGGTGGTAGCTTCGTAGGGGCCTTGACTTGAGCCAGTGTGGTTCCGGACACCGTGCCGCACAAAAATCGTTGCGATGACGTGTGTGATACCAAGTTCCTCAATTCTAGGAGTTTTGTGTCATTCAGTAGAAAAGCGATATCGAGGAAAGACAACAAAGCATCCTACGTGTGTCTGCCGGTCTGGGCGCTCTGGTGTACAGGCGGGACACCTGTGCTGGTCTTCATGTGGCAGTGCAGACCCCTCCTGGTTACCTTTTCGAACCGAGAAGCGCATTTTTTTCAGTAAAGAATGGTAACAGCAAGCCTGGTAACCGCAGTGCTTTCGCTATTCGAGGCGGCGGACGTTTAATGTGACCGAAAGCAATATAAGCGTGAGGAGTGTCCCTTGTCTGACGGTTTTGGTGGTGATTTTTTGTGGCGGAGCCTTGTCCGCTAGGGAGACGAATGTCGGAAGGCACCAAGAAGACAGTGACTACCAGTTTTTAGCGGCAGTGTCATTTCAGCAGCAGGAATCCTCCGCCAGTCGCCATGATTCGCGTTGTCAGGTGAACAGGAATGTCGATGATGGCGACCGGTCCGTCGCAGGTCATTCGATTCATTGTGAACAGGACGGGCAATCTGCCTACCATCAAAGGTGAGAAGAGAAAACGAGCCTATTCTTTTGTGAGAATTCTGAATTCAGCCAGACGGCAATCTACACGCGGCCACGGAAAGACAGCAGCTAGAACCGGAGGAAGCGGATATATCACCTTGGCGCATGATGTTCCTATCACTGACCCAGTGCTTCCAAAGGGGATTTGGTGGTGTCCCTAATTCTTTTCGGTCCATTTCCGCCGTTGCAATTTCTCAGATGCGCAGATTGACCCTACGTGGACGGTCGATCGCATCATTCAAGAGTGTTTCGCCTCCGAGCTTGCAGCAGGTACAGGCAATTTCATGATCACGAAACGTTACCGCAGCTTCGTCCCTTTTGTTGCTATGTATCCGCGATCTAGCTTCCGTCTTAGGACAAACCAGGGCCACTTTCGCATAGATGGTGGTAGAAAAACGGCGCATCTTCAGTGTAAGCTAGTCGCGTTTTCCACGTTTCCTGTCAGTGGTTTCATTCCTGTCCGCGGGCTCGTTTGCGTTTGCGTACACGCGTATGGCAAATTCTCAGACCACCTCTGTTTATCTGGTCACGTATTACTCTGTGTTAGCGTATGCTCCTCCACGTAGTCGAAAGTGAGGGTCCTTCTCGTGAGTACTACGTGGTCGCTAATAGTAGTGCGTGTATCCTAATGCAACATCCAATCAATCTTTTACATAAAGTGCCTTGTCGTTTTTTCCTTCTCAGGAGAGCATGTTAGGCTCATTTATATGGGCCACGTTCTTCAGGGAAGTGCAACGCTGAGTTTCAACCTTGCAGGAAACTTTCCGAGTGCAGGCTCAAGCCGGAGCAACGACGCTGCCGCAGCAACTCCGTCAAGCGGGCTTTGCACAGTCCATGCGCACATCCGAAGCGATTCCCGATGTCCTGCAGCAAGTTTTAACCACGGTGCGTTCCCCCAAAAATGTGTCTTCCGTTCAGACTCGTTGTCTGAACGGGAGATGCACGTAGGAAGGTCTGCGAACAATATAAACGGTCGCGGTTTCGCAGTTCCAGTCATGAGTAGCTGTTGGTCACGCGGTTTTTACGTAAGAGGCATGCATCTGTACAGAGGATATTGTCAGTGTCCGAAGTGGTCTGAACTGGAGGCCGAATGCGACGCAAATGGATCGTGGCACCAGCGGAAGGACTTAGTCTCTCAAACAAATCCAGCGCTGCGATCACCATGTAATTTCCTTTGCTTTGAAGAGGTGTCCCAGCGTATCCAGTCCATCTTAAGTCTCCTCGAAAGAATAAAACAGACTTTCAACTCTGGTGTGCATCGGCTGCTTGTCATACAGGTGATGGCGGGGTTGCGCACGGCGACGACTGGTCAACGGTAGTTCTGCGGGTGGCATGTTTCATCGTTCTTGGGGTGTGCTGGTATCACAGGACAATCTGCCCTAGAGACTATACCCTTGTGTCGACAGCGATTTTGTGCGTTTTCACAGCCGTTTATGTTCTTTCTGTGCAGTCTGTGTTTGATACGCCGCTGCGTGCTTTGCTGCGCATGCTTCGGTTCCCACGTTTACGCCCCTGAGCTATCGGTCACGAGAACGGGTTCCTCAGATGTAAGCGTGGCTGATTAGAAATGCAGAGTTACAAGTGTTTTATCTTCTCCGCACATATATAGCATATATATGCATAAAAATGGCAGTCTTGCCTCAACCGTTATTCCTTTCATCAAACTCGTCCCCTCACTTCGGTGTCATTCATGTTTTTGCGTACTGGGAGCGGTTCATAGGTGGCCAGTGATTCACATTCCCCGCTAAACGCCGTTTTTTCATCTCTTAACAAGAATATCAACTTCATTAAGAATCCGTGGAGGCATGCTCGGTGGAGAACTAAGAGGAGAGCTGTTTCGCTTGTACATGTGGTTAGAGGTGGTCTTCTTCCATCATAAGAACTCTTACGCGCGGCTGAAATAAGGGTCCAACCGTATGTCTGGAGGTGTTTCTCGGCTCGCGAGCTGGCAGAGCAATGTAGTTGGTGGTAACGGACTTTCATCTGTCATCTTGAGCTTTAGATCAAGATGCAAGTGATTGTGCTCACACAAGTGTAGTTCGTGCTGGTTTTTTGTCGGCAAAAATGTCTGTATTTCGCTCACGAGTTAATCTTGTGCGTTGATTGGCGTAACAATTTTCAACCCGCCCGTGAAAAGTGCCGTATACCAGAGGAAGGAATGTGCTCCATCGTCCCCTGTTGTGTCTTTTGAGAAGGGAACGGTAGGTAACAGAATAGTACAGGAGCTTAAAATGAATGGACGAATGTATTGGGACCAGACGTTACGGGACCTTGACTGTTGTTCAAGTGGTCCAAGTTTGAAGCTTTAGCAGCACCCTATCACGCAGTCCACCTCGTCGTTGAAATGAGAGGTGGATTATGCTACCATCTAGTACGAGCTATCCCGTCAACAGTCATGCTTTTCTCCTGTTGAAACGGAATCGAATGTGACAGGAGAGATGTATATTACGTAGAGTCTGGCACGATACACTTGAATGATGTCACAGCCGATAGATGTTTATCGAATCACTTCCATGCTAATTCCATCAACTGCAAGTACTTGTGTAAAGGGGCCGGGAAATATTGTGGCAGTAGTATGCACGAATAACTGCCCGCCTTCATACTAGCGAGGCCTCCTGGTTGTGATCCCTATTGTAACTAACTTTGGTTTTGTAAATCCTGACCTTCTGAATCATCGATCACCCCCGGAGTCCTCCAACGGAAAGTCCTCCTAACGACACCGAAATTCCCGAAGGCTAGCAGTGAAAAGCATCTTTGCTACTTTTGCCTTTTAGTAGTGCAGTAAATTATGAAGCTCGACCTTCGACATTAAAACGAGTGACGGGCAGTATTAGTGGTGTAAAAACATACCACACTGTTGTTGATTTCCCGTAGAAAGGAGGAGAGGCCAAAGAGTTTCGGTGTTCCTGAAGTGTTCAAGTGGTGTGATCTACAGATACAACAGAGGAGTCGGTCTCACCTTAAAAACCACAGCATCCTTGGAGAGACATGCTTCTGGAGGTTTTCAAGCAAAGTGAAGTTGCACTTCTTTGATGGCAGCAAACAATTCAGGTCTACAAACCGTGTGCTGGTGGAGACCGTTTGGAAAGCTGCCGTCTATGCAGCTCGAAAAGCAGTCCTACCGTGGAGGGTTCCATACAGATGGGTTGGTGAGGCCTGCTGTTGTTGCGACTTCACATCATACCGATGCTTCGATATGTGTGGTGGGGGTCATCTTTTGCTTGAGTTTTATTACTTTGTACATCTTTTGTGCGCTGCATTCGAAGCAGCGCAACAAGGCAGTCGAGGGTTTCGCATGCAGGGGCCACGGTGCTTGGTTTTATAACCTAAGCAGTTCTTTGGCCTCAGAACGGGCGAGGAAAACCTCGCTTTTCCCCAAGTGTGTGGCGCGCAAATAAGACAAACGGTGTTTTTGACTGTAGATTCCAAAGTTATCGGGCCCATCAGAGGGGAGAGTGCTGCCGGGTGGACCCGCCCGCTTCGTCGAGAAATGTTTTATTCCAAGGGAGAGCGGTGATTTTCTGCCTTTCGTCAAACACTTTACGTCCTAGCATTCGCCCGCTCCTAATCCGCACACTCCTATTTCGACTGTGACAAACTGGTGCGGCATTCATCTGATTGACGTGTGAAAAACCTGTCGGTCAAGGAGGATTTGCGGTGTGCTCCTGGCGACTCTTCCACGCAACAGCTCAGCTCGTCCACTGCTCCGGGTCTGAGCCTATTTCTTCCACATCGCGTATTCTCGTCAGTATCATGTTGTTATTGTTTCGTCCTGATGGGGAACGTCTGCAACTTTTGCCGAAATGGACGTCGAGCTGAACAGGGGAAGGAGCTGCAGACATCAGAACCAGGAGCGGGAGCCGCGTACCCATCGTGTGGCTCCGATGCATCTCCTGCCCGTCGACCGAGTAGACGTCGCAGCAAGGGAAGCATCAAAGGAGTCGGAAAAGGGCTCAGTTTTCGGCCATCTGGAACAGGTACGCTCCACCACGACCAACTACGTGGGGTGTCGATCGAAACCGAGGAAGGAGTGAATTCCGTTTGTGCCGTTTTTTGAGGTAGTTGCCTTTTCCGATGAAAAACTCTACCGACTGAGCCAGCTGCTGCATCAACTTGTCTTGCTTGGTGCAGCATTTAGAACAGGAAATCAGGGTTGCGTTGAGTCTTTTCTGGTCTGGCTTCTTTTTCGTAGACGGGTCTCAGCCCCCGACTGTCAAGCGTATGAACCGGCAACAATTCAGCGTCCACCGTTTAGAGCTCAGTGTGTTCTGTGTCGGATGGCGAAGCACGAACACGTACCAAACCCCCCTTTTGATGACTTGATAACCTAGACGATGTCGACGAGCTGTAACGTTTCCGTTAGTGACCAGGCTGCGCTCTAGTCAGCTCATTGAACGCAAAGTGCGGGACGCAGTGGCGTGGCCTTTATGAGAAAAGCAAGTGGGAGATGCTGCAAAGCCGCGCCGTGTAGGACTCTTCTTTTCGTTCGCGTTTCTCCTCTGTACAGCCTCCGGCTTCTCCAATGGCACGCCCGGAGGTGGAAAAGAATCGGATGGATCCAAGAGAACTAGTAGTCCTTCCTTGCGATCCAGCAGAACTCTGGCGCCTGAGGAAGAAGATCAGCTACGGTCCTTCTATGAGCGCAACCTAGTTGAACAAGAGAGGTACGAATCACAAGAGGGAACTGAATCAAGAAAAAGCACTGATACCTGTAGCAGTGTGCGTGGCTGTCGATTGATGTTGTGTGGCTCCATCTGCCAAACGCGTGGTACTTTGTAGCATGTGACTCGAGGGTCATGCAGAAAGACGTGTATGGTGTCCTCTCATAGGTTGGGTAAAAACTGTCTGTTGTTGAGTCGAGGCTGAACTCTGCTTTCGCCAGGAACGGAATTTAGTCTCATCAAGAAGGGTGCGAAAGTAGCACACCGGCAGACAGCATGTCTATAGGAACTCTTCGTTCCGAACCGCCGCCGATGTTGTTGAACTGTCACTGCGTTTCTTCACCAGTGCATAAACGGCTGCATGAGCAACAGTTCCGTTTGCTATCAGAGAAAAACATTTGATACTTGAATCCGCAAGTCGTTGTCCTCGTGAGGAGTAAGGCGCTGGCTTCTCTTGGTTGCAGTGATGGTTAAAATTTCGACCAGGAGAAGTGGTTTCGTGTTCGGCCTCGGTTCCATTTTTGCTTCATACGTCGGAGGTGTTGTTCAAAACTTCTCGTATTGGCGCCGCACACACCCTGCGGCCAGCCCGTGTTTGCTGACTGGGTTCTCCGCTTCTCTTCCGCACCCGAAAAACATCGCTTGCAGTTGGACCTTTTGCGTGTGTGTCCAGACACGTGTCATACATTTTGAACGAGGAGGCGAAGTTGCGGCGCGGAAAGCCGTACTCTCGTGTGCCGACGCTGCAGGCCGGAGAGGGACCGGAGACACTTGTCCCTGTGGATCCAGAAGAAGTGAATGAGGCCATGGCGCGGTTCGACGTCTTCAGTCCCGATGAAAGACAGTCACGAGTTGATGAGATCCTCGAAAAATATGTAGAAGCTCAGGTGTAAGTGTCCCCGCCACTACTCTAGGATCCTGAAAGCGCGCGGCGACTAGTTTTAAACCCTAGACCCTAAGATTCGTAGTGCGAACTAAGGCTTGCGTCCAAAATCGTGTTTGACCCTCTCCCTTTCAGCGACGTTTCCAGCAGGTTGCTTTTCAGAGCTGCCGATTTTCGTCTTGAGGGATCAGCGCACTTCAGAGGCAGGTGGTCTGGCGAAAAACATGTTCCAACGTCAACCGGTTCGTTGTCGGTGACAGCGTTTCCGACGATTCCATTCCCGCGGAAGTCCGGTGTCGTTAGAGTGGCCATATCAAAGGCGGCTCGTAGAATGCGAGATTCTCAACGTTACACACGTGATGAACGTGTTTTGTGTTTTTAAGTGTTTACTGTGTCTTTCTCTGCCCCTTTTGGTTGTATTTTTCTCAGCGAAGGGTGCGAGATGCAGTCGGCACGAAGTTCCGGCGGCCTCGCCAGTCCCGGATCGTCGATGCATGGGTGACCCCTCTTTTATTTGCAACACGCTGTCGTCGTCGCACACATGACGCCACAAAGAGGGAAATGCTGCGAAACAAGTATTTCAGTTCACCAGTCCACTGAGCCACTTAGGTGTGTGTAGCCCTCTCAGAGATGCTACACTGCGAAGGTGGGAGTCTGCTAGCGTGCTCAAAAAAAGAGCTGCTGAGATGTCATGTTTACTGTTGGTAGCGGATTTGGGCTTGTCTTGACGTGACGCCACTTGCTGCTGCAGCCAGTGATGAGTCTTTCGCTTGCAGTTCTGCGTTCCCATCAGTCTGAAAACACTTTTGTTTGCCAGGGAGTTGATTTCATTCGATGGCTGTGTGTGCCACCCGGCGCAATCTGACGGAGGAGTCCAGGTCTGTCGCTGGCGTCTTCAGAATTAGGCAGTTAAACGTGCAGAAGACCCGGACGTCTGTTGTATATTGATTCAGTCTCAAGGTATCTTACACCGAGGGTGTTTGTCGCTTTGCTTGAGGTTTTCGTGTTTTCCGAAGTGGTGCAGTTGGTTTGTGAAGAGCGTCCGCCAGTGTTATTGTTCGTCCGCGCCGGAGACTAGAGATTGACGATGTTTGCATCGTGGTATTGGTATTTCGTCGTTTTAACTCCGCACGCGTTGTGAAGGCTTATGGCTGCTAGACAGGCAGGCTCATCGCCGAAGCCCGAGGCTTCGCAGCGATCTTCGGTTTCCCCCGATTCTCGCAAGTGGTATGGTCGGTAGCTCCAAAGGTGCGCCGTTTCACGACTTGCATCCTGGGAGACCTTGTCCGTTTTCACATGTGTCAAGGCCTTCTACAGAAAGGTTATTTGTCTCAGCCGGAAAAATTTTCCACAGCTGATTTGGAGAAGAGTGGGATCATCCTTGCGACACCAAATGCGCGAAGGCGGCGGTGAGCTTAACTCAAAGTCGTCGTTTGCAAGAGAGTACGATAGAGGTTTGTACTGGTCAAACCTCGTGTTACAGTACATAGTGCAAATCGTGCCCCGCCCCCTTCTGATGGAAGGCAGTAGAGAACTACAAACTTTTTGGCAACAGCTTGGACCGTGCAGATTCCAAGATTGCTGCAGCGGCCGTCAAACTTCCGAGCGTCCGGAAGTCTTCCTTTTCAGGAAATGTGTATTTCTGTGGTTGACGTGGCTTTGTGTGGACGTACAGTGTCTGTCAATCTGGAGAATGGCCGGATTTTTCAGTGGGAAGACAATGCGATTTTTCAAGAAGCTAGTAGGCGTGGGTCTTGCTGGGAGGGAGAAAGGTTTCCTTGCCGATGTTTCGGTTCACATTTCCATCCAGGTTTTCTCTGTGTAGCGTCACATGTCATTCGTGAAAGAACTGTCTCGCAGAGAGCGACCCAGATCTCCCAATGAGATCCTGGGAGTCTTTCCGCATCTTGTGGAAGGAACCGTGTTATTGAACCAACGGAAATCGTGTAATTTTCACGTGGTATTCAGAGGTATTTTGTACGCAGAGTCCGTACGATTTGCTGGAAATGTCCCAGTGAACATTCAGGAATGCCTTTACAGTTCGGCGCGTCTAATACATATGTGATTCTCCGCGGTGCCTTGAAGGGTGTGTATCTGTGTTTGTGTGCTTCATCACTCACAAAGTATTTCATGGCATATTCGAGTTGAGTACGAGGACGCTTTGACAAGCCAAAACTAATCCCAGAAAAGGACACTTCTTCACCTAGGATACTAAGAAACGCTTGAAGAAACGTACAGTTTCTGAATCGCTGTCGTGCCCTTAGAAGCTGGGTCACCACGCGAATGCTTTCCGACGCACACGGAAGTTTCTGACTGTTGCAGGATATCGCCTTCTCACAATGGGTAATTAAGTTCTGCAGAGGAGAAATCGTAGTTTGGATGAAGTCAAGCAAATGGTTATGATTGGTTTACGACATTGGAGTGTTAGCACTTAACACTCGGAACAGTCACGAGAACTGGTGACTCTTGAAATGACGCGTCATATGCATCTGATTCTTATAGCGTATTGTTCTGAGATGGCGCTGTAGTGCCTCTCATACAACCGACAGTCGAAACGTTCCGCGTTAAATGGCTCAGGCCTCCCTGTATGCGGATACCCGAGCTGCTGAGAAAACACTACATTCATCTTTTGCAAGTTTCCCGTGGTCCTAGACGAACCCGTCGAAACCCGTTCCACTGCGTTTTTGCCAGGCAATCGACTAGCGCAGAACCTCACGGGGCATTTCTCTCACATTGTTTTACTTTTCAGAGCTTCAATAGCTTTCGCCACTTTCAAGCCTTGACCTCTGGAGAAATCTGGGTCGATGAAAGTAGCTTGGCTTTCGATGCCCCCCAAGTTCTTCCCGCGCGCAATCTTCACGTATCCGTCGACACCCCAGTTGGGACCCCACGTGTTCCGAACAATCCAATACTTCTGCGGTTTTCCGTTCTCACCATCTGTCTCTCCCCATCCCACAATTGTGACTGCGTGGTTCGTGTATTCCCACCCGGTGAGAATTCCGGTGTGGTGGGGCAAATCGTTGTCACACACGCGCGCGTGATTCGAGTTCGCATCATAGACCCCGGATCTGTAGGAAAAGAGAGAAGGCGGTGCATCGAACGCAACTGGCACTGGACCGTTATTGTAAATCTCCAACATGATCTGTTTTTCACCAGAGCAGTGATTGCACTCGTAGCACCCGCCAATGTAGCCGTAGTCCTTCGCATACCTAAACACACACGGCAACAGCACAAGTCGCAGAACGCTAAGGCAACTTTCCAAAAGTCCTGGAGAGAGAATTGTCCCCAGCCAAGATTGCTGCCACTACGCATTATTAAGGAAGTTGTTGAGCTTTGAAAAATCGGCGTTTCTGCGTGTGCATATGTATGCCAAGCTTCGACTCACAAGTGGGTGTGCCACAGTATAGCAAGAGTTACCTTTCACATGATTACCGGACACATAACCACGGTAAGTCTTGAAAGTTGAAATTACTCCCCACAACCACCGGGCTACATCTAGAAACGTGTCAGCAACAAAACAGCAGTCACTATTGTGCGCCGCTCAAAACGAAAAACACGCAGTAAAAATGCGGTCACGGTGGTGGCCTGCTTACCATCTTGCGTGCTCAGAACACGCTCCTGCATTCGCGTCAGCCTGCAACATCGATTGGCTCTCTGAGGCCGAAGCCGTCTTTTGAAATGGGCAGCCTTGTGTGTGGTCAGCTTGGTACTCCATACATCTGGCTTGCGGAACACCTGCAAACGAGAACGGTAGATAGCTGCGTCGTGATTCAGGAAGAGCACCTCTCCATCCCAAAGTCCAATACAGACTGTCTGTTTCTTTGTTAGCTGTCGACTACGAAAGGATCTTCCTGCAAGCAAGCCATTGATCCATCCGGCAGCCACCACTTTTCCGTCGGCGAATCTTTCAACTACATGCGAAAGAAGAGGTTCAACCGTGTTCTTACCAATGTCTCGCGCGTGTTTCCCCACGAGGTACGGGAAGCCTCCGTCGCAGCCTTGATTGTAGAAGGAGCAAGACAGGATTGACTGTGCAGACAACTCGCCGAGTTGGCTCGTACTGCCAAGGTCCAAAAAGGACAACGCTCCGTCCGCCTCGTCCTGGACGGCGCTGAAAAGTCGGATTTCCTGCCCAAGCATGCGAGAAGCTGCAATCTCGAAACGCTTCTGCAGCGCGTAGGTTGCTGCCACGGCATAGCAGCTCCCGCAGCTGCCTTGGTTGGTGACAGTCTCATCAAATGCCTGATTCGAGAACGGATCCGACCACGAAAAGTCTTTGGGGAGTAGCAGGGGCTCCTGAGTGTTCGTTGCACCCGCGCCGGACAGTGCTGCTTTTGCCACAGCTTGCGTGCCTTGAGCGTCGAGTCCGTTCGTGGCTGTGCTCTCGTGAACGTGGGGATTGATTGCGGCCAAAAAGTTTGTGTGTCCAACTTCCAGAGCGCTCACAGGAGACAGCACCTCCAGAGTCTGTTCGGACTCATCCAACTTTCGCGTGTCTAGGGACCTTTCGCCTAAAAAACGCGCAGCCAGAGCAAACCTGCTTCCTTGCGCTAGTCCGGTACTCACGAAAGGTGGAGAGCTTGTTTCGATTCCCCAGTCTCAGTACAGGGCTGGTGTGATCGGATGCAGGAGCGCATACAGTGGGAACAACCCCTTCCTAAAATGGAGCAAGTAGTTGTCGGGGGAGAGACCACCACGGTTCCGTATTCTTCCTGGTCATTGTTCTGACAAGGCGTTCTACAAGAAATGGCTGTACTAAAAGGACTTTCCAGATCCTCTTCTTGCATTGATACGGTTGTAGCAACCCTGCAAGTATTGATATTGCGCTACCGGTTGACTGGCATTGAGTTATGTAGGAGTGATGGTTCCATCAAACTAACAAACGCTTTATTAGTGGACCAAAAGTTCTGTAACTCACCTTTCTTGCACGGGCATGCATACACCTGTGTGGAGGCGGCGTCTCCGTCTGCAGTTGAAATGTCAGTGCTAGACTGCATGAACGAAAGCCCATCGGCACTGTCACCTAACGGGGAGCACAGACACAACGTCACACAGCAGCGAGAGGCAGTGTATCAGCAGAAAGTCGTACACCGCAAGTTCTACAGCCTGCGTCCGGATTGCTCTCTTTTTTAAGGAATACGAATTCAAGAAAAGTGTTGACAGGAGCTGCCCCACCGAAAGCCACCGAGTTCTTGAGACTCGGCCCAGTGAAGGGTGAACGCCTTCAGCGCAGTAACACAGACAGAATATGTCTCAACAAACACTCAGCTAGTCATTGACACACGTTTAGTCATGTGAATTGAAGTACACAATAATGTGAAAGAGGATCCCAAACTGCCTCCATTATCTTTGTAAAAAACCTGCTGATTTCATGCCAATAGAACGCCTGGGACAGGTGTCTGACTGCTGTACTTCGCTTTCATCTGCGAGCAGCTTCCCCCGCCAGAGTCAGTGCGTCATACCTGCAGGTCGCATTTTTTTGAAGCCAAAATCCTTCACAAAGCGAGAAAGATCTCGACGGTTCATGTTCGCAAAAACGGAGTTGACACCCGCGCGCCAGCTTGAGGCAGGAGACGCGTTGTGTGTATCCACGAACGACTGAGAGATGTACGAAGTTGAGTCTTTCAGGTCGGTGCCAATCAAGGCACCAGAAGCAGGTTCAACTCTCGTGGTTTCCTTGATCGCGACGAACGCGGCGGGAGTTGAACTTGCAGCCTTGGGTTTCTCCGCATAGAAACATCCTGACAAACGAGAGCCATCTTCTGCCTGCTGGATGTACCAACCTGAAGAGAATAAAATGGGAAAGAATTCACTTGGGATACAGCGCTTGGTGTTGCCACAAATGTCCGAGCACAAGCCATGACTGAATGAGCGTCTTAGATATTCACGAAAAAACTCGACATAGTGAAGACATCCACAGCCTGAGTACTCATATAAAACAATCCTGTCTGGCTTTCTGCTGTTACTCCATTGACAGCGAAACGAAGTCAATTTTCGCCACTAAGTAATATGTGACACGACATGAGGTGCAAAGCTTCGTTTGCGACGGAACCTAAACGTGTAGGTCACATCCTCGCTACCACGACATGCCGACAGAACTGATTCTGTCGACCTCATGTGGGTTCCAATCCCTGGCTGAATCGAAAATGTAAAACTGACACAGAAGTTCATCGCTTTCCCGAGAGCTCAAAACGTGTGAAAAGCTAACGTCGCCTTGACTTACCAATCTGCGTTCGCGTCGGGTCGGTTGCGTAGCAGTCTGTGATTCCTTGAGAGTTCTCCAAGTCCCCGTCGACGATCGAGCAGTTATTCTGCGGGTTGTATTTCATGAACCCCATGAGCCTCATGCGGCCACCAACGTCCACCTCAAAACCTAGCGGAGACACCCCACGGAAAACAAAAACATGCGAGATTCAACCTTTAAGGAAATGCGTCAGGGTAGAGTGTGACCCGACTTCGAGAGCTCCGTGCCGATTTTTGTCGGTGTGGATACAGCATGGCAGCACACCCTGGGACTGTCCTACACCACTGCTGCTGTGAGTCGAGAGAAAAATGTCACTGTATCCCACTGCGATTGTCCGAATTCCACGAGAAAACGGCTGCCGTATCCATGTATTATTGTTCGCTCTCCCTCAATCCTTCTTTTCTGTCGTGTGACAGCAGGAAACGAAAAAAGGGAACATTGAGTTTGCCCTACCTTCGTCGTATACCGTTGTCCAGCTGCCAACAAGCTTCCGCTTATCCTGGCCATCGAAAACACCCAACGTTTTCCAGGTGCGCCTGTGGGGATTCTCGAGTGCGGCGGCAGTGCGAGTAGTTGCGAACGAGACTGGAATGTCAGTCAGTGACACCCGTAGTTCCTTCTTGATTCCTGGACAGACACATGAACAAAGATGGCGTACAAGCCAGACGCACTACTTTCACAGTGCAGTGGTCTTCAGAAAAAATAGTTTATTGCAGAAATCCTGGTCATTCGCTGACAACATCTGTTTCTGGGGCCTTCTTGGACCTTGGTGCAATGACGAACAGCCGATCTGACCGGTTCCAGACCAAAAACCTACGTGCAAGAAATATATCACATAGCCCCTGTTTTGGCGTGATCTTTTACCCCACACCGTGTGTACAAGCAGTGAAACGAGCTGGCAACAGAGTTCGATTCAATCAGCATTCAGCAAGAACTGATATCCCGCGTGAAAACAATAAAAGACGATATCGGGAAAAGGTTCCGCTAGACTCGAAGCAATGGTGAAATAGATGCAAAACACGGTTGTACTGAGTTTTCGTAGGTCGGTTGTGACACGGATAGTCTACAGTAGTGTCTGAAAGGCAAAAGAAACGTACCCCCTTGAGTGCTCAAGAATGACTTGTAGTCCTTGAGTTCTTCGCGGAGATTCGAAGTGTTTGTATTTGGGCTTGGGGAGCCGCAGTTGCTAACATCTCCGGGTACAGCTGGAGACAAGTAGAACGTCCTGGAGCCAGAGTACACAAAATTGGAGGAACAGTTTCCTGGAGATGGACGAGTAAAGTCGAACGCATACATGAACAGCGTAGAATACGCCAAGGATCGACATCCTGCATTATTCGCTAGCACAAAACGGACCCTTGCTCTCCAAACAACGTTGGAGCTGCGTCCAGCCGTGTTCGAATAATCAATGTTTCTTGGCGATGTTTCCTTTTGAGTTCTGCCAGCTCTCTTCGAGAGGCAGACGCCTGAATATGTTCCCCCTTCACAGAAAACTGGTTACGAGTTCACAGTCAGACGAACTCCTCTCCCTTTTCGATGTCGCCAACCAGCTGGTTCGTATGCTGCCACGGACTGCGTGGGTTTCTCAGCTGGTCACGGCACGAAACGTGAGCCTTACCAGTCTCCCTTGATGTCATGTACCGTGGCGTGAATGGGAAGATCCGCTTTTACGCCAATCGAACCCAGAAAAACAAGGAACCCCGCGACGAGCGGTAGTGCAGCGCACCGCCTGCGCAGCGACCCCATACCCTCCATTGCAGACTCGCGCCAGAAGAAATACTAGAGATAACGGAACGGTAACAAATCAAGGGAAATCAAAAATCCATGTACTGCTAATAGAAACGGGAAGCTACAAGGTACGAAACATGCGGTCCGTGCACCATGTTTCTAGTGGCCCATCACCAACGTATCCCAAAACGCCCGCTCAGGAGGAAGACTACATATATGAAGAATGTGTAGTGAAGTGAGAGAGAAGAAACCAGGCGACCTCCCTCCCTAGTGTTCAGTGACGTTCAGAACACATTTCTGCTGCCAAGTCCACGGCGTTTTTCCCCCGCAATCACTTCCCTGGCCGCCAGTCAGCTCGGGACCAAGCCGAGGGCACGTGAGAGAATCGACGCGGTTCGTCTCAAGCGACGCGACTCTGCTATACCCAAAATGGAGATACAGCACATTCGCTTAGCTCGCTGTCGCGGGAATAAGTGAAGGAAACAGATGAATGTCAAACAAATGGACTGAGAAGGCGCCGCTCATCGGAGCTAGCCCGTAGCGCACCCCCTCAGGGTCCAGGTGGTCGAAACGCTACCTCACCTGCTGCGTATCGCTGAATGGAACAATCGACACCTTCGATGGCGCTGCCATGGGCGGTGCCTTCCGGTAGGGGAAACGAGACGCTACAAGGTTCTTCGGGTGACACCGTCCACCGACATGCAGGCATGTATTCAGCTTCATGGCTCTTGCTTTTCCAATTTGTGGGTCCAGGGCCATCGTTGTCAGTCTAGAAGTTTCCACAGGTACGGGAATGAGTATTTTATTTTGAGACTCTGCAACGCAGCGAGAGTAGGTTGAGTGTGATCTTTTTTTTTGACACACGCGGGAGGTTCGTGCGTCGAGTCACCTGCTCGTTTTTTTTACGCTGCCAGAGATATGGCAAGTCAGGGTACGGCATGTGCAGCGTATAAGCTGTGACTGAATGGCAACTGTGAGGACCTGTTTCGTAAACTCGGGTAACTCTTCGTTCTGCGCGAGTGCTGTACTATGCAATCTTGAGGTTATAGCATGTTCCGCCTCGTGAGAACAACAGCGTCATTGGTCTCGTTTAGCATGGCATGAGTGGATCCAGCTTCTTCCTTCGTGATGTAGATCAGGTGGTGGAGTTTAGCTGGTGAAAATTGCGCACCGTTGTCTGTCTTCATCACCGCAAGGCACTTGATCTCGGTACTGACGTACGGGTACAATGCAAGGCAGTAGTCAATTTGCGTGCGTCGCGTTTTCTACAGGAGTTGATGGTTGTTTCCTGTCTCTGTACCGCGATGTCAAGTGCCCTCTCTCAACGGAACTGTATCCTGATATCGTGTCGACTCGGTCGTCAGAGGTCAAGACCACCTGACGCAATGAAAGTCTATGCCCCCGTCTTCACATGCCGTCGCCAATTTCTGTACGAAAAATATACACGTCGCCGTTGTACTACGCTTGGAGGCCTGGTAGCTTTATGTGTCATTTTCACTGCTGAAGCTATTTCACGGTCACAACATCCCTACGGAACGTCGAGGAGTGATTTGAGTCCACCAGCAACTGTGGATAGCACAAGCTATGGTGAGTTATAGCAACCACAAAGAACTTGGTTGTCTGTATCTCATAACTGGTGTCATATTCAGTATCCTATGGGTAGACCTTCCTCCATGTTTTCTCCTAGACTATAGCCTATCAGGTTTTCACCTTTCATGTAGGGGTGTGTTTTTTCTGCTACGAAGATTTGAAAACGCTTGTCACTGCTCTGTGTGTCAGGAATGTCAATCCTGGAGGCTGGCGGCCCATCCGACGAAGTGGCGATTCCCTCCGATAGATTGCAGACTTTTAGAAATGCGTCTCTCGATTTTGATAGGGCTATTCGCTTCCCTAATCAGGCGAGTGTGGCTGAATCAAGGCAACTACGTTTAATGCAGATGGGCGGTAAGTCGGGGTACGGTTTTTTTCAGAGCTGAAGTTGCCAAGTGTCCGCACAACCGTGAGATGACGCATGTTTCTTCTTGCTTTTATGAATTGCTGTTTGTGTAACTCTCAGAGTGCCAAAACGTCTATTGGGGAAAAAAAGAGCTCATTAGCAGGATCACAGGGAAATGGAAAAGTGCGCTGCACCCATCCTGTCACGAGAGCTGGTTCACATACACTTCCTGGTCGAGAACAAAAACATGGCGAGAGTGTGCCCAGGCCCTGGACAACTCCTACTTGTATTTTTCTTGGGTGAGACGTCACAACGAAGCCGATGGAGCGTGCATATGGGTCAAGCCCTCCCGCAGAGACGTTAGCAAGAGCGACGTGGAGGACTGTCTGGTCGATGGTAAGGACTCCCCACAGTGCACGGAACCTCTACTCCAAGGTTACCTCTATTGCTGGGTGCGCGGTGACAGCTGTTTGTTGCCCACTGTCCATGTGTGTGTACGTTTCCGCAGTGAATCCACAAAAAGAAGTTGCCGTAACTGGAATTGTCGGCAGCCACCACGGATGCACAACGTGCGAAGTGGGCGAGTGGTCTGAGACCACCTGTGACAGTTGGTGTAATGATGGAGTAAAGGGTCGTTTTCGCGAACTAACAGGTCACACGAATTCGGCTCACTGCAGTACGTCGGCTGATGCCAACTGCGATGTATGTCCGAATCTGTGGGAAGTTCAACGCTGCAGCACTGCCGTAGAATGCGGTGAGTCACACGTACACGCAGACCGTAGGGGTGGGGACTAAGGAGATCACCCTTTCGACTCCATATAATACAGACGGCGAGAAATTGCGCGTCTGCTGCTTACTAAAACCCTGAAGGCATCTTCGTGTTCGTAGACACGGAACTGCAGGGGTGGTCGTGCAACCAACAGCCGAAATGGGATTGCAAGAAAGCGGAGTGGCAGATTTACCAGCTCGAATCTAGAGAAAAAAGTCTTTCTGTGGGGCTACAACGTGCCTGCTTCTTTGTCCAGCAGGTCATGCACAAGGGTATGTTTTGTCTGTTAGTATATGCTGAATGCAGCTCAAGGAATCAAACCAAGAGTCCGTTTCTGTCCCAACGAAGGCAGAGAGTACACGGCTGAAGGCTGGCGCGCCTGTGCCGAACGGTGCCAACGCAAGTTCAATGCCACGAACGGAGACACGTAAGTTCACACTGTGTCGTACTCCCCGACCCACCACTGTTTTCTGTGTCGAATTCCTTCCGTTTTTTATGATCGATATAAATTCTACGTTGAGCTGGAGGTTGGTGGGACAGAAACGGGCAGCGCTACTGTCAAGAAAGATCGGTTGTAGTTGTCTTGTTTGTTGTGGCTTAAAACGGCTGAAATCGTCCTCCATTTTGCAGTAGAAAATCCTTCAGTGAGACGAAAAATTAGGAGCCTCGAGGTTTCACGGGGTCCGAACTCATGTTGACAGCTGTTCCGCGTTACACGCACTTGTCTCGTTGGCTCTTGCAGGGCGAACCGTGATACCTTCTACAAGGCCGAATGTTTCAGATACTCATTCAACAATGACACCTCCGCTTGTATTCTTAATCCGCTTCATGCGTGCCCCGATGCCGAGTCAGCTAGTGACGTGTTGTGGATTTCTGGAGACGTTCTGAGCATGCCCTCGGCCGACTACACAACCGTAACGTGGCAGGAGTGGCAATCATGGAGCAGCTGCAGCGAGGTCGACCCGGCAACCGGTTGGAAAAAAAGGACACGACGAGTAAGGCTTAGGATTGTTTGCTTTCAATTATCTCGAGCTGAGAGGGGATTGTAATTACGACGTTTTCGGGCGGTAGTTTCGCCATACCACCGCCTTTCCACCTTCAGACAGCAGAGATGCTGACGCACATGTTTCGTCGATGTATCCTGGTAGCGCAAGCCTTAGCAGACACAAGCTGTTTGTATGTGTGCAGGAACGAGCTGTCGCGTACTGTTTTTAAGTTTCAATGTCTGAGGTGAATAGTAATGTTCAGCAGCTGGTTGGAGGAGCCAGACCAGAATATCGCCTCGGAAAATTAGAGGCGCATCACAGGAATCGGCGTTCCCACATGGTGGCTACATCCCTGCTGTAGTTAGCAGTGTAGCTAACGTGGACTTTCGTAGCAGTCATGTGTGTGTTGTTTTTAATTGTATTCGCAGCCTAAAACATGGGGGTATCGTCCGGACAACGTCTTATCACCGTTGCAGTGGATATCCGTCACCCCTTGCGCTTCCAACGTAACACTAACACGAAGTGAACTCGATCTGGCGATGAATCCCAGTGGTAAGAAGCCTCAGCGTTTGCACTGGGAATGCTGGTCACGAAGACGCGTATCGTCGAACTAATTCACCCTTCAACTGACTCCTGCAGTTTCGCTGTTTTTGATCTAACGAAAGATGTTATGCGTAGTTCACTTTACTTTCTGTTCCGACATCACCTGACGCAGTTAAAACTGTATGTTTCGTAGAAACATAACTCGAATTGTTGATTGCTTCAAATGTGAAGCATGTATGGCAAGGAAGCAATGAAAGCTGGTGATTTAGGGATCGTCTGCGTGTTCTGTGCGTTTTCCCCAGATATGTGCTGGATAGGGGTCGTCTTCATGCTTGTGTGTGTTTTTACCAGCGATGTGCTGGGTGTACAGTGACTTCGCGGATTGGTCGACAGTTTCTTGTGAACCCCGATGCGGGGCAGACAGGAAAAAGACGAGGGCCAGGGCAGTTCGGCAGATGCCTGTGGTACAGCCAGATGGCCGGATCTCGGAGTCGTGTGCATCCACTGAAGTTTCACTGGAGGCACGCCAGCAGACGAAGGACTGTCCCGGTTTTGTATCCTGTGGTAAGTGAATCGATTAACAGGCTATCGGGCAGAGCCAGTCGCAGGGCCGACTTCAAGCATAAGAAGATGCATACATGAGTGGACAGCGCTACATTGCATATATCTCTACAGAGTAAAGCATACGCATACACATGTACACCCATGTGGGACTACGTATAACATATAGATCTACAGATATATATACGCACCTGTTTAAGTGTACGGGTTTTCTCTTTTTGTGCACCTACGTTGTTCAAGAAGTGTGAAGGAACGTGTTCGTCTTTATTACGGTTAGGCACCGGCTGCGTCTTCGGAGAGTGGACGGCATGGAGCGATTGCCGGTGCACAGCGGAAGGGTCAACAGCGCGAACGATTCGCGCGCGAGAACTCGTCTCTGGCTCTAAAGAATCCTGCACTGGTCTCGAGGAGGAAAGGAAATGTGAAAAAGTTTGCGAAGGTAATGTTTATCGCGCCCGGCAAGTGTGTGACTTGGCTAATACACCCATGTGCTTACTTGAGCAATGCTATCCAGCTGTATGCAGAACGGCAATTTCGTTGTAGGTATTCGAACCGGAAAGGCAGCTTTGAAGTCGGGCGGCGACGACTGACACGTCCTAACGAAAGTGCAGGCATAGAGGTGATAGCGGTGTCGCTCAATGAGATGCCGCTATATAGGGATGTATCTACTGGGGGCACGGCCTTTTTTTCCCTTACTCATTTAATAATCTTCTGTCTCTTCGTGTGTGTTGTACTGCAGAAAGCATTTTCTCCAATGGAGTCACTTACGCAGTTGCCGGAGGCATTGGGCTGGTAGTTGTCATTGGCTTAGGTTTTATAGGACGCAAGTTTTATCGAGCTCTGCCCGCCGAACGGACACGGGACAACTACCTCTAATTCAGCTTTGAATTTACTTGCAACGGCATGGCAGCCATTTTGTTTTTTATCAAGAGTGGGCTTGCTTTTGCAGCAGTGTGTGAACTCTGGTTACAGTATAACTGGTTTGTTGTCGGGAAAGGGTTCCTTCCGTGTTTAAGACGAAGGTGTCGACAGATGGTTAAGCTCGTCCGGGGCTGCTATTTGTGGCAGTTTCGGGAAAAAAATTCACAGCGTCTGCAAGTGGGAACGTAGCATCGTGAACACTCATAACAGCTGTTACAAATCGGGAACAACGGAGCTTGGTTGCAGAGTTGTTTTTTGAACACGCTGCAGATAAAGAAAAATCCGGCATGATCTGGTAAATACTATTTGTAGAATTTACATGCCCAAAATTCGCATCGAAAGATGCCAGGAGACGAGGAGGCGGTCGGGCCACCCCTATCCACTGTTTGCTAACAAGCAACTCGTATTCTTTGTTCTCACACTGTTTTTAATTCCTGGGAGCACCGTATTGTAGGGCACGCCTCACAGCTGCGTCAACCTCTCTGACCTCTTTTAGAATGGCGTCACATCCGAACCTGACAAGACAGGGGCACAATGTTACAAAGAAACGAAAAGTTTGCTTCGGGCGCTGATACGAAAAGTTCATTTCTGAAGAAGGCAATAGGTCACCTTGGCACTTCGCTACAGCTTTCCTTATTAGCATCTCTTGTTCTTATTTCACTTATTTCTGCTAAAGTCGTGGTGATTGAGTCTGCTCACCTGCCTGAACCACGATGTTGCTCGTAAGGTTGAACCGCCCCGAAATTTTGCAGATCTTGCAGCACCTTTTTCAGCGGGTAAAAGTACGGCGCTTCGAAGATGTTGAAGGTTCTTATGGGCGGGACGATGGCATGCATGTTTAACTGGAGGAATCCGCATGGATAGGTGAAACCGAAAATGACTGACTGTTCCATCAGCTCCTTGGCTTGTGAATTAGTCGACTTTCTCCCTTTTTGGATTCGCGAGTCTTTATCCGGGGAAATCGAGTTGACCGACTGTGACATATCATCTCCCCCGGCCTTAAGTGGGGCAACTGCCTCGCCTGCCTGGCTCTGAGCAGCAGCACTGTCGGTAACTTTACGATCTGCTGTCCACATCCTGTTAGTACAGCTGCCTCTGCCTTGACACATTCCATCGATAAGTTCCACTGCTAATGGCGTGACACATTGTTGCATTCGTTTGAGCAAGGGAATGTGTGCTCGCCGAAGTTGTTTGATATCGTACATAGTTCCCTTTGGGATGGCAGACAAATGCAACGCGCTAATAGGATACGGATGAGTTGCCACCAAGAAGTCAAAACATCTGTGGATCTCCGCAGGCACATTCCGCGAACCAGAAGCTGCTTTCGCTCCTCCCTCTCCAGTAGTAGCCAGTTGTCTAGAGACAATCACGCTCGCACCGTAGTCTCCGAGCTCCTGATCTCGTACGAGAGAAGTTAAGTCATTTCTCTGGGTGTGATTGGGTGTCCGCGAGGCCACAAGTTCACGGAATACATCTCGACCGACAAGTCGAATGTCCAAATCTGTCAGCAGCAAATCGCAGTAACCACACCGGCGGACGGGCACGATGTTAGGCCTTGAGCAACGCGGGCACTCCTTCTTGTAGTACCGGTTCGTATAGAAGCGTTGGAGCTGTGACGAGTGATGCATGCACTTCTGCTGGACTTCAAAGAACGGAGGATTCGGCGTGCTCCTCGGCAGTGCATTCTCTAGAGTAGACCGACAGGAAACCAAGGAGCAATTCGGCGAAAGTCCGAAGACATTTCGCACAAGGATAGGCATGCTGAAGCAAAGACGGAAATCGAAGACAGTTCATTCGCATATTCTGTGCCGCTGACAGGCGAATACACGCGAAAGCGCATGTGGCAAGGAATGATACAAAAGTGACAGAATCATGACTCGGATCAGACGTGGTGGCAGAGACGGCAAACGAGGGGTTCTTCGACCTTTCCTCAGAGGCAGTTTCTCTGCCCAGAATACCTCTGAGCTGTTGTGACGAGAAGATGGTAAACTTCCGAAAAGTGCGAGAGGGGCCTTCAATTGTGCAGATCAGCCTGGATGTACTGCCATAGCTGCAGCTGTCTGGAAGGAGCTTCTGTTCCCGCACGGGATGATGCCTATGCTGTTTGACTGGGAAAAGAAGGACCTCGTATTATCCGTGTTGGTGAAGAAAAACATCTTTCGCTCGCACTTCCGTCACTCGCGGCCAATGAAGGTAACTCGCTGATCACGCTTCTGCAAGCTACCTTCGCATCAACGAGAACTCCAAGGAGTTCTCCAAGGAGTTCTCGGTGTTGACGGCGACATTTACGAGATTGCGCTGTCAGGGTGACAGAAGAAACAGAATTTTCAAAATAATGCAGGCAGGTGTTGGGTCACCGGAAGTGAAAACAATTTTTTTCAACCGCTTCTCTCAACCGAATAGCTCCTCCAGATGGATGTATTCGCCTAGACATGCTTTTCTACAGATGAGTGGCAACGCTCGATTTCAGCACACTTTATTTTAAAAAGTGAAGGAAACGCTTCACGATCTTTCGAATATAGGACATCTCGAGCGAAGCGCATGCATGTGGAAAGCGAAGTCTCCACGGGTACACATCGTGTTTCTGTTTTACGGAGTGGCAGTGCGCATTTCGACCTCATTTAAAGAAAAAAGCACGTCTCGTGTCGCGTACCTTGCTGAGTGGCGTTGAAACCAGTGTTTCCAATTCCGCACCGCCAAGAATAAATCAGTCTGTGATTGTCTCACCAAAAAACCCGCGCATGTGTTAGACCGGTCGTTTGGGGAGTGGGGGGTCGGGCCTAAATCGGAGACGCACGCGACCTGCGCTGCGCAGTTCGCACGGGGTGGTTGTCTACATAAAATGAATTATACAATGCACTTGTCTCGCAACGTCTTAAGAGAGGTGTACAGATTCCTCCCAGGAAGGGGTTTCTTGCCCGCACAAGGTTCAACTGCCTCACGTGTCCGTCACTCTCTTGCAGACAAGGAGTTCCCTTGCTGTTCCCGCTCTGAAACCTGTGGCTTACATATCGCTGAAGTGAGGCATACATTCTTTCGTCAGCTCCGTGGAAGTTCGGGAGTGAACCGAAAATCTTCCGATGCTCAGAGGCAATTCGTCGTCCAATTCTCTCGCTCGGTCAGAAAAATGAATAGAACACAGTCGTCGGGGAGTCTCAAGGACTCCATCAGCTTCTTAGAGATGCTCAAGAAGCAAATCGACGCGAACCTGCAACACCACAAACCAGGCGATTGTCCTCTGACAAAGAAGGATATTCTCGATCTTGGCCAGCTGCAGAAAGAAATCGACTTCCAAGAGAATGTCCAAGCGGTAGGAGAGGCGCACGCATGCTCAAGCTTCCGTGGTTTCTTGTTTACGTGTTGAGCACAGAAAAGTTGAATGAAGTAGATTCCCGAGGAATTCGACCTTTTTCCTGCATCGGCTGAAGTTCCTCTTTTCAGCTCCCTCGAGAACAACACCAGAGACAGTTCATGTTCGTGGCCAACCTGTCTCCCTATAGTCGTCTGGCCATCAATGGCAGCGTCACACTATCATTGTCCCCGGGCTGTCCCTGTGGAAACGCACGTATGTCAACGTTATGCGAAAGACCTTTTACTTTCCTCATGCCGTCTCAGGTCGGAATTACATGCGCCCAGCTCTTCCACAACACGGCCCCTTCCGTTTTGTACGAGCAAGCCCTCAAGAAAGAGGCAGGCTCTCTCATAGCCAGCAGCGGTGCTCTGTGTGTCTCTTCAGGTGAGAAATTCGTTAGCTGTCTCTTCACAGGTTGCTCTTTCTCTCTCCAGTGTGAGGTTGTGAGTCGCATCGTAGATCGCTGTGTTCATTTACACCAGAAGTTTTTCGACGGACTGCCTTCGTGTCTCAGGCTTGAAGACTGGACGGTCACCCGCGGATAAACGGATAGTAGAGGAACCGTCGTCGAGAGACGATGTGTGGTGGGGAAAGGTCAACATTCCTTTCTGCGAGAAGTCCTACCTTGTAAACCGTGAACGTGCGGTGGATTACCTGAACCTTCAGGTTAGTCGAAACACGGTACAGGTGGTTGAAGTATCAGCGTACATAGCAATCATAGGTGGTGATATCTCAGATAAGCGAATATCGTGCCACTGCAGCTTTTAACTTCCGAGGTGTTCCATCATGAACTTCTGCAGGATCAACTCTACATTGTGGACGCTTTTGCCGGCTGGGATCCGGAGTACCGCATCAAGATTCGTGTGATTACCACCCGGGCGTATCACGCATTGTTCATGCAAAACATGCTCGTCATGCCGACAGCTGAAGAGCTGGAGAACTTCAGGCCGGACTTCACAATCTACAATGCAGGCTGCTTCCCGGCAAACCGGTTCACAAATGGTAAGACCACACATCGAGCGTCCATACAGCGCCGTTCTCGATCGGATAATTTCCGCTCAAGTAGGTGGACGCTGTTGGTTATTGTTGCTGCTGATGGCAGGTGTAACAAGCCAGACCTCCGTCGCCATGAATTTGGGAGCAGGAGAGATGGTCATTCTGGGAACTCAGTACGCTGGAGAGATGAAGAAAGGCATCTTGACGCTGATGATGTACCTGATGCCAAAGAGGGGCCAGTTGCCTCTTCACTCGTCTTGCAACGTCGGACCCAAAGGAGACGTCACTCTTTTTTTCGGTCTCTCTGGAACCGGCAAAACCACACTGGTAAGGGTCTGATTTAGTGGCGCTAAGTGTGGCGGTATGAAACACATTTTCCCTTGATAACAGATTCGGTTTTCCCCTGAAATCTCACGTTATTTTTGCGCGCAGTCTGCAGATCCATCGAGGCAGCTGATTGGTGATGATGAGCACGTGTGGACAGATAAAGGCGTTTTCAACATCGAGGGTGGCTGCTATGCGAAGTGCAAGGACCTCTCAAAGGAACAGGAGCCGGAGATTTGGAACGCTATCCGTTTCGGCAGCGTACTCGAGAATGTTATCATCGATGGTACTACGCGGGTTGTTGATTTCCGTGACGTTTCGATCACGGAGAACACTCGATGTGCGTACCCTTTGTCCTTCATTCCGAATGCTCTGCTTCCGGCGAAAGTCGACACCCATCCGTCGAACATTATTTTGCTGGTAAGCGATGTTATTGTGCAGATTGTGTTTTACAGTCGTGTGACCTCGACACGGCGTCATTTTGTGTCAGACGTGTTGGTGATTTTGTCTTAATGCAGACATGCGATGCATTCGGTGTTCTACCGCCCCTGTCAAAACTGACCCCCGACCAAGTCATGTACCACTTCATTAGTGGCTATACCAGCAAGATGGCTGGAACGGAAATCGGTATTCTTGAGCCAACAGCAACGTTCTCCGCGTGCTACGGAGCACCTTTCTTGGCCATGCATCCCATGGTGTACGCTGAAATGCTGGTAAGTACCAATCGTTGAAGAGTCTCTCGTCCAACAACTGACCGTGGAAGACCATTTGTGTGATGGTTCCGTTTGCGGCGACGAGCTGCTAGTCTGCAAGCGTGTGTTTCCATGTCGGACTGAGTTGCTTCAGGCCAAGAAGCTGAAGGAGCACAACGCTCATGCGTGGCTGTTGAATACTGGTTGGATCTGTGGAGGCTACGGAATGAACGAAGGGCGACGCATTCCTCTTAAATACACTCGCCTCATGGTGGACGCTATTCACAATGGCGCCGCTTTGCAAACCGAGTATCAAGTAAGAACCGACCCGGGCGTAGGGCACCGAACTGAAGCGTGTCAGCTTCCACTTGGATGTTCTGACATCGAGCAGGGTACTCATCGAAAAGGAATCTCACTCATATGTTTTGGCTGACAGTTGGCTTCGGTTTTGCGTCCTGGTGAACTGTCTTCAGACGATGCCTGTGTTTAACCTGGCCGTGCCGACCGCGATCAACGGTGTCCCAAGCGATCTGTTGCTTCCCCAGACCTGCTGGGCGGATCAGAACAAGCTCGACAAGCAGATGCGTAAACTGGCGTCTCTGTTTGTGGAGAACTTCAGTAATTACACCGATAGGGCGACCCCCAATGTTGTGGCTGCTGGTCCGGTTTTTTAGGCACTTCGAAAAGCCATCGTGACCTGCTGCCGGTTTAATTCTTTCTATGGACTTTGGTGCAAGCATCCAGGACCGTGTGAGTTGCGTGGCTGTAGTCCTGTTTTTCGGTGACATCCACGCCTTCGTGGTAGCTGGTCTCCCAATTCCATGATGACGTTTCCTATGAGGAAACGGCTTCCTCGTTGAGAAAGCGTTGGGTTGTCTCTCTTATACTAGGAAGGGGACGTCGGGACTATTTTTTATGCTACAATGGGTTCAATTCACATCCGACTGTACACAGTGGCCTATCGGTGTCCTTGCGTGTTTTCTGGATAGCGGGCCGTCGGTGCGTGATATCTCAAGTAGCTCAGTCTGTCGCCAGGGGGGGGGGCTACATTGTTCTATGTTCGGTCAAAACGAAAGTTTTTTTCATGCCGTCCATGTGCATGGCACGCTAATGACATCCGGCGCATGAAATGAGAATAATGTAGCGCGTTCACCTCGTTGAATATTTCCTTTCCTCTTTAATCTGACGGCATCTATCTCTCGATGGCCAGGAGAAGTCAAGCTATGCAGAGTGGTGCGTGAGTACAAGCGGTCGTGATTATGACTTTCCTTCAAGAGCCGCGTAGGATATTTCTTCCTCTCACCAGCAGTAGCACCGAGTCGGCCATATGCCTCACTCGTGCTGGTCGTTTTGGTAGTTCCGTTGCTGTCCTCAGAGCCTAAGGACGGTTTAGTTTATCATTCTCACAAGGCAGGCCATATATGCTGCCCATAGGGCATGTTCTGCTGCACCGCAGCTCCTGGTGTTTGTTTGACGTCTTTTTGCTCAAAGAACACAGTAGCGCCAGAAACACATATCCGCAATGCTCGAGCGAATTCGAAAAATATGCATTTGGTGGGTTTGCCTCATGCTTTAGTGTCTAGTCATGGGGAGAAGATACCACTCTGCAGGTGGTCATCAGAAGACAACTCTCTCCAGGGGCCGGGTTTATCTGCCTTACCTGGCCAGTTGGGGACAGTAACATTACGGGCGCGTGCATAGCAGCATATCCGGATATCGGTGATATCTGGAAGCGCGGATTGGTTTGGACCGAGGTGGAGAATTCGCAGGGCAGTTAGTTACCTGTCTGAAAACAGGAGACGTTGATGTTAGGGCACCTCGTGGCGAGAAGGTGTACGATGTCGGACTTTGTGCCGAGGGGGCAGTCACGCGGCTCTCCTCTGCAGGGAAATGCCCGGCAGCTCTTGTATATACGGCCGAAACGCCACGTATGTGCCTCATCACTCACCAATTAATCTGCACGCGCACATTCTGTCGTTCACGGGAGCCTGGACGGGTGCCTTCAGTTCGAAAACGGCACGAGATTCGCAAACTCTGCAATCTTACCATTACAGTCGAACCGAATTCGAGAAAGCGCACAGAAGGATTAGCAGGCATATCTTTGGCAGTGGCTGTGTTCCTTGTCAGAGTGCCATCCGCTGCCCGAGTCAGGAGCGGATGCCATGTTTGGTCGGAAGCAGTCTGGTGTGTTTGTCCAACAGTAGCTGCGAAAGGGAAAAGGATACCTAAAATCATAAATGACTTCATTTTGACTCGGGAGCCGTTCTACTGCACCGATCGTTTCGTCACATCAGTTTTGACTGAAGTAAGACGAGAACCACGGCTTTCTGATATACAATGTCGTGCTGTACAGACAGCGCAGCAACGTTGAAGCATGCAACCAGCCCTCCGATGTTCTCGGGCATGCGGTTGCTAGAAGGAGTTGCGGACGAACAGGCAGCAGTCAAAGTATTAATCGTTGTGTATCTGTTTGACTTTTTGATCAGATCAAGTGTGTTGTAGAGACTTTCAATTTCAGTGAAAATAAATGGCGGGACTCAAACGGAAAACCGACAAAGCAGTGGAGGCATGCAGATACCCTTTTTTTTGAACAATCGCTGGCTTTTCATTTTCAGCGTTTTCTTTATAGCATGGCTGCATTAGCCATTGCATTCTCTTTAAATAGACGTTGTTCACCTTTTATGTGTAGTTAATTTCCCGTCGTCTCCTTCGAACGCAGGTGTTTGGGGCGTAACATGGCTAGTGTGTCTATTGCCGCATCACGGCACGTTTCCCATATTGTTCCTGAAACAGAGCCCTTGGTTTTAGTTGACACGTTCAGGAAGGTGCCAAAAGGATCTTTCGTTTTCTTTCTCTCTCACTTTCACGCTGATCATTACAGCGGGCTGTCTAGTTCTTGGTCCAGAGGCGTTGTGTATTGCTCTGTGCTGACCGGTAAGACTTGCAGACTCGCAAGCAACGTAGCATGAAACAGACCGCAGTTGGTTTTCGGCTGTGAGTACGAGTTTTTCATAAATTGTGCCTGATACACCTTTGGAGACACAGCTCATGGCTCTCATGTATGTGCAGCCGTGTGTTTTTGCAGCAAGGCTAATCATCACATTTCTTCGCGTAAACAAAGCGCTTGTCCGCGGTTTAGATCTCGACACCGAATACGAAATTGCTGACGCACGAGTCACGCTTCTGGATGCAAACCACTGCCCAGGTAGGTCGTCCTATGGTCATTCCATCCTGGTAGTTAACTGGAGGATATTGCTCACCGCATAGTTTCGTGTGCCTTCTACCCTGTCCTTAATGGCTGGATATCGTAAACGGCCGCTCATGCGGTGTGCATTTGATTGCTAGACGGACTGGAAAGATTCCTCCTGGTTGAATGGGTGAGTCGTTTTCGAGACGAATGTGCATTTTTAGGAGCTGTAATGTTCCTCTGCAAGACGAAAGGAGGAAAAACGTACTTACATACGGGAGATTTTCGCTACGATCGTCATATGGTCGACCACCCTGCACTGGCCAACTGCCACATTGACACGGTGTTTCTGGACACCACCTACGGCAGACCGGAGTACGAATTTGAGCCGCAGGTGGACACGATTCAGCGTGCGGTAAACGTTGCAGAGGAGGTAAGAGATTTCTAGCTCAAGCCACGTCGGCCTTGCGGAGCCTACGCCAACAGCAAGGAGATCGTAGCGGTGTGTCGGCTGTCCCGCTTTCTCTTCAGGTTTGCAAGGAAAGCAAACAACCAGGACGGGTCTTGTTTCTCGTGGGTTCGTACACTATAGGTGAGGAAGGGCAAGTGACATTCCTGCATACCACAGTGTATACATCTGTGTTGCCGTTGGAAGTTCGCCTCGTTGTCCCATTGTCAGCTACGCCTGCTACGAATTCAGGTGCATCTAATACAGTCGAACAGAAGATTTATGAGTTTTATATTTGAAGAATACCGCCGTGTGCCGCTTCCTGGTGTGCGTTGGTAGGCAAGGAGAAGATTGCTCTTGCGCTTTCTGAGACCTTTGGATGGACCGTATTCGCAAGCGGAAAACGACGCCGCATTCTTGACTGCTTGCAACTGGAACAGCTAGTGAGTTCCCTTCCGTCAGAAGTTGCTTCGTCGTGCTATCTTTAGTTCGTTGCACAGATGTTCAACGGCGATTAGGCCGCAGAACGTGTATGTGTCCATTGGCCTTTTCTCTTCAGCGCGATGGAGGCCTCGGTGACGACCCGGCAACCTGTTGCATACATATCGTTCCCATGAACACCATAGGTAAGATAAGCCATGCTGCGATCTTCAGTGAACTGACGATCGTGCGCCGCCTTGGTTCACCGTCTCGTCGGAAGCGTTGGGCATAAGTGTTCGCGGCACGATCCTCGAGTTTCCATGTTCTCAGGCACAGTCATGCCTTACTTCCGCCCTAACTTTCCACGGATTCAAAAGTATATGGAAGATGCCGGCCTCAGCGACGTCTTCTCTTCTGTTGTAGGTATGAGCTGTCTCGTCGTGAGATTGTTCCAGTTTGCTGTCTTGCCCCAGTTGAATGATATCCACTACACTGCGAAAGTGCCTGTTGTCAATGTGTTTCAGCATTTCTGCCGACAGGCTGGTCCTTCACCAGCAAATGGAACAAAGAACACTCTTCAATGTAAGGCAGGAGAGTAGGCGTCAGTCTCCATCTGTCTACTAATCGGAGGGGAACGTGCGCAGTTAACATATCGTTACGGTCCCTTCTAACGTGTGTGTGAGTCTGCGTGCCTCAGGAGTTCGGGATGCATCACTGTGCATCTGCTCGAGTACAGCGAACACTCAAGCTACACCGAACTAAAAGAATTTGTGAACCATTTACGGCCTAATCAAGTGGTAAGCTTTAAGGAGGAAAGAAATGGATTCTGATTGCCAGTGCTCAGCTATTTTTTCAAGTGCTGACGTATATTCCTAGATCCGCCTTTCCCCATTCTGCAAGTCCGATGACGTAGTGGCACACCTGGTGGCAGAGTTTTCCAGTGAGCTGATTCCCCATGGATTCAAGTCACTATGGTTGGCGGTCTGCAGATTCCGACGGTTTATTCGAATCAGAAGGATTTTTGTCGCCTGCTTCGAGATATGCAACCGACGACGGTAGGTCTCTTCTTGTGTGCGATCAAGCGTGTTGCACCAGCGTGTACTTCGGCGCAGAGAGGATTCGATTCTCGCCCCGAGGCATTAAGCATGTCACATTACCTGTCGTAGGAACATCTTCCGGGATTTTTGACGAAATACCACAGGCAGCAACGAGCAACCAGTGATCACGTTTTGTGTGTTTTTCAGAAGGCAGAAGCGTCCAGGGGGGCCCACATATCGCAAGGGAATTCAGGACGGAAAAGGACCCGTACGCGAGAAACAGGGAACCAGAAACAGCTGAAGATCACCAGCTTTTTCTCAAGCGCCCCCTCCGTCGGCGCGATGGAAACCCTATCAGTGCGGAAATCTATCCCTCAGACGCGCCATCTCCAACGCTACCAACGAATTCAGCCGGAAGTCATCGAGCTCTCGGAGTAAATCAAATTGTCTGCAAGCGTGACCGCAACAATGAGTTCAGGCATTCTGATGCAATGACTGAAATGACGGTTGAATGCGTCTATAGGTGGCGTTCCGCAAGCACGTTCTGTGTACAAAAGCTACATCAGGCATGTTTTTTTCTTTCTCTGGTTATGTCCTTGGGCGTCACGACAATGATTTCGCCCTTGCATACGAAGGAAGAAATGACTGAAATTAGTGAAGCCAGTTGGCGTCACATTTACGAGCAAGTTGCTGTCAGAAGGTTCGGTCGCTGCGTCGACCAGACGGGTTTCCGGCGTCTGCAGAATTTCACGTAGTCTCACGATCAGCACACTGCTGCATGCATAGTGGTGAAAGTGGAGCGGCACGCGGACGCCACCTCTACAGGCTCAACATATTGCGTGGGGATCGAGTAATTCTCGATGTGAAGACAGAATTTCCCTGGCGCTGCCCGAGAGTTTTGTCTCAGGCGGAACAGCAGCCACGTCTGCTTTGCCGTATTTGGCTATCTGTTCGCTCCTCATCAAGCTGCACGCAGAAACAGCGAAAACAAAACATTTGCACTCACATATTTCAGCTGAAAACTGAAACCGTGCATCTTCTACCGATTTGGGGTTAGCAGCGTGCTTAGGCGAAATGAGAAGAGTCCCCAGTGGACTGAAAGCTCTTGGCGCAACTAGCACTCACATATCAGCGACAATAATGCAAGAAAGTCCATCACCGCACAAAATTCAACTTGAAGGCTTTAACCAATAGTACAGCAGGAATCTCTATTTGAAAACACTAACACTGCGTCTGGGTGCATGATTATCGGTAACTAATGGCGACGAGGTCACGTTTAGTGTACAGACACTGAGACAAGCTCCAGTCCGGGCAACAAGGGGGTGCTGCATGCTCCTCGCACAGGTGTCCGCTGCAAGGGGCAAAGTGTGAAGTAACTGAAGACAAAAAAAGAATTCCCCAGGCCTTAACTCACGTGGATTTTCTGTCCTCTCCCTGGTTGAGTAGTCGACTGGGGGTTATCCTCGATTTGCTTCTTCTGCCGAAGAAGATAGATTTCTGACAACAAAGGAGTTACGGCGCAACAACAGGCATTCGTTCTTAGAAGAAACGGTGCAGCAGCACTGTGCCTGTCCCCCAAGAGATCGGTGCAGTGAACCTCTCACGTGGCTTCACAATGGTGTCGCGAATGAGATGTGACAGAACCGCCTCCTTCTCCAACGGAGACAACGCCGTACGACCTACATCTATGAACATTCACCGAAAACGGACCAGCTCCCCCGAAGCATCTATTCTTCTGTGTAGTTCCTCTGGAATGATCTAGTCCTCAACAGGCAGAACAAACAAGAGCGAGTCCCAATGCAATTAACCTGTCGTACCCGCCAGAATCTGGTGGAACGCCTGCTCAACGTTTGTCGCATCCAACGCGGAAGTCTCGATGAAGGCGAGGTGCTCTCTGTTCGCAAACTTTGTCGCCTCCTCAACGGAAACAGCACGCAGATGCTTCAGATCGCTTTTGTTTCCCACGAGCAGAATGACGATGTTGGGGTCCGCATGGTCGCGAAGCTCTTTAAGCCATCTTTCTACCTGTTTACGCACGGAAACGAAACACAAAGAACGTTCGGGCTGCTCCGCACTGTCCCATAAATGGAACTCAGCACATACAATTTCGCAGTTTCCCGAAAACGGTTTTCGCCAGGGGCCACTCCGACCAACGGCAGCCAACAATGGGTGATAATCACACCCTTGAATTTCGTCGCGCCTCCGATGTACTGACACCCTGCCTATCGCCCGATTCTGCGCTGCATTTCCACGAGTTCCACTGAACACTCTTTCCACCGGCGAGAAACCTTGCCAGTTTTTCTTCGAAAACGTTCTATCTTCGAAACCTTACATTCTCGAACGACTGACGTTTCGTGATGTCGTACACAAGAAGTGCTCCAACAGCTCCCCTGTAGTACGCGGAAGTAATGGCTCGATATCTCTCTTGTCCCGCTGTGGACATAGCAGCGCAAGGAAGGAGATTCTTCAGAAATTCCCGCATTCACAAGCAAAAAAAAGCCGACGCTATTTGCACGTCACAGCCGCAAACCGCCCCACGTCTGTTACGAATCTCGCCTCCTTTGGGTGTCCGTGACGGCAGGCGAACGTTCTACGAAGACGATGAAAAAGAGCCGCAGGTTCGTGTAATAATTGCAGCGCAAATACTTCACAACTGCCGCTTCTCACGCGATTCTAGACGCTGCATGTCTTCTGGTCCTTTAATTGTTTCCCGAAGTGTGCAAAACAAACTATGCTAGACATCTCTCTCATTTTGGGGTCTCGGTCAACAAAGAGTGCGTTAGAAACAGCGAAGCACCGGCGCATTATTTCTTTGATTTGAATACCCTTGCTGCCTCCGGTATTGGTTGCCCTGTTTCCGGATGTGGAACTGCATGTACACAGATGTAAAGTCGCGATCACGGAAAAGTAAAGAGCATTCAGTGATATAGTCATGAAACGGGGAACTGCCACAGCAAAACAGGTGGCTGTATCGCGCTTCTCCACGAGTTACGCCGTGAAGACGAACAGACGTTTCTGACCTCCTTCGAAGGTCTTACCGGTATCCCAAATCTGTGCCTTGATGACCTTGCCCTCATCTAAGTATACGCTCTTTGTTGCGAACTCAACGCCGATCGTTGATTTGCTCTCCAAGTTGAACTCGTCCCGCGTAAATCTGGCGAATAGCAAAACAGTAGCTCGTAAAACTCGTTCCAGCAAGAAAGAAAGGACGCCACTGCGTCTTGGCCCTCTCCCACTGTGGTCCACGGATGCATATGATCAACGAAGATTTTTCAAGCTGTGACGATAAGAAATGTGACCATTCCTCGTACACTGGCCTCCGTGATTGTTTGGGTGTTATGAATTGCTAAAGTCTCACATTTTCTCAGGAACAACCCAGAGCTTCACTCAGCGTGTAGGCAGTGCCTCCATGAGTGGACATTCCAGGTATCTGTGTTTCCAACGTCGTAGCATCGTCGGGGATAGTCTCCCCAAAACCGTCTGCCTACAAGTTCTGTGCATGCTTCTGACGAACAGAACAGTTTGGAAGTGTGTGCTCCATTCCTCATGTCCCACCGATAGGCCCTCTGCAGCGATGTCTGGCGCTACCTACCGAGAAAGCATGTTGGATTTCCCGACGCCACTGTCTCCAATCAGGACAACTGCGCACATTCACATGTACGCATCGAAGGAGATACTGCACCACGCCGGAACTGACACCAGTGTGAATAGAACGGATAGAATGATGTCATATGTATGTTTATCTGCACGTTTGTAGGACACGAACAATTCAAGGAAGATCTCTCTATCCATACACATGCTGTACAAAAAGTATACCTCCACGCCCACAACACCAGGTCAAGGCAGTCACTCTTTTGAAAGAGATACTGTCACTCACTGTGAAGAGTGCTCCATAACCAGATGCACCACTGCTAGACGACTTGACAATGAAAGCGGGTCACCATAGGCACGCCTTTCCTGAATAGGCTACATCATTCACGGCTACATAGAATGTCTCCTCGGTGGCTGCGGTCCTGATGCCGACAGAGCCGGCAAATTCTTCCGTTCTCACATAGCGTACGGCAGCCAAACGGGACTTTTGGAAGACACAGGAAGAGGAACGAAAGGCAACAAGCTAGTGCTTCACGATCCTCAAACTGCGGAACAGGAAAGCAGAAGAGTACGGTGAAGCGGAGTGACGAAAGCGCTTACTCTTGTAGAGATAATCGTAGTATTCATCTTTAGCCGCCATGGTGAAGAGAGGTGCAAAAAGAACAAACTATTGAACTATTCGCAGGATTGTGGAGTAGAAAGTTCCGCCGCAAAAGCGGCCGTGAAACTCAAATGGAGGTTACACCTCCACCAAATAGATCCGTAAGAAAATAGAATGAGTTATGTCCCGTCTAGTGGTTCGCGAGAGTACGGGAGCTTCGAGAGGAGGTCCAGTGAGTCTTTGAAGACAAGCCTTGAGGAATGGCGGGGACAGGAAACGTGCAGACGATAGCGTCTGAAAGACGTCAACGATGGCGGAGTAATAAGGGGGAAACAGACTCCCTAAAAAGGTTAAATAGCCAAACAGAGCAGACAACAAACGGAACTGGTTTAGTCAATCTGCCCGCGACCGTTTCACACCCGCGCGCGATTACATGCAACAGGCTACGTTTGCGGATCTGTAGGCTTGTAAAGGAACGCGGATGGAAACAAGAAGAAAAACACCTTGTTCTACGAAAGAAAAACTGGGAAAACGTTGGATAGGAAAAGGAGCATTTTGAAATCAAAAAACGGTCACTGCAGCGTCCAAATCGGCAGGTCAGATGTTTCCTTGGAAGATGCTTCGGCTAATTCCCATGCCCTTTCCTGAAAAAGAACAGGAACCACAGAACGCCTTAAGCGAGCTCAGGCATTGGAAATCGGCATGATAAAGGGGAAATGCGCTTTCCTTGTTGAGGTTTCTCCAAAGCTGCGCTGGGCTGGTGGACAGGGGAAATCGGGCATGGTCCCCTCAAGAAAGATACACACGTAAATGCGAATATTTCGGCAAGAGTACCGACGACGGAGTGTAGAAGAAATGAGGAGGTGGTGCGCGTCTCTTGTTTGGGCTTTTTTCCCATGAAACACCGCCAGACACGGAGAGGCGAAGGTGTCGCTTGTCCGGAAATTTTGCTGGGCAGAAAGATGGCCCGTCAACACCCCCGCCAAAAAAACAAGCAACTTGCAGCGAGCGGGTCGAGTCGGCAGAGGTGATCTCGAAACAAAATAACCGAAATCACGGAATAACGACACACAGAAGAAAGACGGTGCGGATAGAGACGATAATAATGAGTTCTCTTCGCACGCCCCGAGAGGTTCTTAAGATTGTGACAATACCGGTTCATCCATTCCTCGGAAAGTGAAGCGTTAGCCTCGCCCGCTTCTGCGCACGCGCGCGCGAACGACGGCTTGTGTCTCACTGGGAACAGCGGTTTTCGACAGTGCACAGGATACGTATATGGATAGGCATTATACATATGTGCATGCCGATGCATGTACTTACACGTGCGTACATAGAACTGAAAATCATTTCCTCGTCTGTCGCCCGATGAATTGGGTGAAGTCTTCACACGGCACCTGGAAATGACACAGAAACGTAGCTGCCATCACTCTAAGCGCGGCACGCGCTTTTCTCGTGACTTCGGGGAAGAAGCCGCCCGGTACAAGGGAATAACAGCACTGGAGAAAAGACTGAGACAGTCTCGACGTTATTCATGTAACTAACACATACTACAGGGAAAGCAAAGCAGGAAGCGCTGGAGCGCCTCCACGTCTTTGATGTACGCATTTGCCGTGGCCCTTACTTTAACAAACGGAGTCTAGCTCCCTCCCTAGGTGACAACCTCGATTTCTACTGTCTGGAAAAGCGTGACGACGACGGGACAGTCCTCAGTGAAGTCGCGACAGAAACTGAATAGAATGCCTTGAGGAGTAAGTGCACAATTGCAATGTGACGGTGTGTAGAGAGGACAACCAAACAACGGCGAGAAGTATTGTGTCTGGGAAGTGTCTGGCCTTGTGAGGAGAAATACGCGTCCCATGCAGGAGTGTTGAAGATCGACAAGGTGGACCTATTATAGCAGCTAGTGGTATGCTTTAAGATGAGGAAGTTTATCGCGGCGTGTCTCTGGATAATGCAAGTGGAAAAGTCAGACGGAACTTCAGCGTGTTCACCAGTAGCGAAATCATGTGTCACATTCATTGCCTCCGCTCCCGGATCTTGTCAATCCAGCAAATGGTGCCGGGGAAAGGGAGCGAGAGTGCAGCAAGAAGCAGGATTTGTTCGCCTGTTCAACGACGGGGAGACGACGGGCACTGCGTTGGCCGTCTTCACGTTCTGCCTCCTTCTGGGGAGAGTTTCTTCCAAGCCATCGGCAGTTTTTCCCTTGAGGACCAAGTGCTTGCCAATGCTCACAGAATCGAAGCATAAACAGGAGACTTCTAAAAATCAACCTGCCTAAACGAGGACCTTTCAGGTGTGAAATCGGCATTCGAATAAACAACTGAAGAACACTATCTCCATCAAAAGAGGAGAAATGCATACTTTTCTTTCTAGCATCGCCGTGTTTACCAGAGTGCAGCCTTCACAGTACGCGAGTTTGTACGGCTCCAGGAATTGTCTGTTAGGCCGTGCAGCCGATGGCGCCCAGGTGGTAGACAGAAATGAGTCATCAAAATTGCGGTGCACCAGCACAGAGCCCCAACGTTAAAAGCATGGAACGAATATACGGAATTGTAGGGGAGGAGACCGCCCTCCACAAGACTCCCCATACTGTTCTGCGCGAACTGACGGAATCTACAAAGTCAAAAAGCGGATATCGCTTGTAGAGGGGGGAGCTTACAGTCCCTTCAGTACTTCATTTTCCTCGCAGGCGGGTGAGAGCCAGTCTATGAGGCGCGGCGTTGTAGCTTTTCTTCGTTCTTTTATATGATGCTAGAACGCAACCGTCGGGCAATGACGCATTTGCGCCGTACCACAAGACAGCAAATACGGTGCGCTGATTAAGACGGTGCGTTGGACAACCGATCGCCAGATCTGCAGGGCTTTCACGAAGAACTCATTGGTACCCGATACGGTTGCATCCCAACACCGCTTGGTATTCACACAGGGAGCCTACCGATGTCAGCTCGGATGAGAGTGGAATGTGAGGATGATGTGATCTCCACGCAGACAGCCTTATCTTGGATCCCACCCAATGCTACTCAGAGTCCCCCGTCGTACACGTAACGGAACCATGATTGAGTCCTGAAAGAATAAATGCCTTCGTAGGAAAATATGCCTGCTGCAGTGGTTGGCGACAGTTATGCAGGACATTAACGCAACAATTTTATAACCCATCATATTCCAAAAACTGTCCGCACCGTACTACCTCAACTTTGACACTCGCGAAATCTGCAATCAGGTATCCAAAGGAGTGAGAAATACATTCCGTATCAGCTTTGGCTCCGGATCGCGTTTCGCACGAATAGTATGGCATGAAACTAAACGGTCGTATCATTAGTCCGAAGCGGTTGCTATGAAGACTAAGCAGAGCTGCACTTTTCTGTTCCGCGCAACCGGCGTCCGTTCTCCGGTTGTACTGGACGCCCGGCACTAGCTTTGAGACAGCCGTAATCACTTTTTCGTGCCACAGCCCACCGCCTTCAGTTGCTGTCACGCTTGTCAAAGCCGTGGTGCGAGTGCTACCTAGATCCGACGCACCCTCCTAGCACTCTTAGCAGCAGGAACTACCTGGAAATGCCACTCCGTGTCATTCCTTGGTGGCAACCTTTCATTCGTGTGTACGCTCATGCTACAGTCAGCAAGCGAACTAACGCTCTCAATCCGGGTGCCACAGTGTAACCACTTTGACACCGATACATTTTTCAGCCCCGCGGCACCACGGACCGCCTGCTAATGAACCTCGGCATTCAGCAGACTTCGGTTACAGAAAACACCTAGAAGTATCGCGGCGAGTGACACCAGGTCGTTCGAAGGAATGTAAACGAGCATCGAGTGCGGCTGCTCGAAATGTGTGCTTACAGAATTTCCCAGGTCTTTCTCTACGAAATTATCTGCGTTGATTTATGGACACCTAGTGGGTAATCTGCACTTGGCGAGGCAGCTTGCTGACGCGTCAGAGTACTAAACCCGTCCGTTAGAGTAAAAAAAAAAGGGACATTAACGAACTCGACTCGAAACAGCAATGTTGAGACCCTAATCAATTGCAGGGTAACGATCAAAAAATGCCATGAGTGCGTTTTAAACGTTGATGTTTTTGCAGCCGTTTCGCAATCATCCTCGAATCCCAAGCAAAATTGCGCTTACGCGCCGTCCTGGACGGACATGTAGTGAGCCAGCTCAACAAGGCGGTTGGAGTATCCCCACTCGTTGTCGTACCAAGACACGAGCTTAACGAAGGTGTCGTTAAGCATGATGCCGGCGTTGATGTCAAACACGGAGGAGAACTTGCAGTGGACGAAGTCAGAGGAGACGACCTCTTCGTCGGTGTAGCTGATGATTCCCTTCATGGGGCCGGAGGTGGCAGCCTCCTTCACAGCTGCCACGATGTCCTCGTACTTCGCGGGCTTGGCCAGCTTGCAGGTCAGATCAACCACAGACACGTCGGGGACGGGCACACGGAAAGCCATACCGGTCAGCTTGCCGTTCAGGGAAGGAATAATCTTGCCCACAGCCTTGGCGGCACCAGTGGAGGCAGGGATGATGTTGACGCCTGCCGACCGGCCAGCGCGCCAATCTTTGCCACCCTTGGAGGGTCCATCAACCGTCAGCTGGTTCGCCGTCATCGCATGGACGGTGGTCATGAGACCCTCAACGATGCCGAACTTATCGTGGACAATTTTGGCGAGAGGAGCCAAGCAGTTGGTCGTGCAAGAGGCGTTCGACACAATGACATCGCTGGACTTGTACTGGTCATTGTTGACACCCATGACGAACATCGGGGTGTCGTCCTTGGGGGGGGCGGACATGATGACCTTCTTCGCGCCGTTGGTCAAGTGAGCCTGAGCCTTCTCTTTGGTGAGGAAAATACCGGTGGACTCGCAGATGTAGTGGACGCCAGCCTGGCCCCAAGGGATGGCAGTTGGCTCCTTCTCGTTGAAGACAGTCACGGCCTTTCCGCCGACAATGAGCTTGCCGTCCTTGTGGCTGACTTCGCCGGGGTAGTGGCCGTGGACCGAGTCGTATCTCAGAAGGTACACCATGTAGTCCAGGGACATGAACGGGTCGTTGATCGCCAAAACCTCCTGAATTCGTGCAAGGCATTGCAGCACATCACACGCCACACAAAAATTAAACAAACTCCCGTGCTGGCGAAGAGCCGCCCGTTTCAAAGTGGGATATTTGCTTCCAGTCTGAAACAGCCCTGCCGTCCATGCGTTGCCCAAACACAAAACGCGCTAGCAAGTTGAACTGGAGCTACTCAGTCGGTCAACTGACCACCAATGTTCGTTCCCACGTGTGCAATACTAGGCAAGAGCCCATTGCTCGTGCCTCCTACAAACACCGACTAGGAACGTGGAAATGTGCAATTCTGTGTCGCGTTCGGCGTGCTTAACATGAATGACACGCGGTGGGGTATCACGCTCTGCCACGGTTGTGTCAAAACGAACACGTTGAGTCGACCGGCAGCCTTGCACCAACGGAAATCAACAGGCCACACTTAGTCGGAAACCTACCACGTCGCCGCGTTCCATCGCAGCACGGAACACCAGACGGCCAATACGGCCAAAACCGTTAATACCCAGCTTGCACACCATCTTGGCAAAGTGTCTGACAGAAAAAGAGCGCAGATCGAGAAATTGTTTTTTCGAATTGACAGAATGATTGACTATACCAACTCCCACCTCTTCGTCCATGCGCGCACCCGCACTACGTCACGCAGCGCTGATGCGATCCCCGGCCGAGAGACGCACACCCAACGCCCCTCCCTACCTGCAGTCCGGGGTCGTGTAACTGCGTCCCGCAATCTTTTTGGTTCGCAGACGCGCCCTCGGCCAAAGAAGCGAAGGAGCCAAGTCGGGGAAGGGTGGAGGTGCGGGACGCGCCGTGTATTGGAGCAGATTCCGTTCCACTGGCCCACAACAGGCGGATGGGTGGTGGCGATGCTCGTGCGCTTCCGCAGACTTCCACAGTACCGGCGCAATAGCGACCCTTAGATCCTTCACTCGCGTGAGCAGCGAAACAGTACCAGCATCGGGTTGCCACGCGGAATCAGCTTCAGGTTGCATGCTCGTCGACTGTTCGCAAAAAAAAGTCGGATCGCTGCGCTGCAGTAGGGCAGTCACACACGCTAAGAACACATGTCTTGAGGCTGTTTTCTGTGGAAAGTAAAAGCAACTGTCACGGACTGTCGTTAGCAAGGCCATTTACAGGGGTGACAGTGTTTCCTCGACCAGTTTGCCACCTGTCTTTTATTGCCTCGGCTGTCTGCAGTGTTAGTGAATGACGGAGGGGGAGGGCGTTCACCCGCCAGAACAATACGTTACCCGTGTCCTCTGCTTCCTACCTGCACTTTGCCATGAAGAGAAAATTCTAAAGTGATCATGGCATCGCACACAGCCGCTTCCAGCAGCTTCGCTCCTAGTGTCCGTCTCCACGGTGACTCTCGCGAAGATACCTCTCGGTTAGAACGCCAGCAGGAGGCTTGGCTGTACCGCGCGTTCACCCGCGCTCTTCTCCACAGCTTCTGGAGCTCGTCGAATTCGACGCTTCAGCGTACTATTCGTTGTCGCATAAAAAGCAAAAATAAATTCCGGGAAAAATGTGAAGCTCTGGGACAATGCCTTGTGCGCGTAGGCGGCGCAGCCGCCGCGGCTGCACTGAAGCCTCTGGAACATCCGGACTTGCTGGCTGCTGTCGTTCACGTCGGAACTCACGAGTTTTTCCACAGATTTATGTTCGACGGTGTCGACAGTGATCCGTTGTATCGCCCCCCAGACGGAGACCTGAGACGCATGTACCCTGCCATCCAGCCGAAACACGGACCTTGGCGTTTGTTCGCAGTGCCGTATGTGTCTCTCCGCGATTCCATGAACGGCGACGCCACTGTTCACATTTGTCTCGACAACCTGGAAAAAGAGCTTCCAGAATCGGAGACGGAATGGGGAAAGAGCATCATGCAGCAGGGTGATGCAGCGGACGAGGTCTACCGTTCACGGTATGCAGAGGAAAACGGAGCCGTCCCATATTCAGAGCTGTCTCTTGGTCAGCTTCAGGAGTTGGTCGCCCATGGCCAATTCTTCCTGTCAGCAGTCGAGCAGCAGCTGAGGGATTTCTGGACTTGCGCGTCCCATATCAAACTGATACTGCAGCAGCATGCTCGGAAAGGTGTACACGTCTCAGGAACGGGTAAGGCAGGAGCCGTTCTGAACGAAGCAGAACAAGCCGGGGTAGCTGGCGAGTGGGAGCCGAACGCACATGTGTCTGACGTCGACTGTTCGTCCGGTGTTCTTCGGAGTCTGCCTTCCGTCAACAATCGGGGTCTGACACCCGAAGCCGTTCTGGGTCTTCGTTGCTGGAACGGACAGACGGAACGCTCTGGTTGCCAGGATGCTGAAACAGGAGCCGCGCGCAGCGCTTCAGAAGGTTTGAAAGCCCGTGACTCACACACAGGACCGGCAGGTGACGGTGAAGTGACCCTTTCCTCCGGAAATGAACGGAGTTTCATCTCACAGACTCTTCCAACGAGTGAGAATCTTCCTTCCTCTGTGCGGCATGTGCAGTCGCACTCGTGCAGACATGAGGTTAGCCATTCTTCCGGTGTTCCTGGTCACCAGCGGGAATCTGCTGAGCGTGAACTTCCACCAACGTCGCCTCCGTTCAGTCCGCAGCGCCTGAGACACCGACCGGTTGTTTCCCTGGCGGAACTCGGAGATTTGTCGGTCTTAGAGCGGCGAAGTAGGGATCAAAAGAGCCAGAGAGACAGACAGTGGCACAGCAAGGCACCAATGTCTGGGGAGCTCGTCGGTGGGGACGACACTGGCGACGTGTCGCTGAAACTAGGGACCGAGCCTTCAGTGTTGTCTGTGGACTCAAGCTCGGACACTGCGGAGAAGCCAGAACTCAAAAAGAAGTCACAGCCAGCAGACGAGAATGGTCCGGAGACAGATGAGGTTGCAACTGAGGCGAGTAGCGACGAATGGGCAGTCATCGCAGGAGGCAAAGAACTGGAAGAAATATGTGATGCAGTCTATTCAGAGTCATTGAGGCTGCAGGAACTGGTTTCATTTTATGAAGACTTCGCCGCAGAATGCTTGCAACGTCAGGGTTTCGAACTCGGAGCTGCGCGTTTCCGAGAAAACGAATTGTGACCGCGCTAAAGGGAAAACGTGCTTTCTTCATGGGTTTTCAAACACTGTGGAAAGCGTGATCGTGGGTCAAATCTGTGGAGAGCTAGTCCATTCCTTTCCTTGTCAATGTTCTGTACAACCACTTCAGGTCAAGCGACTTTCAGAGGATGTTCTCGACACACATAGTGCGCTAATAGTGTCACAGCCGTCATCAACCAATCAGCGACCAACATATCTCGTAGCGTATTGAGACGGTCGGGGCGTCTCACATAGTCCAGCCGTTGAGAGGGACGCTTTCAACGGCACATGCTTCATATCGTAGTACCGCAATGGCGTGTTTTCCCTGTTCGTAGATTGAAGGAGTTCACAATAGCGAAGAGGATCTCGTATCAATGGGATTCCGACCGTTTGAACCGCCTGCCAGAGAGAGATTTTTTTTCTTCTAGCACCTTTTAAACACATACCCGATCGTTGATAGGAAAACATCGCAATGACGTCCCGTACGTGGTACAGACACTGCAGAGTCGCGACCTATGAGCAGACGTGTCCGAGCACGTCTGTTATTAGAGAAGTAGGACGCCAGACTCGAAATGTGGCTGTATTTATATGAAAGTTCCTTAGTAGAATGCAAGGCAAATGACATATCCTGAGTGCTAACGGACTCAGTTCATTGAGTTACCCAGGAGTCGATATACTATGTCACAAATGAAAGGCTGGTTTGCATCCTTCAGATTCGTGAATACCCTCGTACCCTTTGGGGACGCTCTGCTCCCTGAGATATGTGACGATCCCGTTTCTGATTGTTTGGAAACAACAGTCTACATCTACAGTTCTCTGCGGAACTGAACAACTCCTTTTCTAGAAGTAGTGTCATGAATGTTGAAATTCAAGTATTGTGGTGGCAGACGATGCAGCGAGCTTTTAAGGTTGACAGATGAAAGGGTGGAATAAGAGGATACACTAACTCAAGGGACAAGGAACCTGCTGATTGAGTTGCAATAAGAGGCGTAGTTTCGGGAAAAGGTTGTACAGGAAGCTCTACACGCAGGGTAAATCGGATTTACCGGGACTCATTGACCAGTGGACCATCGTAGCACGGTCAAAGATGACAGCTGACGCAAGAGGGATAATGGGGCTTCAGTGGAATACATACGCGCAGGAGCGACATTGGGGCTTGTTTCACGTTGCCGAAGTACCATTAATCTGTCATAAAACAAGAGGCGAACGAATGTAAACAGTCTTCCTCAAGGGATTCAGGGGCCTTTTTGCATGGGTCACTCTTTCGCTCTTTCCTAGTCCCTCCCACGAGACAAGTCTCACCAAGCACTCTCCAACAGACAACATATTTCTGGTGTTGTCTCGAGCGCGAGAGAACAAGAGACATCGGTCTGAAAAAACTACCGAATACATATACTTTGGACCCAAATGGTCGTCCACTTGAAAAGGAGGACAACTTGAGCGACATCAAACTCTGTCACATGATGCGATCAATTTGTACGACGAAGATCCCTGTTTTCTTGGGCATGCGGCCACATATGCAACGCTCTTGTATCGCTCGAAGCGTTTAGTTATACGTCAGTAGCACTCTGTGAATTTGCTAGCGTTCAACACCTGAATAGAGAAGTAGCAGCAGCATGGGAATTTAGGTTGTTGCATTTCAGGCGTGTTACGTTTCCTCTTGCGTTGATCATAATAACAGTCCGTAGTCGAGCAGAGCGCTGGTATGTCCGTTTACGTTGGTTCATACGCAGCATCCGGGGGGTTCTGGTGTACGTCTATATGCGTGTATATGTGTATAGATTGGCACATCCGAAGGATGCTATTCCTGTAGAGTCGTTGTGATGCTTAACCAATCGCGTAGGTCCCTGCTTTTTGGGTCAATACCGCATATTGCTCTTCCTGGTTTACGCAATGCCATCCGTTGGAAACGATCAATACCGCAAGCACGCTCTGTCTTCGCGATATATCCGTGAGCTGCATGTTGCCTAAAGCGTGTGACTATCACGGTACAGACGAAAAGGGGAAAATCAACAGAGTAGAATGCAGCACAGATGAGTTCCCATGTTCGGGAACTCCAGAGGCACCGAGCGCATCCGTACTTCAAGAGATGCTATTCGAGCACTATGGTGTAAGTAAAAACGCTGGTATCTGCGATGGGGTTTCCAGACCAACCATGTCGCTTCATCGGACGAGTCCAAAGGATTTGTATCACGCACAGTCTCGTAAGACATTCGCGATCAGCAAGCTTCTATTGAAGACTCAACACCCCTGGGCGGCCCGCAATCCCTTCGGTGGCCGTACGCGAAACCAGCCGGCATTTCCTGTGATCCGTAAGTTGGCAAGTCCGACGGCGTTCCGAAACTCGTGTCTTTTTGTGGGGAGCTCAAGTACAGTACATCACTGGGGAAACTGTTAGGGCAGAAAACAAATGCCAGGCAAACGGCGTAGCGGCTAGCGCCTTACTTTCCCAGAGCTATTAATCAACGAGGCTGCGAGTTTGTTGCTCACCGGATTGCCAGAGTCCCTGCCTTACTGGGGCTGAACGGCGACTTCAGTCCGGGGTACGAGGGGCAGTTCCCAATTATTCCTGCTTTTGACTTCTTCCGTGACGCTCAACAGTCTCCTATCACATCTCGACCAGAGCGACTGCTAGTATGAAGACGAAGAGAAAAAAACGATTCCGTAGCGCAACGAACGAAAGCCAGATCCACAAGGTGAGAAAGCACCCGTCAACCATTCTTCTCCTTCCCCCGCCAGTAGGCACAGAATGTTACGAAAGACATCTGTGAGCTGTTTTGTGTGCACCTGCAAAGACACACATCTCTATGCGTGGAAAGATGTACACATGCCACGATTGTGAAAAACCAGGTGTGTGGAATCCTTTTTTCTACGGTTTCTCCTTTTTTGCGGAGCTCGACGAATCCCTCGTCGAAAATAATCCCTTGCATTTTCCACATTCGATGCGACGGGCGCTGGCCGTAATAGTTCGGCACAGGAGCTTGCGTGTGTAGTTTCGGGATGGTGAGATGGCTACCCAGCTGAACAGTGGTTGCTCAACACAAAAGAGCGGTTAGTTCTCATACCGGCACATCAGTGGTTCAGAAAACCACAAATCGGCAATCGACAGCCAGAGGTTGCTGCCGTTACCGAGGGGGGTGGAGGGTGGGGGTTTCCTGGTTTGCAGGACCACCGTCCGACTCCTCCACACTCTTGCAGGACTGGAGGGGGGAACCCAGATCGTTTTCTCATTTCGTGAGGCCTTCGCCCGAGGTCCTGTGAGACACGCGACTTCCTTTTCTCCTAATAACACACAGAACGCAAGGAGACTGTTAGGTTTACCAGATCTTGGACCCCTCCTTCATCGTCAGTTACACTGTCCTTGTTCCCTGGTGAGTGCTTTCTTCAGCCGACCCCCGTCGCACATTTTACAGTGGCTGCCTTGGGTCTCGCCAGCTAGATAGAAGTGTCCGTGTGTGGCGTGATGGTTTCTGCGACGCGCTTCGTTTCTTCGTTCTCGCAGTTTTCTAAAGAGTTTGCAAAAATCTGTGCACACCCCGTCCTGGAGGCGGCGATTCCCGGTACCTGCAAATCAAGACTGGGTTTTTCACCTGCTTTTCGTAGCTAGCTGAGCGCCTATCTGAATGAAAGACCACAGTGCGTCGGGGGCGTGGTGAACTGGAGGAACTGGCTACCCTGGAAAAGAAGTTGGATACTGGGGGGTCGGCACAACGAACGCATCTTCTTTTCTTCTTCAGATTCCCTTCTGGGCGCACGAGTGAAAACAAAGACAGGGAACTCTTTTGAAATCGGGGGGCTGAGTTGTCGGCTTTTTGTCGCTCTTTCGCCTCTTCACCGGACCACCCTCCACCGTGCACATAGTTTCACTTTGTGTCCTCACCGACAGGTCGCGTGCCACTGGGGGGAGTGGAGGCTCGAGTGTCGATCGACACTCGCGCGAGAAGAAAATGTGTTTTCGGAACAAGCTCGCCACCGGTTCGTGTTCTGTGTTTCACTTCTGAACCTTGTCAAAACTTGTTTGTTGTGCCGTCCCACGCACACGCCACCCTGTTCTTCCCGCACGGTGGCCGAGTGTCTGGACAGGCGTCTTGTCAAAAGCTGTTCATGAAGAACTCAACAAGGGAAAAACCTTTTTTTTCTCTTCGCCAATCGAACGCGTTTGGGAGTCTTTTCTCCGAATGAGTTCAACCGAGTGAAGCTAGTGCCGCGGACTGTCCACCGGGGTGTGTTTCGCGAGAGTGTGTGTAGCAGGGAAGCCGCCTTTTGGCGGCGCTTCGGTCTTGTGTAACTTTTTCGCTGTCATTTTCACCGGCACATATTTGCCGGGTACCAAGAAGCTTCGATTTTTTTATGACATCGGTCTGCTTCACTTGTCACGCGAGCTGTTTGCATCGGCCGTAACTCGCGGACGCGTAGCGTCCTTCGTTGTAGACCCCTTTCTCCCCTTCTCTCTACCTTACCTTCGCGCCACTTCTCGTGTTCCCCCTCCCAGATTTCTCTCTGCCTCGGTGGGCTCTCTGGTTGTCAGTCGTGTGTCCTTCGATGTCTTCGCCCCCTTCTCCGTTCCTCCTATCCAGCACACCTGGTGACGCCTCTCAAGTCTGAGCGGCGTGGCAGCGACCAACAACGACAGACACATGTCCTCGGCCATTCCTGTGCCCTGCCCTATCTGCTATGCTAGATGGCGTGGCCGCCGACCCCGACAGCTTCGCCGTCTGCGAAGCAGACGCCTCTTGCCTCTCTGCTGCCGCTGCACCAGTTCTTTCCGTCCTCGCCGGGGTGCTCTCCGACCTCCCGTCACTTCGACGTCTCTCCACAGGCTCTCGGCTTTGGAATTTCTGAAAGCACCAGCCCCACGACGGGAACCAACGCTCTGCGCGCAGCGTTGGCGGGCATGCCCGCCACGTCTTCGCAGGCGGCCCGAGGGATGTCGCTGCCGACCTCGTCCGGAGGAGGTGTCTTCGGACTCAGCGCCGGCCATGCTCTCTCCTCGACGCCCGATTCGCCCCGGTTTTCTCCCGTCAGACGAACAGCCAGCCCGTCCGCGGCGCTGCTGTCCAAGGTGCTCGTGGGGGGCGCAGGGTCACCGAGTGGGCACGTGACGCCGTCCTCGTCCCTCCAGCTCACCACCTCCCCGACTGGAGACCCGTTCCCGCTCTTCGCCACGACTTCTACCTCGTCGGATTCGGACACAGCCCCCTTTGGAGGTGCAGGACACGGCGCAGAGGGCTCTGCCGCGGGCTCTGAGACTCCCACGCTGCTTCTCCCTCTCACCCGGCGACGGAGCGACCGAGAGCCCGCTCTGCTCTTCAGCACCTCTGTCTCGGCGTCCTCGACATCAGACGCAGCCACAATGTCTCCGACAGGAGAACGACCCTCAGGGGTCGAAAGAGGAGACGCAGGTGCAGACGCGACTCCGATGGGCGCTGCCGCCGCAGCGCTCAACCAGTGTGGACTGGACTTCAGTCCCCGCCTTCTCAACACCCCCCGGTCTGGCCACCTTTTTTCTCGGGTCTTCTCCCCCACGGGTCGCGCGGGCTCAACCGCGCTTCTCACGGATGGGGGTAGCCACCCCGCGCTCCTGGTCCAGCAAAATCCGTTGCAACCGTTGTCCAAGGGAGACGAAGCGGCCACGCTGTTGACGGGCGCCTTGTCTTCAGGAGCGAAGGACTCTCGACAACGAGGTGGCGCCTCGCCTCCTGAGGACTCCCTGCCTGAACCGTTCGCGTCAGAAAACGACAACTGCCTCCAGAAAGCAGCCGCGGGCCCCCCCGGCGCGAGTATTACTCGAACGATGAGTGGAGCCCGAAGTGTCTCCTCGCCGGCGTCACGCCAGGGTTCTGCCTCGCGGCCGCGGGGCGCGAGCTCGGGCTCCAGTGTCCGCCGGACCCCGCCGCCGTCGCTCCTGGACCCTTCCTTTCTGTTCCACCCAGCTCAGGGCATGGACAGCAGCAGCTGCTCGCGCAGCCCGGCTTTGTTTCTGTTCGACGACGCAGCTTTTGGGATGGGAGGCAATGGGTTGGGCCCCGGCTGTGGGTCTCTGGAGAGTGTCGGACCGAGCGGAGCCGTTTTGGGAGCAGGGACGCGGGGGTCTTCTGGCGGTGGGGGTGGTGGATCCTTTGACGCCTTCGGGGGCACGCCCTTCTCGCCGTCGTGCTTCTCTCTTCCTTCATTGTTTGGGGTCGGAACTGCGAATGCACCCTTCTTCTCTCCGTCGAATGCAGCGGCCTCTCCCGCCGGCGCCTCAGCCCTGGCGGCCGCGACGCAGAGACTCCTGTGCCACACAGGCGGCGGGGCCTCTCCGGGCTCTCCTCTTCACTTGCCGCTTCTCTCTCAGCGACAGCAGCTTCTTCTGCACCAAAGCAGCCACCCGCGCCGCAACAGCTTCCCGTCTCCGACCTCCGGAGGCGGCCGAGGCCCCTCCACCCCGACGGGCGCTGACCCGCTGTTTGGCGTCTTCTCAGTCTCGACAGCTAGCCAGCACGACAGCGGAGACACACCCCGCGCCCGGAGAAGTGGCGACTGCGGCGGGTCAGACCCGCGGGAAGCCCGCGCAGACAGAGCACTGCCTGCCGTCCAGACTCCCCAGGGCTCCCTCCCGTTTCCTTCTCTTCTCGAGCTCGACGCCGGGAAGGATAGAGGCAGCGGGATGTCGGGCGCTGACCCCTCTCTGTTTTATTCTTCACACCTGTTTCTCCAGAACGGCGGGACCCGAACGCTGTCGTCTCCGCGGCAAGGGTCCGCCGTCCTCCGCTCTGCGGCCTGCGGCGGCGCACAGACCGCCACCGACCGCGCCGCGGCGGGCGGAGACACCGCGGGCCTGCCCTTCTCCGGGAGCGTGGCTTCCCAGGAGGGCGAGGACCAAGAGCGAGAGGCCGCGACGCTTCTGGAGGGTTCCCAGGGCACCCGGGAGGGACTGGCGAAAGAGGAACGACCCCACCTCGGCCCCGGCCACTCAAGTGTGTCTCACAGAGCGTCCTTTCTGCCTTCCGTCCTCCACACTCCGTCCTTCCTCCCCTTTCCGGAATGGCAAGATAGGAGCAACTTCGCGGCTTTGATGCAGCCAGGCCAACGCCCCGAGACGCTCCCAGGCGCCTCCGAGCCAGACTGGTCCAAACCGACAGTCTCCACCGTGGCGTCGACGGCCGAAGAGAGGACGGAGGGGGACAGTGCGGTTCAAGGCGGTGACGGGGGCCTTGTCGGATCGCAAGACAAGCCTCACGTTGCCCAAGGCGAACTCACAACGCGAGCAGGAGCGTTGGAGACACAACCCGAGACCGAGGGCGGGAACTTACAGAAGGCATACGGCGTCTCGCCTTCCCCCTTGGGGACGCCTTCCTCTCTGGGGCTCTTTGGGCGTGAGGCCGGTGAGGGAAAGGAAACGCCGTCGTCGCGTGCGTCGGCCGAAAACCGTTCACATCCAGCGACAGGTCAGCCGAAGAACGCGAAGCCGTACCCTGCAGCCGGTGCCTTGCAGGCTGGGTCCCAGCCTGGGGCTGCGGGTCCAGTCTCTCCGACCAAGGCCGAGACCGAGGGGTCGCCCTCGGGGACCAAGGCCTCAAAGAGTGGCGCCTCCGGCTTTCTAGCCGCTTTTGAAGATGCCGCCTTCCAACAGCCGTCCGAGGAGTTTATCGGGTACTGCGTGCAGAAGCACCAGGCGCGTTACCCGACGCCTCAGAACCTTCCAGGGATTCAGATGGAGCAACAACAGAGACGCTGGTGCGCCTCCGTCTACTACCGCGGCTGCCAACACAAGCGGCGCTTCAGCATGGGTCGCTGGGGCCCTCTGGGCGCGTTCTACGCGGCGATTGAGTGGCGTCAGTCCCATTACTCACGCCTGAACTCGTTGAAGGGAATCCGGTCGCCAGGCAATTCCGAGGGCGCCCCCGGCAGCGATCACAAGAAACGCAGAAGAAGAAGCAGCTCCGGCAGCTGCAGCAGCCGCAGCCACCCGGCGCTGGCCCGTGGCTCTGTCGGGCCTCCGGGCCCGGGGAGCCTCGCTGAGTCGGCGCCAAGCGAAGGTCCTGAGGGGACTGAGACCGCCCCAGGTTCGGGCCTTCCGGGGATGGCGGGAGGCGTAAAGAAGGAAGAAGCTGGATGTGTCAGCGAGGCGACTGGAGCAGGCGCGGCAGCTGCAACTGGACTGTATCCCGCGCCGCGCCAGACGTCGGGCGGAGACGGGGAGCCCGTTGGCTTCTACCGAAGGGGCTCTGGAGGCGAGGGAGTCTCGGTGGGCGAGAAGGCGGGTGCACCAGCGCTCGTGGCGATCCAAGGGAAAGAGGAAGAAAGTGAACAGCTGCATGGACTGCCGGAGGCGGTCGCCGAGGCAAACACGCAGAGATTCGGGGATGAGAACGCGAGGGACCCGCAACAACCGTTTGTGGGGCGGCTCGAGTCTGCAGATGGCACGGGCACGACTGCATGCGACAGAACTGGATACCCGTTCTTCAGCGGGTTCCAGGTGCCTTCTGGCGAGGAAATCGACGAGAACGCGGTGTCGGAGATCGGAGGCAAGGAAGGCCTTGATGTCGAGCGGAAGCGGAGAAGAGAAAACGAATTTGATAGCCGGTCTCTCCTGGGCATGAGTAGTGTGCCGACTGCAGACGGCGCCTTTGGGTGCTTTCAACAGAACGGGGCCCCGGGTTTCGGGTCGTCGCTGATCAGAGGTGAAGAGGATAGACCGGACGGAACCGGAAACGTCCACTCCTCTCACTCGACGCCGGGAACATGTCCCTCGTTCAACTCTCCCCAAGTGCCCCACACCCAGAGCTTGTCTCAAGGAAGTGTGCCAGAGGGGAGCTCGCCGCAGCTCCCGCCACCGTTCTTGAGCTGGAACGAGGACCGGCCTGCGAGCGGACGAGACGCGACGACCACTGTCTGTTCCTTCAGTGGCTCTTTTCTGCCAACGGGAGCAGATTCGCACTTCCACGATCCGCGAGAACTCGGAAAAGACGTGGGCGCTTCCCTGCCTTCGCAGCTGCACGTGTCCACGAACCATGCGTTCAACCCCGGAGCCGTGGCGCCCTACAACACGTCAGGTCTCCCTGGGTTTCCAGGTACCCTTTCGGCGACGCCTTGCCGCCAGGGCGCGGGATTCGTGTCTGGTGGAGTTGGGGTGTACGGACAGGAGACACCGCCAGGCCTAGGCATGGGCTTCATGCAGCCGCAGAACGGACCTTTCGACATGCAGCACCTCCACTCGCTACCTTCTCACCAGATGTACGGTCACTTGCCGCATCTCTCAGGGAGCTTGGGCGCCATGGGGCAAAACGGCATGCGTCCCCCGGGGGCGTCAAACGCCTCCGGCGTTCCTCTCGCTTCTTCTCTCGCTGCCTATCCCACAGGCGTGGTTTCGCATTCCGGGCAGCTCGCCATTGGCCAACCCCCGCTGTCCCCGTCTCAGCCCCTGCCATCTGGGGGGGGCCTGTCTTCGTCGCATCTCTTGCCGTCGCCCCACATGTACGGATCGTGGATGCAGAGCGCGAACAGCCAGACGCTGAATCCTCCGAATTTCTTGCTGGGCGCCTCAGGGGCTCCGACTCAGACCTCTCCTATGTCCTCGACGAGGTTCCCGCCTTGCCAGTCGACGGTCTCGCCTTCACTGGCTCCAGCCGACGCCCACGGTCTCACCGCACCCCCGTTCGGAGCCTCTGTCCCCACGGGGCCTGTGCAGAGCGCGCGGGCGAAGGGTGGCCGGAAGGAGGGGCCTGGGCTTGCATGCGCGGGGGGTACAGATATGAGGAAGAGCACCTCCCGAGAGAAGCAAGCCGGCTCAGGTCCCGCTAGAAGTCGTCGCACAAAGGGAGCCGCGAGCGCCTCGAACGGAGGCAGTCTCTTCCCGGTGTCTCCCTACGCGGCACCCGTCGACCCCACTGGCCCGGCTTCTTCGTTCTCGCCCCCCTTCAGGCCCCTCTCGAACTCAGGGTCCCCGCCACTCGCCCCGGCGAATAGCGACGGCGCCGCGCCGGTTGAGTGGCACGAGGGCTTCCGACGCCCCTTCGGCACCGAGGGGAGGCAACAGCTCCTCCGACACCTCCGACAAGTCTACAACGCAGACAGCGCGTACTGGGGAGAGCGGCTTCGACACGCAAACATCGCGTTCAGTCGCATTGCGTACGCGACCGTCGCGGAACTCTGGAAGATCGCACACGTCATGGACTGCTTCCCCATCGCGCTCGCCTTCTCGAATCGACACTCCGCCACCGCCTCGACGGGCGTCGAAGACGGAGGGGCCTTGACGGGGGCACCCGGCACGGGGGCAGTGGGCCTCCCGGGGGCCGCCGCGGTGGGCCGGCGCGCGTGCGGAGCCAAGGGCGAGAAGGCCAAGGGGTCCAGGCGAGGCAACTCCGGGAACGCCGGCGCAACTGCGAGTAGCAAAACCCCACAACTGAAGCAGACAAGCGCCCTCGCTGGGGGCCTCAGCTCGAGCGGGGCACACTTGGGTGTGATATCGGCTCCTCAGGAGGGCAGTGGAAACTTGCAGACGTCTCTGTTGTTTTCCGAGTCTGCTTTCCCAGAGGGGGGAGGCAGTCCGGTTCAGTCCTGTGTCGACGTGCAGGATCCGAGTGGGGTAGGAACCGGCGCCGCTGCCCCGGAGACACCTGGAGACGGCACAGGGCCCGAGGGGACTGGAGGCCTGCAGGGGTCGCGCGCGTGGGACCCGGTGACTGAGGACTTTTCGGGTGCTTTCGAGCATGCAGGTGTCTCGGGACGGTGTTTAGCCGGCATGCCGGAGGTCTCTCTCGGGGCGCGAACTGTGGGGTGCGGCCGGGGCCCGAGCGAGCAAGGCCCAGTATCTCCTGGACAAGAAGACGACGCGTCGGCGTCTCTCGGGCCTCATTCCAGAGAAAGCGAGAAATACTTCTCGGGGGACCAGCCCCTCTGCGTCCACACTTCTGATGAAGCTGTCCACTCGACGGAGGGACTCATCCTGAAGGCTGGGGGTGAGGAGTGGAGGTCGCGGTGTCTCGAGGCCCCTGGGGACAAGGCGTCTGGGAGTCAGATGTGCGCGGGTCTCGGAGGCACCCAGGCGGAAGGGACAGACTCGGAAGACTGCATGCTCGGGATGGGGAAGGCGGGGAAGGTCGCGGAATACCCTGTGAAGGAGGAGACCGGAGTTCAAGGCGACCAAGAGACAGAGAGCGTTAAACCGACTGCGGCCAAACCGAGATCCATGGGAACCAGCGGGAAGAGAAAAGAGGAAGGGGCCAGACAGCCCTCGCTCGTAGCTTGTGCACGCACGTTCGTTGCGGCCGACGGGGCAGAAGAAGGTGACATCGATGACGCTTCGGGAGACCGAGTTCTGTCCCTGCCGCGGGTGTGCACGGGGAAGAAGAAACGCGAAGCCAAGGCAAAGAAGGGGAAGGAAGAAGGCAACGCCGCTGTGGTCACAAGGAGGAAAGAAGAGGCACGAGCCGAGGGACATCGCGAAGGGGAGACATCCGCAGAGGTAGCCAAGACTCTTTCAGAGTTCGCCTTTGTCTCAGAAGATGTTCAGACGCTTCCGTCAGTAGAAGGGGCAACTCAGTAAGGAGGCACCTTTCTTTTGCGAAAAACAGGTGTCGACTCACACTTACTGGTGTCGCTTGGGATACACAGTGTAGGGCTTGGCCTTCAGAAGCCGCAGCTGCGTTCGGGCGGTTGTCCTTGCCTCGATGGAGGAGGTTGCACATGCATTGCATCTGCATGCGCCTGTCTCTTAATGGTGGGAAGTCCGGGGGGAATGGCAAACGTCGCGTGTAGAGTCGCGGTGACAATCGGAAGAAAGGAATAGAGAAGAAGCAGGAGAGGGATCAGACTGGCGTGCGGAAAGCACGACTCTGCGTTGTTTACCATTTTTTGACTGTGAGAAGCGTTGGTCCTTGTGAAATAGGGTTTCCAGAACGGCAGGGGAAACACTGATCTTTTTTCTCGAACTCCCATCCGTACACCAGAACGTAGACGCTCATGCGCTCAGGCCCGTTTTATTGCCAGGCAAATGGATGGCGCTTCGTCGCGATTCACCATTGTCGACTTTTCTTCCTCAACAATTATCACGTCACCACTCAAGCAGTGTCTCTGTGTATCCATATGCATGTGCATGCACCGATTCTAGGTTGCACGTGTCCACGTACGTACAGGTGTCATGAAACAGGGATCACTTGTGTGCGGCGTATTGGCGATTTTGGAATGAGCTGACGCCTCTTATTCTTTTCTAGCTGCGTGCTCTCACGGAGTCGTGAAAAAAGAGGAGGGCACGTGGATGGATTTGCCCGATCTGTAGATGGTTTACATGGCCTTCGCTGGGGAGACTCTGTTCGTGTTGCCTGTGTGTGGCGCAGGCCGCAGGCAAGAAGGGATGAAACTGTCGCGCACACACAGAGCGAAGCGCGTGTTTGTGGTGTGTGCGTGGTGCTCGATTTGTCTTCCCTTGTTGTTTTGGAGAGTTTCTTTGCGAGTTTCGTCTATCTGAGAGCCGTTTTCTTCCTGTTGTCAAAAAGGCGTGTTTTTTCGTGCGTGTGTTTTTTCTCGGTTTCGAGATGCATGGATGCTTCTGCGGTGCAGCCACACCTTGTCACTCGACACGTTAAGATTGTAGACCAGGTGGCGCAGAACTCCGAAAGCGCACCGTTCCTTAGTAGCTCATTTCGGGTGTACGTACACTCGCGCGCGTTCGGATTCTTTCGAATCATCAGGCGGCACCTTCCCTCCGGTATTCGCATCCTCCAGTGTCGATTCCACAATGCAGGCTCTATTATTCTGCAGGGAGAACGCTTCTGTTGGTACGTTGTGTCGGTTTGATGTTGTTTGTGCGACTTAACGGCCGTGGAGGAGTCGCGGCAAGGCGATTGAAAAGCCGAAAAAAGTGCAGCGTGAAAGGGCCGTTTCTCCTTTTTGTGTCAACTGCCAAACTTTCCTCGCGGCTCTCTGGTCTCTCTATGGTGCGTTGGTTCTTTTTGGGATTTTTAGTAAACCGATATCTATGTGACTGCTGGAAAAAACAGGGCAAGACAAAGGTTCTCCCCGCTGTTCAGGTGTCCCGTCCTCCCTTGTACATGGTGAGGGGTATTCAAATGTATATCTTCTTTTAAAATTGGCATCCGCGTCCGTCACGCTGTTTTTCTTGTCAGCACAGATCGAAGCTCTGTTGACGCACCAAAGGAGGCTGTCTCCGCAAAAGGACCGCGGGAACTTCTTGCGCAAGTCAAACCGTCGACCGTAACGGCTACTCCATGACACGCGAACACGCGCCTGACATTTTGTGGACTCCACGGTGCGTGGCACTCAAAAGTGAATGCGTTTCAGCGAGACGAAGAAACCTTGTGAAGGAAGATTCACCAGAACTGACCCTTCCGCAGAGGGTCGTCACCTGGCGCGCGAGAAAATCCGCAGATACCCCGTCTGTTCCGCTCCCCTGAAATTATCACCCAACAATATATTATGTATCATGAAAAGCGCAGTAATGCCGAACCAGACATCTCGTCTGATAATACGCTTGCGTGCAAGGCACGAGAGCAAGGCAGGATATAGTGCTAGAACGTGCTCTGGGTGGAAGGTGGAAGCAGACACAGAAAAGTTCAGGTACACGTTGTGAGAGCGCGTTTTGTTGTTTGCCCGTTTTCTGCTCCGGAAACGGTGGCTCTCCACAGCAAAAACTCCCGCGATGCGCCTTGGCGGTGCCTCTTGTCTCCCATGTGTGCTGCGTTCCCTTTTTCACGAGAACGAAGGTGCAGCGACGGGCGGAAAGGCAGAGTCGACGTAGCACACCAACTGTGAGATCCACCGAGCGAGAAACTGAGGGAAAACGAAGCAGGTAGACGGTTCACGATTTCGCTTCTGCCTTTCTAGGGTTTCGAGAGAGGAAAAAATGCACTTCGCCCGTTCTCATCAAAGAGCAGAGTAGACGGAAAGCTCTGTGCGTTTGTGAGTCTAGAACACGCTGCGTCCGCACGCCTGTTTTCTAGCACGGGGGCGTGTGTAGTCGAAATAAAAAGCCACAGCAACCTAAATTGACAGGCTTTCTTTAAGCTTATCAAGTGGCCTCTTAACGCAAGTTGTCGCTCGAACGGCCTCGTTTCCCCGCAGAAAATTCCTAGAACACGAAAAACTGTATCTCTGGCACGAGGAAACTACCCGGGCACCACAAGCTTTTGCCTGGCTGCAGTGTTTGGCCGGCTCTTGTTCGTTACTTCCATCGAGAAGCAATTTTCTCTGTTAATAAGAGTGATAACTGACTCTACATGGCGCAGGTGTGAAGCAAAAAACCAAAACAATTCCGTTCGACGTCGAAAAAGCAACCTCCGAGAACGGAACTACGTCCGAACGTGATAGAAAAGCCTTTTTTGGACAACTCTGGGAGAGAAGTCATACAAAAACGGAAAAGGGACGGTGAAATGTCTTCTAGTGCGCAAGCCTCGACGGGGAAGAAATCCTCACTCTCGATACACCCTCATTCGTTGGCTGCATCTTTCGCAAGTAAGGTTTTCCAGTTCAAAAGAAGTTGATTGAAGACGCCTTTTGTAGGGGCCGAAAGACAGACGAGAAAGGGGCGGGTGTCTGTGCTTCGAGAACAGTTCTCGGCTCCCTTGTGCGAGCGTTCAACAACATCTAGTTAGAGAAGTAGGAAAACCACTCGGGACCCACAACGAAGCAGTGGCATGCCTCGAGAAAGAACACAAGCAACACCGGAGTGGGGTGAAAGAAGGACAGAAAGAGAGAAATACACAGATCTAGATACCGACAGATATACAGATAGGTAGATATGCATACAGATGTAGATATAGATCGTTTTCCATACAGATAGGAATGCGTATAGAAACGGGTTTTACATTGACAGAGTTTTTCGTGGGACTACACATATATTGATATACGTAATAGATTGAGATACATATTGATAGATAGAGTTCCAGATGGATAGAACTACGTAGACATAGGTGTAGATCGTGACAGATCGAGATCGATTTAGACACAGATCCAGATCGACAGATGTCGATATAGACTGAATTAGATAGGTAACGCACTAGAGACTGCCGGAGAAGATCAACAAGGTAGACACATGGGCAAGGAGAACCGAGAGGAGAGGCAGACGAAAATCTGCAAAAAGACAGAAAAGATGCTGACAGCGAGGACCAAAACGAAAAAGCGGAACAGTGAAAGAATACCCATATGGAGAGCCTCGAAAACGTGTTCTTTTGTTAAAACACGAAAACGAAAAGGCGAAAGAACAAAAGTGTGAGACACAAACAGCAAACAGAGACAGGGAGGATCGCTGCAAACCTCGTTATCGGCGAGAAGTTTGGAAGTCGGGAAACCCCCTCCTTCTGCACCTTGTCTAGTCTTTTCTGTACGTGTCGCTCTCATTTTCACTTCCTCTTTTCTCTCTTCTCTCGTTTCATGTTCATTTTTAGCTTTCCCCATCTTCATCCTGAAGGTCACTCGGATCTTCGACAATGTTCCAACTGTTGATTTCCTCCAGACTTTCTCCTGCTCCAATGAATGGGAGAGCAATCGATCGAATCATCGGAGTCCCGCATATCGAGCACTCGCCAGCCAGAATATCGTCGACAGCGCTGTCGAAGGAAAGAAGAGAAGCCATGGAAAACGAGAAATTGTCAGGAGCTAAGGTCGGCAAAGGAAGAAGGAAAGCTGTCTCACCCACTGTTGAAACTGAGACAATCGCCAGGTTTCACGTGCAGAGGATGAACAGAACAAAAAGGAAAAACGATTCACCTTCTGTCGAAGTAGAAGAGAGAACAGTTTCATCAGCTGAGGACGAAAAAGGGAAGAAGCAGGAAAGCAGTTTATTCTTTGTCGAAGAAATAACGAAATTCCCCGAGATGATGCCAAGAAAAAGAAGGGAATGCAGTGCACATGCGCACATCCACGAGACGCCGCTGACAGAGGTGATACGGGAGAAAACAAACGAACTCAAATCTATCAGGACAGAACGAGGGGCGAAGCGATAGGAAAGAGAGAAGAATCAGATTCCCTAAAAAAGAATCACTTCCTGTCTCTTTGTTTCTCGTCTCACCTTTCAAGTTGCTCCAAATCTTCTGCAGGCGCACCTCGTTCCATAGCTCGATCGAGGTCGACGATGCGCCGTTCGAATTCAGCGAGGGTGTCCACATCTGAAAAAAATCAAAAGTGTTTTGCCTTCTCTTCAGATCGGCGAGACTCTACACACCTTGTGCCAATTCTCCTGTTTCCCCCTTCTTCTATCTTGCCTACCCTCCCGTAAAAACCGATTTCTCGACTTTTCTGCAAATGCCTTTCTCTGCTGATACAGACTGTCTTCACATGACAGCCTTCATTTTTACGCTAAAGAAGCTTCTTTTTCCTCGTGTTCTGAACTCTACGCGTTGTCCTCATACACTTCCGTTGATTCCCTCTTAATCAAAAAGGTGCTCTCAGGCATGTGTACACCTATACATATGTATACACATTGACGTAAGTAGATACGTCGGTACAGAGATAGATGTGCTAAAGCAAATACATTCTCTTATGCATCAAACATGCATTTACGTATATAAATAATACATACGTAGATACCGATGTGCTACAGCAAATTTACTCGCGAGCACACAGGCACACATTTATGTCGATCAAATAATAAATGCGGACATACAGATGTGCCAGACCATATATGCTCTCACATATATATACATATATATATATGTATATATTTATATATTTATATATTTATATACACAAGAATATCTATCTAGTTATACCTATATATACGAAAAACGGTAAACGTTGACACTTTGAAAGAGTTTGTGGTCTGGGCGCTGCTTCTACTTGAAACGAATCTCTCTTCTCTGAAAAACGCCGTTCTTTTCTCGTGGAGCTGCATCCTACCCATGGCAGGGACGCGAAGACGCTGACAGCAAGAGGCGTGGAAGCAGTGGCCACAACCGAACGCGTAGAATCTCTCAGTGAAGATCGGTTCGCAACAGACGTCGCAGCTCTGGTCGACTTCTACAACAACGCACCTAACCATATAAAGAAACACGAAAGAGACACTTGGAGATGCATTCCCTCTTCAAAAATGCGTCGACTACGCTCTGTCTACTCGACGGTCGATTTGCGTCTACAGATAAGCCTCATACCCACGACATTCACATGCATATGAATGTATATATATATATATATATATCCATTCACCAGCACAGACCACATATTCATGTATACATATACATACACATATATACACATTGCTCGTTGCTATAGATACACAGATATCGATTTACATGTATATGTGTGGTTCTTTCACACTAGCACATACCACACACATACATACTTGTTTTCACACACACACATATATATATACATACATACACAGACATATTTCTCGCTCGTGTAGATTCGTAGCGAATGATGTGCGAGTTTCCTTGGCATCTTGTGCCACTTTCTTCAGTGTAGGAAAAACGACGCGTTTGCAGGTTTCTGCAGCTGGGTTTGCTGTTGTTTTTCCCGTTTTCGACCGGCGTTTTCTGACTCGACTCTCACCGTTGATTCACAGTTTTCAACTCTTCTTTGAGAGCAGAAATCGCTTCTTTGTGTGTTTCCATTTCTTGGTATCTGGACGCTATGCGTTGCTCGTATGCGTCCAGCGACGCGCAAATGTCTTCCTTCAACGAATCGATGACTGTCGAGTCCGAAATGTACGGAAGGACATCCTGAAAAACTCCCAACTCGCTCTCTCACAGGATTTCGAAACGAACATGCTTACACGCGCACGCATTATCTCTACATAGGACGGCAGAAGGTCAACAGATGTACAAAACGATATATATATATATATATATATACCATTACGTCAGCATAGTTGCAGAGAGCAGAGGAAGACATGCATAAATACATATATATATTATATATGCATGCAAGTCTATATGCATATGCAGAGATGACGAAAGCACACGCACAGACAGAGATTTATTTAGGGTCTAGGTGCGTGTAAAGATCACTGGTAGGCTGACAGCTTCAGAGCTCTAAGTTGGCGATTGCTGAGAGGCCACCTGGATTTCAATCACCACATATGCACGCGTTTTTATTTTTGGATAAGTCTTGGCTAGTTTTCAACAGTAGGGTCTTAACGCCAGCAAACCCGCGAACGTTCTTCGTAGCTCAAGGTGAGTTCTGTGAAAGAGTTCGTTTCGCGTCCTGAAATCGACGAAAGAGAATTAGGTCGGAAACATAGTGGTGCCTCAAGATCGACGCCGAGCTTACTTGAATCTTCAGCAGATTTCCTGACTGTCTGACGAGAGCTACGAGGGCCGGTACGTCTTCGTGGACAGCCTGAGGACCGCGCGAAAATGCAAGCACCACGATTTCCTCTCTCCTGTCGTTTTAGTGTCTTTTCCTCTTTGCTGTCCTCCCTCTGTGCGGTGCCAAAAGCAGTTCCTTTGAAAACCTGTGGTTTCTCACTTTTATGTCACCAACTTGTCAACGAAGCATCACTACATAAAAGAGTAGCAATTACTACATCACAAGTAGATACTGTCGCTGTACAAGCAACCCACACCCCAGGACTGTAGAAGCCTCACCAAGTAAACAGAGGCTCTGCAGGGTGTATGCATGCAACCGCATATCGACTTGGATGCACAGAGACACACAGGGAATCCTTGTTCGGTTTCTGCATCTCTTTGAGTTCTCAGCGCTGTGGGTGCTTTCACCTGTGCTCTTCTCCCTCGCGTCGTCTCCGTGACTTCCTTCTAATTCGCGAGAATACAGTGTTTTTGAAAGAGGCAGAGGTTTGTAACGACGGCGGCACGATAGGATCTAGCCAGGAAGGCAGCGTGGTTTCAAGAAGGAAGCTTAAAAGTGGACTAGACATTCGTTTTCCTAGGAAACATCACTGAGACAATTCTCTCCTTTAGCGGCCTACGCGCACCGCATATACTCAGGAGATCTAAAACACAAGAAGACTGGTTTCTCAGAAACGGTTTTCTGCAGAGCCTTACTGCGTGTTGAGCAAGACGCAACCAGAGTCGCTGTCGTTGTGCAGGATCTGTCGGGGCGTTGGCTGCATGTTGACCGAGAGTCATGTCGTTTGTCGACAGAGCTTTTTCCACGGCCTCCTGCAAAAAAGTGAAAAGGTAAACCCTCACACGACTGGGGTCTCATGCAGGCGCTAGCGTGCAGCAGCAGGAACTTACTCTGTTTTGCTTTGCATGCGACGACAGCGGCAGGGAAGCAGGAAACACTGCAGTGTCCCCGCTGATTTTCTTCTCTCTCTGAACATTACAACAAGTGATGTGGAGGCACGAATCTCTTGTGTGAGATATTCAGCAAAGAAACGATCACAGGACGATAGGGAAGAGACTGAGTGTTGTCAGAGGATTCAGGGAAGAGACAGACACACGGCCGCATAGAAGAGCAGCGGCCAGCGATACCCACACTCGCGAATGGAATTCGATTTTCACGATTCTACGTGACCGACTGCCTCTCCATTCGATGTGAGTCTTTCAGATCCACGGACATCTTCTGGACGCAAAAAAACACACTGGCGACCTGGTGTAGAGAACCGAAACAGGAAATGCTTCCGCATGTGCATCTCCTCAAGCACATAATGCGCAACAGAGACCAACATAAAAAGATGCAGACATGAAGGGGACATGTTTCTCGACGCCTCTTACCTTGTGGAGACCGAGGAGTCCGTAGAGCAGCACCGCAGATCTCTCGCGTTTATTCTCGAGGCAGAAGCGCAACGCGAACTGAGGGTCGAAGGGAAGGTGTCCAGGCTGAGAGAGAGAACAGAGACTCTTTGCAGAAACCAGTGCACGACCTCTCTTCTCTCGAAGATCGGGGAAAGCCTCTTCAGAATCCAAAAATCCCCGTCCCCCTCTCCAGGCAGGAAAATGACGGAAATCACGCCTTTACGCACATCTCCAGCGCGTGGTATGAAACAGTTATTCACCTTGGATTCACCTCTGCAGTGATCCTTGCGCGCGCTCTCTCTTCTCTTTTACACGGTGCTGCTTATTCTAAACCCTGGCTCTCTTTTCCTTCTGAAAGTGATTGTTGTTCCTGGACGGTCGTTTTCTGCCTCATCTGCAAGGCGTCCTCAGTGTCTACTTTGCATCAGAGGTCCGTTTTCTCACTTTCTGGGCAGCGAGGAGGCGCAGGAGATCTTCTTCGTCTCCAGACTCGGCCTTGAGCACAATCAGGGCGTTCCAGAGACCCGTCGAGCCCTTCCAACTTCCTTGGATTTCTCTGCCTTTCTGAGAAGTCGAAAAAGACGCGTTCTGCGAGTTCTGCAAACGAGGTGCAGCCGCTGTGGGTCGACGAGCAAAGGATCCCGGCACCTCACTCGGAGAGCCACCGGAGATCCCCAAAACTGCAAAAAGAAAAAGAACGACGAAAAGCCGATGAAAAAGCAGCAGCGTTTCGGAAGAAACACATACACATACAGACTCAGACACACACAAACACAAGGTACAGTATACGAATATATTTATGTAAATGTATATCATATATAATGTATGAAACATATCTATGTGTATTACATATGTACGTATGTATATGAAAAGGTAGGGCGAGGGACAAGCAGATGTCGATTTCTTGCATGAAGAGTTCTGGAGAGAGAGGCGACCACTGAGTTTCATCGAAATGTCGATGTGGCGAGATATATACAGAGAGCTCGACGTTATTCCCTTCAACTGACGCGAGACGTCGGCCGAGCCAGAGATTCAGCAACCGGAAGTGTGTAGATGAAAATCGTCACGTATCTCCACAAATATAGATCCCTTCGTTCTGTATAGACAACAACGGCGTTTTCAACACGACCCGCAGAGGGTCTTTTTTGCACACCTGAGGCGTCTCGGCAGTTCGTCGCTTGTCGAGCGAAATGGGTGAGGAGGTGAATGGCGCACTCGCGACGCTCTTCTCCCTTTGTCTTCTTCTCTCCTGTCTTCTCGCCTCTCTCGCCTCCCCTCTCTTCTTCTGCTTCTGCGTTTTCTTTCTGCTGTTTCGTTCCTCGACAGTGCAGCAGAGCAGGGATGAGTCGCGCCGAGTCGATGTGCGAGAAGGCGGGCGCGCAGCAAAGAGCTGTGAACGCTCGAGGCTCATGGCGAAAGAGGAGAGGTGCCAAGCGGTAGAGAAGAGCATCTCGGAGCGGCAGATCGCTCATCTGTGCCAGTTTCTCTGCGGAGAAGAGCGGGGAGGAAACACAGCATTCGAAAACGCTAGCGTCTCTTGTGCGGCTTTTTGTCCTGCTTTTCTCGAGGGGACTCTTCTTCTTTCGATGTGTCGCGATTTCCTTCATTTCTTGATGTACATACTTTATCCTCCAGCGGATTCTTCTTCTACACGCTTTCTCCACCTTTCGCTTCTGTTGTCCCTCTTGCCAGTGGCGGGTCGACAGAGACTGCGAGGAAGCCTCTTGGATCAGCGAAACCCCAGAAGAACTCCGCAGAATTCTCCTTTTCTCTCTTCACCGACTTGTCCTTCGTGCACATGACACGAACACAGTGGAATCCGTGGTCGCCCTCCTTCTTGTTCCCTCTGTTGCTCTGCGATGACGTCCGCACAGCGATTTCTGTGTCGCTCGTGCTTCGCTATGCTTCTCACCAATGACAGTTGCGTAGTCCTGGCGCGTCAGGTAGTGAATGACGACGCTCTCGAAGTCCCCACAGAGTTCAGCAAAAAAGTGGAGATGCTCGAATCGGCCGTGAGCCTGCAGTAGCGTGTATACCGTAGCCTAGAAGAGAGAGAGATAACACAGGAAAGGCCAGGCAATGAGAAAAAGAGAGAAAAAAGAGGGAAGACCCAAGAAGGCTGGAATATACTACATCCACAGCGACAGGCAGAGACGAGAGAAATTGAAACGAAGGAAGACTCACAGAGAGAACAGACACACACGGGAGAATGAAGACACACATCTCTCTGGCGACAAAAGAGCGCTACATGAGAAAAAAGGCAGCAGGTCACGCCAAGCATGATAACGGGGACAGACGGCGAAGGGGAGGACTGAACAGTCAGGAAAAACGGAAGAAAAACTTCTCCGACAGAAGACCGACAGATGAAAAGAAAGTACAGATACCGAGAAATCTGCAGTGGCTATCCCGTTTCCTCCCTCTCTTCCATTTGGTCGAGTTGCGTCCAACTCTTTTCTTTCTTCTGTCTTTTTCCATGTTCTCCTTTTCTCCTGGCTCTTCGGTTCTTTCCTCTTCCCTTCCTTCTGCTCTTTCTTCCTCTTCTCTCTCTTCTTCTTCGCCTTTGCTTCTTTTTTTCTTTCTGTACTGTGTCTCTACCTGGACTTCATCGACGCCCCGGAACTCTGCGAGCAGTCGCCGAAGTTCTTCTTCCGTTTCTCGTTGTCTCTTGCGCAGCAGCTCCACGGCTCTCTCTCTTTCCTCTTCCTCGCGCGTCTCTTCTTCGCTTGCCGGTGCAGCGCTCGTCTCGTCTCTTCCTAGATTTCGGTCGCGCCTCAGTCTGCACGACAACGCCGAGTCGAGCTGCGCCAGTTCGTGGAGAAACAGCTCCACAGTCCACACAAACAGCATCACTTGCTGAGGGGTCGGAGAAGCAGCAGACGGGCGCAAGTGGCCTGCGCCTTCGCTGAGAAAACACAGACAGAAGGAAGTGAGAATGAGGTTATGCGTCCTGACTGTGTCTTCTCCGCGTGCTCCTGCTTTCCAGACACTTGCTCACTCCATCTGTCCTACACACGCTGTTCACCTCTCCACATCTCTGTCTCCTCCTCCTCGTGAACAGTCTTCTCTTTCTGGGTCTCGGTCTTCCTTTCTTCTTCCTCTCCTTTCCTCTCTCGCTTTCCCTCCTCTCCTTCTCTTTCTCCTTCTGTTTCTCTTTGTCTCTTCGCTCTCTACGGGTACCCGTTGAGAGGCTGTGCGCCGCCAGGAGTTCGGAAGGGCATCTCGGGTCCGGCGCCGACGGCGTTCGCGAGCTGCTTGTATCGACTGAGGAAGAAACTGCGGAGAGCGAGTGGCTGGGAGTGGGCGAGGAAAAAGAGGCAAATGTCTTCGAAAGGCACCGACCGGGTCTGCGCGAGCAACTCAGCAGCTTCTACAAATCTCCCGCGACCAACATGCCACGTTGCTTGGGAGACCAGCACTCGCTCCCGCTGCGCCGCCGTCGCGCAGTGTGAAAGAGCCACCGCGAACTTGCCTGAAAAACACACCGTGCCGGAGCCCTAGTTTCCAAAAAGAAGAGACAGAGAATGGGAAGGATGTGGCAAGAACCTTTCGACAGAGACTGGAAGACACAGGAAGAAGCGAGACTGTTCCGTGCAAACAAGGGGAAAAAAACCGACTACAGTCGCCCCGGTGAAGAGGGAGTCGTTCTAAAGAGAGGGAAAGAACAGGGGAGGATCAAACAGTCCTGCTGCGACAGGAGGGTAGGTGGGTTGTTGAAAAAAGAGAAAAAACTCGTTTCCAAAAGACAGAGACAAGGGAAGTGGTCCTCTGGAAAGAAAAACTGAAAAATCAAAATTGCCTCTCTCCCTCCTTCCGTTCGGCTTAACTGGGCGCGTCCAGAGACGTTCGAAAACGCCACGGGAGTGAACGTGTCGCAGACTGTCTATACAGAGGTAGAGAGTGGAAAAACAGGAGAAAAAAACCTGCAAAAAATAAATTGGCATGCGGTCTTTACCCTGCTGAAGGTACAGCCGCCAGGCCTGCGCAGACTCTTTTGAGATGACAAGTTGACAGACGAAGGCGTCCGTGTAGAGAAAAACAGATTGGTCGAAACGGTCCTGCAGAAGACGACGAACTGTGCCGTACTTCACACCCGAAAGTGGAAGCTCCACAACCTAAACGAAAAAGCCAAATGAGAAGAGATAGATGTAAGCCCATCGTCTGTGCATAAAACAGCGCAAAAGCATATCTGCGGATATACAAAGACTCGCACAAATATGCACATGTGGGTGGCTCTTCATGTACACGCACCTACCCGTGACGACATCAGTATCTGTCTCGATATCTACTCTCTCGTGTCTGTCTCTGTCTAGTTGCATGTTTCCGTTTCCACTTACACCTCCATGAATGCAGCCATCTGTATCTGTACGCATTCACTCTATGTGCATGTATTTATCAATATCTTTCTATCACATGTACTTGTCGAAATCGAAATCTGTTCACACATGCATCCACAAACGCGCCGCACGTATAAATCTGTCTACTTCTCTCTATCTGTTGACAATACATCCTCACCAGTGTGCCTGTGAGGTGCAGGGAAATGCTGGCATCACGTTCAACGACGAAAATGAGGGAAACTACATCGACCGAATGTGTGGAGTATTTCTAGTCCGAACGGACAATTTCCTCTTCAGAGTGGCACACGGGCGTCCAAGACGTTCATTAAGCCGCGTTGATCTGTGGTCACCCTCGACGCGAAAAGCAAGTGGCATCAGAGGGGAGCTGACGAAAATCCTTTTCTCCCCTTTGCTCGTCTTTAGTCGTCCGGAGGTGTTCAATGGGTTCTATTCTACAATAACTACGATCTTAACTATGCTCTGCTAACACAATCGAACTTGGATCTGGAGGGGCCTCTCTGTCCTAACGGAAAAAGACACCGAGTGGAAAGAACAGACCCAGCAACCTCAGGGGAAAAGCATACCGAACAAAGGAGATATTTCCGGTATTTTTAGGCACTTGGAAACTCAAAAACCTTTCTGCCCCTCACCTTCTCATGTGTGATTCTTGAGAGAGCAACGAGCCTGTCGTCGTAGAGCAACAGAACATGAAAATCTGTGACCGTCACAGAAAGGGGAGGAGGACCTCCAGGGCTGGAGGGGAACAACGCGTCGTCGTCGTCTCTGGCCCCCTTGCCTCTTCTGTCTCTTTCACTCTCTGCTCCTCCCTCAGAGCCTCCGAAAAAAGAAGTGTCTTCTTGCAGAGAGGGAAAAGGAAAGGAGATGACGACGGGCGATTCAGAAGAAAAGAAGGCACGCGCAGGGGGCAGCGGCGACGAAGCGCCATCGGCAGAGGAAGAAGAGAGGCAGAGAGTGGAAGAAACGATGCCGATGCTGAAGAGAGAGGAAGAAAAACGAGTAAAAAAGGAGAAACAGACATTAGGAGAGAGGAGCAGAAGGTGCAGAAAAGCAGAAGAAACCCAGACAAAGGAGACAAGAAACGCAGACATGCACAAGTGTTTAGACAACGAATACCTTCCACACCGAAGCGAACAGAGGGAAACAGAGTCGTCTTGTCTTTTGCGCCACCTTCTTGTTCTCCCTTCCGCTCTGCCGCCCTACGTGCTCCGTTCTGTCGTTTGTGCTTTTTTCCTAACGCGCTTTCAGCCTTTCAGCCGTTCTCTATCCCGCTGTACACCACCACCCGAGTGGACTGCTTAACACAGCTAAAAGTGCCGGATTATAATATTTCACGACTTCCCTCTCTTGCCTCTCCTTTCTGCTTCTGACATCGAACCCCTGCTCTCTCACCCTCCCTCGCTTCCTCTTCTGCGTACCCCGTGGTCCAGAAAACGAGCACGTCCACGCTGCCTTTCTTCTTCAGCAGCTGGAGCACGGGGCCTGCTTGTGGACTTTCTTGGGGCACTTCAAATGCCAAGAAAGTTTTAAGATCCGACGAAGAAAGATTCTGAAATACTGCAGAGAGCGTCGGATTCCCCACAAAGAGGTACAGGTGCCTCGGGATCGCCACCAAAAGCAGTTGCCGATGTCCCCCCTGACGAAGAAAAGCGAGAGAGACACAAAGGAAATCGAGAAAAAAGCAGTGGAATGAGAACAGGATACGACGGCAAGCCGTGGATCCAGGCGCTCCACAGACACCGGGAAAAGTAGCCACAAGAAAATTAAATTCGAATTTTGGATAAATAAACTCGTTGCAATTTCAAATCTGAAGTAACAACGAAATTCAAGGTGGTTAATAATGATTCGGCATAAAAATACTTCGTTACCGAATATTTACTAAAAATGTGTACAAAACTTCGAACGTTGTGAGAAAGCCTGTGAGAGGAACCGAGATAAAACGACTTCTTCATAGCACATACGGCTAGTGTATGTGCACAGGGAAGTATGTTTAATAATACGTATAAATATATATATATATATATATAATAAATATATGAATAAGTATGCCTTACGTAAAAGCATATTTACATGGACACAGATCCCATTTCCTTGTGCAGGTAGACTGAAGAATGTCAAATCTCGCCAGATATGTCAACAGAACACCGGGTGCCTGTAGCGGGCACCACGGAGAGATGTGGATCTCCTTTTTCCAATAAGAAAGAAACTTCTCTACGGCTTCACAGCAGAGACGAAACAGACAGGTGTCCCCATATGCGTCCCCGGACTCGAGTCCGCAGGCAGGTTCAGAGTGAAATCTAAAAAACAGACTTCTTCTCCTCGACGGATGACCCCGACACAGACTGGCCACAGGCGCAGAGAAAAGAAAAAAACGCTTCAGAAGCGGAAGCACTTCCACACGCGGTCAGAGAGGCGAAAGCGTCTTCGTCTTGGTGCAAAATTTCGTCCTGCTTTGCCTCGAATCTCTGCGACAGTCTTTGAGAAGCTCACCCCTGGCAAAGGAGCGGTCTCCACGTGTACATCCAGTACAGGGGTCCTTTTGGGGAATTCAAAAAGCGGTCGGACGTGCCGATCCTTGCCGCCCTCAATCAGACACTCCAGCAAGACTCCGTGCCGCGTTCCTATTTGGCAAGGAAGTTCAAAAAACGTCGGAAAAGAGACAAATTTCAAAAAACAAACTGGAAATCGACACAAGCATCCCTTCCATGTTTCGCCTTCTTTGTCCGACTCCTGTCTCGTGTGCACGGTGTTTCTTCTCCACACTACCGCACCCAACCCTTGTATTTTTAAACTCGATTAATTAGCATTAGGTTTGCTATCCTGCACCAACCGATAAAACGTTCTGTGATGTCTTTTTGTTATATGGCGACAGGTATAAACCTTGATGCCGCAGGATATTGAATCCAGAAGCGTGCCACCATCTTAAGCAGTTCAGTGATGTGGTGTACAGAGACAACGAACAGGGATGTATCTCCTATTTAGAATCATATTCAGTATTCCAGAAACTCTTGTGGTAGAGGTTCGGCTGTGCTTCTCACCGATAATGAAGTCGCGAGTGGACGACTCTGTTGTGTTTCTGTTCCACGCGACACTCTCAACAAAGTGATCCTGCAAGCGGGTTAGGAATCGCGCCTGGCTGCTGCTGTAGTGCACGTAATAATTGTCTCCATTCGCCATCGCCACCAGACAGTGCATGCCTTTCTCGTCGAGAAACACCCGGCGAATCTCGAGCCGATCTGAAAAAAACGTTATCCTCCAAACACAAAGCCTCTCCATCTATAAGCCGAAAGCACCAACGAAGTCAGTATCTGAGGGTAAAAGTGCCCAACGCCGCTCCCAGGAAAAATCACCCACCACACGAATGCACGGATCTCCACCTATCGATGAACCCCGTTCCTATCGGATACGCATATATCAATATATGAATATGCGTTACTACATTTTCCTTTTCCTACACATACATCCAGAAATAACATTCAGCAAGTGGACAAAGCGACTTCTGACGTCTTGACCTAAAAATGTACCTATATATATATATATATATATATATATATATATATATATATATATATATTAGCATGTATACGCGAACGCGCATGTGTCCTTGCAGTTGCAAGTACCCGTGCCTATATACATATTTATACAGATGCATCCATGAATGTCTATGCGTCCATGCGGTTCCGTCGAGTGTCGCCGACAGTGCGTTTCGAGTGTTCTTTGATTTTAAGCGGTCTGTCTCTCTGCTCCTAACTTTTTCCGTTCTCCATTTGCCGCCTTTTCACCTGTGGCTCTGGGGGCCTGGAACTCTATGCGAGTGCCCTCATTCTCGTCGGGATACCAGCGAAGAAGGTCTCCGTTCAAGCACGCAATGTACAGACACCTGCTGCCCGCGGCGACTGACACGATGCCGCCGCGTCCCTTCAGCGAGGCTTCGTTGTTGATTCGCAGAACTCGCGGAACGAAGGAAGGCCCACTTTCCTCGATTTCCGGCGCAGAGAGAGCAGGAAAAGAGAGAGAAGAAAAACTCAAGGCCTCAGAGACACGCGCCATCTTGAGGTGAAGAGACACCCGGAGAAAGAAGAAAGGAAGCGACAGAGAGAGAAGCGAGGGAGAGGGTCGGGATTATGATTCCCACGCAGAGACATGTGTCATTGTGCCAGAGAGCGAGAGGAGAAACAGGCGAATAGCAACGACTAAGAGAGGAGAAAGAGAAGAAGGGGAAGGCGAGGGATGAGGAAGGCACGAGAGGGCAGCAGAGGACCCACGCGGCAAGGCCGGTGAGGTGTGGTATCTCAACTCATTTTCATACTTTTTTCCCGGTCGCTTCCTATTTTACTGATCCAGTCAGAATCTCCTCTTCGAGAAAACTCGAAGACGAGTCGCGAAAGAGAAATATCCACATACGTGCTGTCTGGTGTACAGGCGTGTGTGCACATCGCTACATTGACACCACGGACAGGCTTTACTTACATCGATACCTGTGCACTTCAGTGATCAGTGTGCAGAAACGCAATTCTCTGTGTATGTGTAGAGTCAGAGGAGCAGGAGATTGGGGAAAGCGACAAACAGAACGCCGGCAACGCACGTGTACACACTCTTTCCACCTGAAGTCGCTGGGCAGAGCAGCCAGCTAGAGGGAGGTCCTTTGTCTCGCAGGCAAACCTTCTTTTCAGGGAGAGAGAGGACAAAACGGAAAGGCTGTCAACACTCCTCGAAGGCGCCCCTCACAACCCTAGAGAAGACTCGAAAGATGATTTGAATGAGAGAAAGATAAACGGGAACGGTTGAAACCGCGGACGAGAGTCGTTTTTCAGGGTTTTTTTTCGAAAAGCGAAGCGAGACGGCTGGTGCATGCGTAGGCTGCTTGTGTAAATGATGTCAAAAGGGCTTCCTCCGGCGGTTGCGACAACAGCTGTGAGGAGGTTTCTCCCGAGAGTTCTCAGGATTTCGTCGTTTTTCATTTTTACCCTTCTGAATTCTTGCCTTCACAGTCCTCAAAAGACGCACTTCTCACTCAGCTGTGGACCTTCCCGCAGACACCATGGTGCCTTCTGAGGGCGCCGCCCCCTCTGGAGGGGGAGGCGCCTCGACAGTTTCTCCCGGTACTTCTTCCCCATTACCGTCTTCGTCTTCGACGTGGGTCGTCGCAGCGGTGGTTCTGCTGCTGTCGCTGCCTCTGGGGACGGTGCTCGATGGGCTGTTTCTGTCGGGGAATCACGCACCGATGCAGAGCGCTCCCTCGACTTTGGTTGACCGGTTCTTCACGCCACACAACCCTCTGCCCACTGGCATCAGTCCACACCAAGTGACGGTCCAACTCTGCACGTCCTGATCTTCGGCGGGAGCGTTGAGGCAGCTCGCGGAGTTCCTCAGCTTCCAGCTAAGTCACCTGCCTGGCTTCCGTTTCGTTGCCGTCGAGTACAAGCCATCGCTGTTTCACCAGGCTCTGGGACGGCTGCTGGACGCCCTGAGTTGGGCGGCACTCGCCCTCGTTGTCTTTGTGCGGCCGATATGTTCTACTCTCGGTTTGACTCAGCAGAGAGGCGAAGAAAGAGGTGCACAGACAGAGCAGCTCCCGCCGTGGGCTGAGGCGCTGGAGAACAACCGCGTGGCGGCGATCGTGACGGCCTTCTTTGGCGTGCAGGTCGTCCGGTCTGTCTTGATTCCGAACAACGCGTTCGAAATTTTCATCGGAGAAAACTTGCTGTGGTCCACTCTCGACAGTGGCCGCATGCCCAACGGCCGAGACTTGATGCAACGCCTCGAAACCATCGGCGTCAGTGTCAGGGAACCGATGTAAAGCGTGGTACCAGAGGAGGGAAATAGTTGGTTAAATATGGACATAGAGGACGGAGGAAGCTGCGGATTTTTGAGGCGGGGAGCGGTGTCAGTTTGGACGGTGGAGTTGTGTGGAGAGAGAAGGCGGCAGGAAGTACGCAGGCACAGAAACTGCCGGAGAAGGCGGAAGAGCGAGTCGCGAGTGGATTTCGTGGAGCGTCACGGTTGTGTAGCTGAGGTCGGACGGTTTCATGCGGGTCGCGGGACGAGGTATGTACGAAAAATGTGGAAGTGGTAGTCCGGCGATTCCAATGCCAGCGGCTTGAGACTTTCTGTAGATCCACCGGAAGACGGGTATGGTTTATCACCTCGGATAACGCTGCGAGGGAGGATGCTGGCAGAAACCTCTCCATTCGAGGCAGCTGGCATCTGATAGTTGGCTTTTCTGTGTTGAAGATCGTATCCGCCTCTTGTGATCTACTGACAGAATGGCGCACACTTTTGTACCGTGGCAAGTTGTGTCTTTTGGTGAGAAAAGGCAAAGAAAGAACAACCAAGACTTGAAAAGGGACAGTTGGTCGTCGTAACTGTCAAGCCTACGGTGCGTTTCAGGTTACGAATCCCGATGCTGTGACTCGCGCCTATGCGAGCAACAGAAGTTTTTGCTGCATATCCAACTCCTGTGGTGTATGTACGCTCGCCGCCGAGTTGGTTAAGTGCACGTTTCCCTCACGGAACCGACATATAAAGAGCGTGTAATGACCTGAAGAAGTGGAAGAACACGTACTAAGTTGTGGACGAACAGCGAGTTACGTGGCAGTCTTAGAAATAGTATATTTGATATTAGCCAGTCGAAGTCGGCAACCCTAGCTTGCAGGGATCACATGGTGTTTTCACATCAGGCTGAGAATACGGGAGGGTGTCTGCAAATTTGTTTCCCTGCAGGACTCAGCTTCGTGTCGTAGAACCGTCTGGCTAAAATGCGGAAGAAAACAATTATTGCAATTATTTGCAAAGGGAATGGCAAATTTGACGGTTCTGTGTACCCGTCAGGTATGATGCTGCCGCCAGTTGTCTCTTTTGTCGACGACGGGCCTCCGTGGTGCATTTTGTGAAGTTTCGCCGCATGCCAGCATCTCCTTATGCTCCTGGATACTATTTAATATAAGTAGTATTTCTAAAGTGGGATCCCTCGTAACAGCGTTTGACATTACCTTACGGCTAACGAGGACAACCGTTTTCAAAGACTCAGAGGCAGTCAACGGTCGTCATCCTGACTTTGTCCCGTTTGGTGACATTGGGGAGCGACCTGTCGCTCGATCGTTTCCTTCCTCATACATGATCCTTTACAGGACTGTTTTAAATGTTTCAAGGAAGTGCTCGAATGGAATATCGGCAGCTCTTTGCAACGTGGATAATCTTGAGATAAGAAAATTCCGGTGGGATATACATGTATGTAAGCAATTCATACATGCTACATGAACGAAACAGGAAAGTAAACCCGTTAGTTGGACGTTAAGGGGTCCCGCAGGTCGAAACTCTGGGCAAATGGTCCCATAAAACACTCGAACCACACCTTTACACGTTCGCCTCGCGAACGCCCGCTGATAGATTGAGCAAAGACACCCATCTCTCCGTCAAAAGTATTCGTTACGTTAAAGGGAAAATATGGGTGGTTTTACACTACTGTTGGTATGTGTCGAATGGAAATTACAGTCGAGTCTGTAGCGCTGTACACGCATGTCACGGCTTCCGCGTGGCCTTGGGAACAGCCACATTTTCAGGTCACACGTATCTCACCAAACTCAGATAGGAAGCCTCGTTTTATCGTAGACAATAGGAACACACTGTACAGTTAGTCTTCTAGTGCGACACCACGGGAGACGGGCAGCCGCCGGCACTGACTCCGTCCGGAAGACAGTGGCTGCTAGCCGCAGAATCCGTGTCTTGTCTTTTGAAAACAACATCAGGTATGGAAGCTGAGGAGTCACCATGAGACACGTGAGTTTCCTCTTGAATCTCCTCCGGCCGATGGCACAAACCCACCTGGCGAACGGATGCGGGAGACTCCACCAAGCCCATGACTCGTCGCGCTGAAAACAGAAAACCGGAGAAGGCTAAGGCATGTCACATTACAGGGTTCACCTCGCGTTTCGCTATCTAGTTTTCATTGCTAATTACATTTTATGAAGGCAATCAAGTATACGCAAAATTGGGTGTCCATGTAGGTGGTACAGTACGCATGCAAATGATTACGCGGACAACTGGGTGCGATTGTACCGGTAGGTATGCATCTTTGTCCTGAAAAGCAAAGGAAGTGCATTTCTCAAGGCAGGCACTGCATACAGAAGATAAATGCAGGCTTGAGACCGATAAATGCATCTATATTCACAAAAGCACTTTCGACTACTTTGACTGAAGACGTCTGAAAACGCATTCTGGAAGAAGCTAAAAACACCCAAAAAATAAGGGAAAGAGGCCCACGACCATCACTTGTGTTGTTGGTGCCTGAGCAACGTAGGAGAGGATTGGTTTGCGGTGTAAAACCAGAAACGATATGTTTGCAAATGAATTCGGTAGAAATGCGATAACTGTGGGAAACATGGTAGAATGCACTGGGAAAGTTTGCAGACACACCCTGACGCACCTGCAGAAGTGATGTTCAGTGCCTTGCATCTCTCTGCTGCCTCAAGAATGGACCCCGCCGTCACGATATTCAGTTGAGGCACAATTGCCCTCTCAACAGCGGAGAAAAGACACTGAGCGGAAAATGTCAACACGAAAAGATGTTCCAAGCCAGACTGTTTTTTCGGATGCTTCACCGGTCATTATGACAAACTACATCGTGCCGACAGAATTTGGAAGGTTGGTAAAGTTTTCTGTGCGTGTATCTCATGCCCCATGCTTCACAACGGAGGGGAGCTGCGGTACACGTCTCATTTGCTGTTTTCTAATGTAGCTAGGAGAAAACCAACACGTATTGCCGGTAAGCAAAAACAAAATCTGTTCGGTAGTTCCTTTCTTCTGAAGCAGGATGCCTAAGCAGATTCTTTTTGGCAATACTGAACAACATGCTGGCCTCAGATTACTCATACAGTCGATCTCGTCTACGCGCCTGCTGGTGTGAAGCGCATCTTCAAACTTTTCTGCACCCATATGACGTCCAAAAGTGTACTTTCCCCCTACGTTTCCTCGTTTGACGACAAGTTCCTTGCAAAATGTGAGATCTTCTCACCTTGAAGTCGTACTTGTATGCCATCTGATACAACTTTAGGAGGAAAGCCAGTGTAGAGACCTCCCCATCAGCATGTTGAGGCGTTGATGCTCGAGTGGGAGCTCTGGACGAGTTTCTAGATACCATTTTGCACTTGGCCTTGATTCGAGAATTCGAATCCGCCCCTAGAACAGAGCCCGAGGGCATTTCGACTGAGAAGGCGAACTCGGAGGGTGAGTCAACATGAGTGTTCCCCGGCTTTGTCTTTCTCTGTTTTGGCCTACAGCTCACAACATCGTCTTTCACAGTTTGCAAAATTGGGCATACATCGAAATAGAGGTAAAAACAGAAGTCGCGAACGATGTCGACGCTAAACTCCTCTTCGGGTATCACAGCAATGCCGGACCCCTGGTCGTGCAGTAATGAGCGAAGCGCCTGAGAAGACAGAAGGGCCAGGGTTTAAAAACAGAAATTTCTTTTACCCTCGTTTCCGCATTTATGAGAAATTTAGTGTAATCGTGGAACTAATCCGGTAGTAAGGATTAACATAGTAGCTCCTCTAACATAGAAGATGTACTCTTGCGCACCTTGAAACCACAGAAATCGCAATTTGTTGGCAGAGACCAAGGGGAATTCCGTAAGGTTTCCTTTGTAGACTGCTCGCGCAAAGCAGCTTCGATGAGACGACACTTTCGTTTTTTGACCATCCCACTTGGTCCTGAACAGCTCGTATTACAAGATACATACTTCACAGGTTTGTCCTGGGTGCGGCTTTTGCAGTTCTGAAAGGAATTCCATCACTATCGTAAAGTGCACGCTGTTTTATGCGGAAACCTTTGCAAATTTAGATTCTTTCGAGACGGTACCTTTCTCCGGTGTTTCCCTTTCCTTTATTGTCCAGAGAATACACTTACAGGACACCTGGTGTACAAGAGGAACTTGCTGCTGTAGACACGTTCGCCACCTGGACCGGCGAGGAAGACAGCGTCAGCTAAAGGGCCTTCCTCTGTGGGTAGGAGACCCCCAAGAGAAGTCAACACGTTTTTCACGTCGTGAAGGAGAAACATCCCAGGCAGAAACATGGTTGGACTGTTGGAGCAGAAAAGCTGAACCTCGATTCGGAGGCGAAGAACACCGTCTGCGCCGAGTGCGGCCTTAAGCAAGTCGCTCTGCTTGTCTGGGAGACAGTGGATGTGGAGAGAGGACGTGGGGAGAAAGCCAGACAAAATGACAGAGAGGAAGGACACATGACATATTTGGGAGATCCAGGAACAAAACGGATCCTATTCGTTTGCTCGCGGATAAGAGATATACATAAAGCTGTAAGAGAGGACATCAAGTGAACTGACAGAGAAAAAACTGCGCGTGTGGCGTTAGTGAGACCTGAGCTGTCTCCCTTTTATGGGCGTTCTTCATTGTATACACTGGAAACTTGACCCAGAGAATGAAGCGACTCGGTGTATGTGGAAAAGAAATTCGTATGCTCGGGACAGAAGTCTAGTGCATACTACGAGGACGTTGCGTATATTTTGGGGGGAGCGGCCGTAAATCCTCTGTTTTTATCCTGACAGTTGCGTAAAACTAACCTTTGATAAAGTCCTCGAATCCCATCATCACAGCAGGCTTGACTGTGAACAGCTGGAAGTTGTTTCCTGTCGAACGAGTCAGGAGTGCTGCACGCACAAACCGTACGTTCGCGCATACAGGCTAAAGGTATTCAAAGAGAAGGGACAAACGCCGTTACCGTTTATAGTTAACGATGATAACTTTTATGCGTGTGAAATACGTATTATACAGCGGGCAAACTCATGTCCTTCGAACAGACTCTCTGTGTCGCCTTGTGGCTGAGTACTTTCCTAAAATGTGTTCACTCGCAGAAGCGTACATAGTGAAACTATGGTACGTCCTCATTCTAATGCAAAACGTACAGGCCCCGTTCTCTAATGGAAACTCATGGGTGGAGATACTGGTTTTAGCCCAAGTCACATATGCGTTTGAGGAAATACCCGGTCAACAAGCGAGAGGCACTTCTGAGCTGCAAGGGGGGGGGGTTTAGGGTGCCTTACTTTTGCCTTTCACATCCACAATGGACACAGTCACGCTGCTGTTAACTTCGATCGCCGTTCTCCCGAAGAGAAATAGCGCGACGCATCCTGTCTAAAACACGAGAAAAATACAGACACACGGCAAGACAACGGAGATCAGGCAACCTACCATATTGTAGAAATTGATTAAGTGTGTTTTCCTCCATTCCAAGACGGTAGCACATCGATACTGCGACAGCGGCATCCGGAACACCAAGTTGTGTTCTTGTGGCTCTGCTTATCCCCAACCAAAAGGCATGTGCGTTTCTACTCGATTTCCTCGGACCTGCACCAGCGCAAAGTGTAGCTTGTATAAGTAGAGGAATCCCATTTTATAATATGTATCATGAAGTCTAACCTCAGTTGTTATCTGAGTGCTTCTCTCTCGTTTATCAGAGGCATTTCTGAGTAAAGGTTGATGCACCGCGGATCTTCCGATTTACACAGGGGCGGAAGCACACAGCTTTCCAGCATTTCGTGTTCCTACAAACTTTCTGGATGATGGGGCAATGAGAGGCTTATGGCTTGGATCGACACGCAGAGCGTTCTTCTTCACTTCGCCTCGGTAGTACGGAAAGAGGCGGAAAGTCCAGCAACCCGGCAGAATGAGCGGGTCCAGCAAAGGTGACTCGAGGTAGGGCGGGCAGTTGGAAGGAAGCGCTGGAGACGAAGAAGCAAAACGAAAACGCCCTACGTTTCAACGTTCTTAGATGCAGAATACCGCCAAATAGTCTTGATCTTCAAATATCCATAATATAGTCTGCTTGTTAAACTCAGACACCCTGCGTGTCCGTTGCATCTTGAAGGACTCATTCGCAGGTGCAGCAGAAATGCGAAGAGGCAGTGTCTTTAGCCATCGCTAGAGAGAAAAATTACGGCCAATGTGGCTTTGGAAAAGACGGTGTAGTTTTCTCCTGGACAATACCGTGGTCTATACCGGATCGGCTCTCGGAGCCCTCAAATTTGTAACTTGTTAAGTATTATCGCCCATTCTACGTCGGCTCAAACAAAACCCGTGGGGATACGGGGGCGGTGCTGTAAGACACGGATAGGATCAGCGAACCAATACAAACTACCAAAAAGCTCCATGTTGCCTTTCCGGAGATGTCACTTTTGGTAGAACGCGCCCAAGGGAACACCGCTTCATGGCGGAATGTGAGCGCCCGACGTACTTGCTGTTGAAGATCGAAAGTTTCTCGTGGTTCCTGGACCTGTATCCACACATGTACACCTGTACTAATATCCCGCTAAAACGTTTTCTCTTAGATTCCGTACCCTTATCGCGAACGCGTGTTCTGTGTACGTTGAAGTCTTCAACAAACCAGTCCAGTTCGATGCGCTTTTTGGACATGGGAGTCGTGAACTGTCCGAACCCGAAAAGAGTGTTGTCAGGGACCGGTGCTGGACTGCCAGGGGTCGCGCAATCGGCCAGCATAGATCGATGTTCGGCCACACAGGACGAAGATAAACTCGGAGGAGGTTGAGGTCGTTCGCTCGGGACAGCTCGTGGCGCCTCAACTTTGTGTTTCTCCTCTCCTGTGAAGAGTTCGAGTTCTTGAACATCGAACTGCGGAGATTCTTGTACCTCCTCCTGGAGGATCATGTTGGCAGAAAGGTCTTTGTACTCACTATTTGGAGTCTCCATATTGCACCGACCGAGTTTCGATACGAAACCTCGCAGACAAAGAGATGTATCACAGAGACAGTATGTGGAAATGGTCGTGCGCGTGTTCCGCTCCAATGTCAGAGGGACTGCAGGTGGGGAAGAAAGCGACAAACCTGACAAGCGCACCACAGATGTAACAAGAGTCTCGAAAATACAGAGCATGCATCCCAGAAGTTAATGAAACACGCGGAAAAAAACATAGCAATGCACGTCCGTCGTCCGTGCACACTCGGATGCACAAATACAATTAGGGGTGGAAATATACATATAAATTCGTATGTTAGTATACATACGAGTCCGAGAGGTAGATCGGGATGCATTGAGAAACGCTGGCTACACATTTCAGCACCGATGAACGTGTATAGGCACATGCGTGCTCGTAATATTTCAAGTTCAGAAGAAAACGACGAGGCAATTCCTCAGAAAGCGAGTGCTTTGCCGATTCGGTCATGAAGTGTGTCGGCCGTCACGCCAGGGTGCCGCTCGCTCTTTGAGTGTTGCCTGCCGATGAACACAGATACTTGAGTGACAATGATAAAAATAAAACCCGACAAAGAATCTCTTGCGATCATGCAGCTTCTTTGAAACTAGAGTAAACTTTGGTTCTCTCAGGAAAGTGTAGCGCCGAAAAGAATCTCTTCCTCTGAGGGGCGAGCGAAGCAACTACAGTCTGGACTATGCCATCGCTTACAACGAAAACTGTGTCACTGTGAGACTAGCGGACGGGAACTTAGTTCTTCAACGACAACACTTTTTCTGAGCAGTTCTTCACAACCAGAATGGGCGTTCGCGCTGGTGGTCCACAGAGGGGAATGCCTACCAGCAACTCTTGATGATCTGGCCGTAAAATCATGAACAACTTTTTTGAGACAGGCGCAGGCGCAGCTGTTTCCTGTCTCCAAGGCGCGTTCTGAGGCCCGTGCCCGAATGCCAGTACAGCCACAACGGGGGAGGCTTAGAGGACGTAAAAAACGGGACAAGATTAGTTTTGCAAGAAGATGAAAATGGCATAAGCAAGATGCTTCTTATCACTTGGGTTTTCCGGAATAGCAACCAAGCTGCGGATTCTCCGCGGAGTCCCCCCGTACGTCTTCCGTCCACACCGAACACGGCACACCGGCGTCCTCTTCCCGGACCCGACCAAGTCCGGCTCCGAAGAGGACAGACAGTTGCTCTCCAATTACCCTCTGAAGCAGCATGACCCTCAAAGGAGCCTAACGTAATTTGGTAAAGAAAGGTTTTCCATCTGTCGGCAGGAGTCGTGCTGAGATAGTTTCGACAGAGAAAGATGAGACGACCCCAAAGTGTCACGGTCATTAACTTCATCACGTATTCTTCAAGGATGCCTGCACCGCCGATGACACACGGTGACGAAATAAATCAGACATGGGCAGCTTTTGAGCCGAATAAGGCCCGCCAATCTCTTCTCTCATGCGGGCCGTTTTCCCAGTGTCGTCAATCTGCCTTCTGTTTGAACAGGGCCTGTGAGACAGTAGCTCTTCGCAAAAGCTGTGTTTAACTTGCATACTCGGGTGCTGTAAAAACCTTATCCGCTTGGAACAAACCCGTCTCCTCTGGATTTGTGGCCCCCAGGTGAAAGCGTCGTTATCAGGATAAACTGCCCACAAAAAACAGCTCGCCATGACCGTATGCAAGAGTGAATACACTTTCTTCTGAGTGCAAAGACTATTCCATTCGCTGTGGTCACTACACACCGCTTTTCAACTCCTGCGGCGTGGACCGTAATACAGAACTCAAACGTTTTCGGTGAACCGCAAACAATTCTGCGATGGCACTTAAGTGTGTTGTCCACCAGCCAGCGGCCCCGCCTTCTACTTAAACTGCAGAATAATACCGGGGAGAAGACTGTCAACCTCCCACACTCAAACCAATGTGTCTTTTGTTTATTTCGCGTCAATGCGTAGCCGTCGGACGGTCGCTCCACCGTGATCTCCACTCCTTCAGCACAATCAACTGTCAACAAGGAGAAAGATGCGTCTCCGCTAGCCGTGGAAGCAACTTGTTGCTCACCCCGTTGAGTTATTGCTTGCCAGCCCCCCGAACAGACCAGAAGAATTTAAAGGGGCAAAAAACGAAAGCTGAAATAAGGTGATCGAAACAAGTGCTACCGATCAGGGCGACTCGGGTGAAATGACACCCACTGAAACTACGGGTTCACAATGGAAACATTCTGGGGAAGGAGCGAAGATGTTGCTGCGACGTACGGTATAATACGCAGATATTTTCGGGGACACTCCCTGACACGTTCACGACCAGTGTGCAACAGAGAAAGTGCGCAGGCCCCCGAGTTCCCCGAAACCGGAAGTGTATTTTCCCCCACATGCACACTGAACACTCTAGCTTTGCTACGCTGCACAACAGCGTTTGGGTTGGTTAAAGCTGGACTAGCGAAACCCAGTAGAGTTCAGATCCTATTGCACATCCCACTCAGTGTTAGTCCGCTACAGAACGCAAAACGGGTGCCTTTCTCTGCTGCGGTTGAGCACCCGCAGAATGACCGTCCTATGCAAGTGGCAACGGCACGCAGCTCCCACAGAGTCGTCAGTCGCCGTCGCATTGAAACATATGTGTCCACATGCCACCATTTTTCTGTGTTGAAGTGAAAATCTCGTAACGCGGCGTTCCGGTGTCTGAGTACGTGTGGGCTTGACCTAAACATCAGCGTGCTACCTGCGTGTCCCCCGGCGGCGACAAATCGAAGTTGGGCGATAGCAGATGTTCTTCCATGGAAAACGTCAAATGGATGAATGTTTTCCGTTCAAATCAGGTGCCACATGACGGTCAAAGACACATTACAAACCCACGTGCAGTGACTTTGTGTAGTTCCCGTCTACAAAGAAAGCTTTAACTGCCGCGATGACTCGACTCCGACAGGCCACTGCGGCTCTGCAGTGAGGTCCAGACCCAGATTCCGCCCATAAGTAGTTTCCGCGGGTGGAGAGCAACACTACGATTTCAGTGGAATACATAAGACCTCCACAAAACTGTCAGCTTGTCCAACAGTGTACTAGCAGTTCCCCTTTCAGACAACTTGTCTAAATATTGAGCGATCGCGAGTTTGCTGCGAAAAGAAGCCCCAGCTGCGGCGCCGTCTGGGAAAGCCTTGCTGGACGGCACCAACAGCAGCGTTCCATCGATCTTTTCCCCCCTCCCGTTGTGGGGGCAGAGCCGGCAGCAACGGCTCCTGCGCTCGTGGAACGGAGACTGCCGTCTTTCAGTGTGATTGTTCCTTCACTTTGAAGGTTCAAAACCCGATGACGAAAGCCACTGCTGACCTCTCACTGAGGAAATGGCTCGCCTGAACCTCCTTGTTACGCAACCAGGCACTGAGGGGACCATCACACTTATGTACATGCCATGCTTGGCGTTTACCGTGTGGAATGCTAGATACCGTCGTTTGGACTTGCGACGATGGAAGTCGGTGGCCCACTCATGGGAAAAAGTCAAGTGATGGCAAAGAAGAAATTTATTTTATGTTCTGTGGTGCTTTTGAACGATATAGCGCCACTATGCGGTAGACAAAGCACTGTCAGCCGTTGATGGCTGCAGCCCCGGCACATAGTGCAAATCACTAATGCTTGAACCACACGCGTCGAACCTCTAGTAGTGACTGGCGTAATCCACTGCAGAATGCTTTATCATTTACCTTGACGTGTATACCATCCCGTTTTGCGGGTCCTGCATTTTGTTGTAAAAAATAACTTCCCCATGATTCGGTGAACCGGAGGCACGAACGCTCGTTTTCCTGTACTCTCATTTCGAGGTGGCGCAGAATGAGGCATCTCGGTCTAGTACGGTGATCCTTCTTCGTATGCTTTCGGGTTTCGTTATTTACTTTCACTTGGGGGAAGTGGTGAGTTCATAGTATCTCAGTGACAACAGGTGGTGCCGCCGCAGTACAAGGGCGAACGTAGCACTAGTACATCTTTTGTTTTGTGGCAAGAATTGGGTCCCCGCCGAGTAACAATACCTTGACAGCGTGAACTCGAAAAAGGGACGTATCCGCAATAGTTTCATCACTTAGTTCAGACCTTACTACAGCGAAATTAAGATTTCCCCGTAGAGGCTCGCTGCCGCGTGTGTTGCGATCATCGCATATCGTGCTTTCACCATAGAATGGCGCACAACATTATCAAATGCCCCGAGTCGAATCGTTACCCACACCAGAAGCTGCGTGGTACAATTGGGGAATTCGTGGATTTCATAGCTGTTACATCATCGAATGAAGCTTTGCCTACTGCTTCATCGCTGGGATAAGGCTCGTACGTGAGCAACTGGGAACAAAAGTGAGGATGCAAGCTGTATATTGGGGGAAAATGTGCGGAAGGCTGAAAGGGTAAAAACCGTGCAGTATCCGTGGGGATGGACACGCTGCGGACGGTTTATATGTTACAAAGTCGCAACGACTGGTTTTGTTGATGAATGCCTGTCCGAATGCGATGGCAATATTAGAAATCGAAAGAAAAACTTCACAGGGTGCATATTGATGGGGATTCGGATGGATAGACCAGCCTCGTATTCTTTCCACCATGCCCTTCGTCTTCTAGTTGCGGAAAAAGAACATTCGGGCCCTGAACTATATCCTTCCATTTTCGTTACTAGTATGAAAATGCGACAAACAGCGTTTCTGCTAGTTAACACAGAGCAAAGCCCCATCTTCAACATACTCATCAGGTGTCCCGAGCAGAAAACCAATGGCGGTATCGCTTCGCCAGACGCACGTGCGTGTGCCTCTCTTGCACATACATGCGTGGATCCACTTTTATTGTCGACCGCTTTCACGCGTTCACACAAGGGTCCGATTTTTACTACTCTGCTTCGGAGCAGACTGCTCAAATCGAGTAGTCAGACACACCACGGCACCTAGGATACTGAATATGGCACCAGACACGAGATGCAGATGACCTTGTTCTTAATATGATTGCTGTATATCTCGTCGCTAAAAAACCCTGACACATGGACATAACAAACAGGGAACTCCTGTGCCGTGGAGCTGACGTCATGCGCTAGACGGCTGAGTTGGGGTTCAGCATGACAAGGATTGAAACCAGCTGCGCTCGACAAGCGTCGGAGCACTCATGTCGTATTTTTCTGTGCATGGTGTGCCGCATTCCCGTTTGTGTGCGTACGTCGCTTGCCTGTCCAGGGACGTTCCAGTATCAAGGGGGGTTTCTAAGGTTTTTGCCTTACATCAGGAAGGTATTGGTATTTGTCTGCCGCCACAACAGGTACCAACACGGCAGGTCACCAGACATTTTCCAAGCTCGGCCTCGCACCAAGTACACACACTCTTAAGCCTCTGCGTTACACTGTCGAAGTCTGGTGAGACAGTCGTTTGCATGTACACCAACGGTTGGTTGCATCAGTCCCTCCAACGGAGTTGCCAAGGGACGATGCCTACGACGGAGATTCACACCCGCTTTTATTCAGAGCGTAGAACTGAAGACAAAACCTGGTCCGAGCTTCGATAAAACGCGTTAGCTGTGTCGTCCCTAACTGTTCTTCTTAATTCATTCATAAATATTGGAAACGCAGTCGAGCCCCCTCGTCGGAAGGCTTTTTCCCTTTATTCACTGTGGCCGTGCTCAGGACCGCCAGGAGAAATAGGTTGTATACTCAGGGGTGATTTGTGTCCCAGTCTTTGACGTTCTTCAATAGAGGATGTCTCCTTCGCTACTTTTCTCTGTGGGATCGTGTCCGTTTTCGCTACGCATGCGCATGTTCTGCTGCCGGCTTACATTCTGTTTCCTGTGCTGCCTTCCTTGCGCCGTGTCGTCGGACTTCTTCGGGAGAGTCGTGGAGAGTGGACGTAGGGAAGTCCGCGTTTTGCGATCTGGAGCGTGTGAGAATCCGCAGGTTTGACAGTATTTCTCTTTTCGTACTGTGCGCACAGAGAGCATTTGCTCGTCAAACTTACCCGCGGCCCGTCTCACTTTATCTGCGGCCGACTGTTCCAGGTGCGGGGAATCAGCCTACCACCTAGGCGTTGTTGTTTTCCCTCCTCTGTTGTCTTTTTGTTTCGGTTCTTTTTTTCCTTACTTTGGTCGGCAAAATGCAGATTTTCGTGAAGACGCTCACCGGCAAGACGATCACTTTGGACGTCGAGCCTTCCGACACCATCGAAAATGTCAAGGCCAAGATTCAGGATAAGGAGGGAATTCCGCCTGACCAGCAGCGTCTGATTTTCGCAGGCAAGCAGCTCGAGGACGGCAGAACCCTTTCCGACTACAACATCCAGAAGGAATCCACTCTCCACTTGGTGAGTTTTCGGCGAGAAATTAGAAAAGGCGGAAGGCAAGGTTATTTTTGCACGTTTCCCCTGCCGACGGCCGGTGACAGGCACTCACCTAACATAGCAGGCGGGCGTTTAGCCGCCCTGCCCCCGTGGCACTCGTATTCAAATGAATCAAAAACTGACGCCTCTGCGTGAATGTGAAGACATTTCTGTTTTTCGGGTCGTTGCCCTCATTTCCAACAATTCTGGTGGCGTTGGGAGACTGGGACCGGTATGTGTTGTTCCTCGCGGCAACCCTCGTAGACACATGCATGTGCAAACGTACGTTATCGGCTAGAAACTTGAGTGTCATTTTACATACAGTTGGAGGATATTTTCTGTAGAGTGGTAAGCGACTGCACTCTCTTGGTCCTGTGTTATCCCCCGACACTGCTTCCGCGGTGGGGGTCGGGCTGCAGTGGGGTTTTTCTTTCTCCCTCCCTTTTGCCGTATTATTTACTCTCTTTTTACCACCGTTCGGACGCTGTGAACACCTGCGCAGTTGGGAGGAGGCATCAACCTGCAATGTCCCCGAAAGAATTCCGACGCATGTTCAAGTGCCCCTGTGGCCTCCATGTCGCCTTTCTCGCGAAGGACCGGCCGAACTGGAAGCAGGGGCGTGAACGCATTGACACTCATCCACACTTCTTTTTTGGTCGTTTGCTTTGCATTCTCCTTTTCATCTGTGTGAGAGCCATTTTTGCCTCTGCTTCTTTTTGTAAAACCTAGTCTTGACCCCCTATTTACACCCGTGGAAGTTCTTGTTCTGGACATGGTTCGATTGTTTCTTTTTCGCTTTGTTCAGGTCCTTCGCCTTCGTGGTGGCATCATCGAGCCATCTCTTGCGTTGTTGGCCCAGAAGTACAACTGCGAGAAGAAGGTGTGCCGCAAGTGCTACGCTCGTCTCCCGCCCCGCGCCACGAACTGCAGAAAGAAGAAGTGCGGGCACAGCAACCAGTTGCGCCCTAAGAAGAAGCCCAAGAACTAAGTCTTGCGTTACAGTACAGAGAATACTGCGTCTGCATCTCCGAACTACTCTAGCGTTCTCTTCTCTTCGTGTCTTGGAAACCTGGGCGCACACTGTGCCCTATTCTGCTGTGGCTTTAGCGATGTGGTAGACTGCGTCTGTTGTCTGTCTGGTCGTACGGACCTTCCCGTGTTACGTGCATAGATGCGTGCGCGTGTGTGTGTTCGTGTCACGTGGAACTGAAGGATCAATCTAGCAGACGAGCAGCGAATCAACACACCCCCCTGGACCGGCGGGAGAAGCTTGGGGTGGATACGCTCTTGAGCGAAATCCTCGAAAGCCGCTTCCAGAGTCAACACGGATGCTGAGCGGTTCGCTGTCGCAGAAAGACCTTCTGACAGGGGGCAAAAACACACTTGGGGAAAATGTAAGTTGCGGAGGACGACGGGGGCGAAGGAGCTGATTTGATGCATGCACGAATTTTAGGATTTGGCTTGGATGCGATTTCATCGGAGAGGCACAGACGGATGCACAAATTTCGGAACACTATCCAGACAGTGTGTTTTTGCGGATATACTCCCAGCGAAACGTCTGTTAACTTGTTTTAGGATTTTTAAATAGAGCAACAGATCGAGGCAGCAACGGATCTCGAGCGAACAGTGTAAATGGATGTTGTGTATAGTAGGGTTGTGCACTTCTGCATCGATCACCAGAACGCCCATATTCGCTAGATGTAGATGTCGCGTGAAAGTGAACCAGCAAAAACCATGCTGGACTGCCGCAACAGTCCAGGCAGAAAGTAGCAGCATACTGCTCAATCTTCCACGTTTCGATTTTGTGACCGTCGCAACGGGGAACGGGAAGGTCGGGTTTTGGATGTGTCCACTTACCTCCATTCACAGGCACTAGAGCAGATGCAATATCTCAGCGAATGAGGCAGTCGGTGGGGACTAGACAATGTGTTTATTAATAGACGACGGCGGCTGTCTGCCGGCATTTTGTTCTGTCTGACCCGAACTAACGCTGGACAAAAATGGAAAGACCATTTCTCAAACAGGCTCCAGTTCGCTTAGTCTTCGTGGTGTCGCGGTCGCTTACCGATCTAAAATAGCGATGTCCTTTCGTCGTTTATATACTTCTAGTGATGTCTGCCAAGTTCCTTGAAGCTATTTAGCTCACTGCGTACTTAAAGACTCACTACTGATACGAGGAAATAGGGATCGCGGTAGTTCTTTGGCAGACGGAACACAGACGAGCTACGTGTGCCCCCTGAGTCTATCAAAACACCTACCGAAGTTTAGTGACTGCAGCGGAAATTCTGTTTCGTGCAACGCCAGCGGACAAAAGTGATGTCATGAGTTTTTGGAATATCCATCTGAATAGCCACTGCATCTATCCGCTTAGCTGATGTGAATCTACTTGAACGGTCTGGTGGAAAGTGGTCGGTTTCCGTTTCTGCGACCAAATTCACTCTGCCCCAATCAAATGCAAGCCGTCGTAGGGCTGCCTTCATATTTCTGTGTACCGTGATGCATGTGGTACACCTCGAAGATGAGTGGCGCGTGGACGGATTTCGCCACATTGTGTTGGGGTCCCCAGTGTGATAACTTCTGCGTCCCGAAACAGACAAAAGAACCCAACGGGATTTCTGAAACGATGGTGAGACTGGAGAGACACGCGCGAATAGACGACCTACTGATCCTAGTGCCCCGGTTTGCACGGAAACTGACTTTACCAATCTCCTCCCATCGTGCTGGCTTCCCAGGCTGCTCGCTGTTTATCCCGTCGGTTGCCTACCAGCGAAAGGTCTAGCTGGAACAAACTAGCCCTGACAATACTCCTTGCCTTCCCTATTCGGCGCAGAGGAATGCTATTTTTCGTGAGGTTGGAGATGCTTCACCGATGGACGCGACATCCTCGGTCTGAAACTAACGGTTCTCCTGGGGTGTCTACAGAGCACCTTACAGATCATCTCAGCAGCAGAGATTTCTGAAAATTCAGTCTGGGAGAAATCGGAGAAAACGGAAAGCTATTTTACGCCCCCAGGCACAAAAAACATCTGCGGAATCCGGAATGCCCACTGGGCAGACACAAACACTTCACAAATGCCTTCCCGGAGGCAAAAACGGCGTAAAAAAACTTCTGCGACAGCAGTGTACACCCTCCTCATTACTTTTAGGGCTTTGACCAAAACAAAATCTAGTCATCACTCTTTTCGCAGACCCAAGAAAACCGCCAAGTCAAAGCATCTGGGCTTAGGGCCTCACAAGATGACCACCGACAAACTTTTGCGTCCTCCCATCAGGCATTCGAATGAGGAGAGCCCCGTCTTCATCGAGACCCTGCAGAATGCCGGTGGCGAGAAAACCGCTCCCTCGTTCGCCAGCCGAAAACCTCCTCCTGTCTGAACCTGCAGTTGAACCTTCCGGAGTTGACTCCCGAGTGTCACATGCGGTGTTTCTCTCGAGGCCGTCGGACAACTCACCGACATCGGTGAAAACGTTTTCATCGTCTTCGCTGCCCGTGACGCCGTGCCTGCTTGTTCCACAAGCAGAAGCATATGCTCTGGCAGATTCCTCTGAATCCGTTGGACAACTTCTTCGGTCTGTCGGCCAAGCAGACGCCTGGCTACCTTTCTCTTCAAGCTCCACGTAGTCACCTAGCCACGCGAGGCGGGAGAGGACGAAAGGCCGAAGGGCCTTGAAGCCCTCTCGCTGCAGGATGTTGAAACTCTCGTACATGTGGGTGTCGAGAGATGCGCGGATCGCATCCGGGTTTAGAAAGGACGAACCAGGTCCTGTCGACGAGAGAGAGTGTCCACAAAAAGTTCCAGAAGTTCCTTCCTCGGTGTCTGGTTTTCTCTCTGCTCCGATGTATCCGCCTTCCTTTTCCCTCGCAACGCCACCCACGTCGACAGGCGCCCCTCGAACAGAGGTGGAAATGCGCGTCTTTTCCTGAGAGTCAGGAAACTGAGTAACGGTCTCAGGCGACGACATTTCATTTTTCAGCACGTCTGAACAAGAGCTTCTGTTCCGATTTCGCTCTCCGCCCACACGTTCCAGCTCCTCGGCTATGGACGTCGTCGCCTGCTCAATTGCCATCTCCGAGACTTCAGGCTTCTTTTCCACATTGATGCCAACGCCTACAAGCACTGCCCAATAGCTGTCGCCTTCAAGCTGTGCATGCAGAGCCTGGAGGCCCGGTGGAGAACCTTGGGTTTTTGAAGAAGACGAGGAGGCAGCGAGCGCAGCCGCCACCGCGTCGCTTCTCGGTGCAGAGACAGCTGGGGAAATCAACGCAGACGGAAGGACAAAGGCCGGATTGTGGCAGAGTACACCGCATATTTTCTTGTCATTTACAAACACGTCGTTGATCCACTTGATCTGCCCTCGAAGGCCGTACGCGTCAAGAACTTTGCACACCGCGACTGCAGCAGTTTGCGCGAAGTTCAGCAAACGCGAAGAGAGGCGAATGGGCCATGGAATCACGTAAGTGACCGACACGTTGTTCGGCGGAGAGATCCACTTCTTCTCTTCGAGCGTCACGCTGTCGCGTGTACCTACAGCTGCTGTCTGGCGCGAAGCACTAACGGCGACCCACGTCGACGGAGACAAGCCGTGAACGCTGCAGAGCGTCTCCAAGTTCCTCAGACACCACTTTTGGGTGCTGTCAACTTGATCAAAATGCAGGCGTTTGAGCGGCAGAGGAAGCACTCGCGAGGCGGAGAAACAACCTTTCCCTCCTGGGTGGGATAGAGGTGGACAGGGAAAAGGAGAAGCAGGGGATTCCCGGGAAGACCGTTGGGTGGAAGGCGACGTGTCGGCTGTCTTGTCGGAGGCTGCAGCGTCCGGCGCGAAGGTGTCGGCGGAAGCGAGAGAGGAGAAAGACGAAAGACTGGTGGCGAGAGCCGTGACGGGTGCCAACGCATTCGTCTCCGTCTGCTTTTGAGGGGGGAAAGGGAAACTAGGGGACTGGAAGGAAAACGAAGAGTTCAAGTAGCAGCAGGGAGAGTCAGAAGGAGAGGATTGGCGGGAAGAAGAAGGTGAAAAAGGTTCTCCCCACTCCCCCGCTCCCCAGTCTGAAGAAGAGAGAGCGACGCCAGACAACTCTTGATACGCAGGAGATGCCACCATGCTGACCTCTGTCGTGAGTCGCCCTGGAAGAAAAAACGCGAGTTTTCTCCCATACAGCGGAGAGAAAGAAGGGGACGACGAAGCCCGGAAATTGGAGAGCAAGCAGTGGTGGGGGCGCGCCGTAGGTGAAGCCAATGAAAAACTGAAAAAAGGTGAATGACCGTTTACCTCTGTCGAGGAGGAAGGAGACAAGCAGCACGAGGGGGCAAATGAAGAACCTTGAGAAAAGGACAGAAGAGCAGAGCAACCAGAACTGTGTGCCGAGCCGCGCTTTTTCGAGGAAGAAATAGAAGAAACAGTGCTCGCGTTGAGTATCGTCTTTGCCCTGCGAGTGGAGGACCAACAAGGGGTGTAGAGAAACGGACGCCGGAGGCTCCTTGAATACTGGACACGACAAACAGGACACGTGTGAGAGGGGCAGAACGCGAGCCTCCGAGTTCTCCGTCGCCTGCCGTCAGGGGCAAACCCTGAGGAAGCAGACACCCGCGACGAGAGTGGGGAGTGATGCTTCCAGAAAAAACCTACGCAGACCCAAGTGTATAGTAACAAGGGACAGAGCACTCGCCCTTGAGAAGCGCATCTACGATCGCACTGCCTGTGCTGCGGTATCGCTGCTGTCGAGAAAGCTCCCGCTTTCCTTCCCTTCTGGACCGTTGTGGACTGGACAAGAGAGGGCGCAGAAATGGCTTCTCCAGCTCGGCGAGGGAGGGCGAAATAAGGCGAAAGAATGCGAGGACAGGATGAAGAAAGCGCGAGAGACGGCGTCGCAGAAGAGAGGGCGGAAAAAACGGTTGACAAGAGGACAGCCAGCATCGGAAAGAGCAGCGGCATCACGGTCGGGGAGGAATCTTTTCGTCATGGCTTCCTGCTCTTCAGTTTTCTGCAGACGACACGGCAGACAGTGTCTCGCGCCAGCATTTTGCCTAAATGAAATTCAAAGAAGTCTCCACCCTACACTTTGTGCAAGACTTGTCCACGCGACCTCATGCGAAATCATTGTTTTTGCCTCTGTGCCAGCTGTCGTTTTCCTTTGCCTCATTTACGACGCGTTTCACTTCCTCTGCTTCCTCTATCTCTGTGCCCTCCTTCCTCGTTCCACCGTCACCGTGCACCATCAACAGAAAGCTGTCTCGTGGCTCCCTTGGGCGGCACGCTGCTGCCTGCCGCACCTCTTCCTCAAGTTCCCGTTTGTCCTGGAACCCCTATCTCATATTTTTTCCAAATGTTTTCCACTCACACGGCTTTCCCTTCGTTTGGAGGACGCCTCCTGCGAAGTCGCTACTGTGTGCATGGACTCCAGAGCTTTCCCGGTATTTCTGTCCGGGACAGCTCGTCTCGAAATGCCACGGAAGACCACAGAACCTGGGGTAGCGTTTCGTCTTTCGTCTCCGGAGGGGATGCTCCTGGATCGAAAAGGAACTGCATCCGAGGAACAAGTAGGCGCTTGTGTTCAAAAAACAACGCGGCACAGCCGGGCACGTTCGGAGCGGACGTACTTGAGCCGTACCGAAACCACGGAAGAGCTCCGCTTACATTTGCTGATGAAGCGTGTACACGAGCTCTAGTTCGACAACAAAAGTAGTGGCGGACGCCGCAGTGCGGCAGAGTGCGAAACAGATGTTGCACATGAACAACGGTGACCACCTGAACACAACAGCCGTAAGTCAACGCACGTGGATGTACACGACGCGCTGCCTGGGTATACACCTGAAGAATTCAGGCACCAGACACATGGTGAGGTTGCATTTTGTGGTCAGGCCGCACGGGACGTCACGTATATGACTTCTGCTGCGTTTTGAATAGCCAACTTGGGAACAGTTTCGAGCCAGGAAAGAGGAAATGCGCAACGCGGCTGGAGCCTTTCGAGAGGCGATTTTGCCCAGCGCTTTTTGCGAATTCCGAAAACCTCGCTTCGACCACCAGCCGCGTTGTTTCGCGGCGTCCGCTCCACCAACGCAATCCACGCGACTCTTCTGGCCGTTCTGAGCAATATTTCTTCGTCAAATAAGGCATTTTCAACAGGCGAAGCGACCGGAAAACCTGCTCGAACTCAATGCATTCGTTCACCGCTGCACAGATGCTCCGTAAAAACGCTTGTTTGTCGCACGCGCGGATACCTTAGTACGCAGTGTGCGCTCACGAGTTGCAGTCCCAGTTTGTCTGTGCACAGTGGCTTGCCACCTATTAGCCGATAAAGGGGGGCAGATGGAGCGGAAAAGCGACCCCTGATGAAAACCCGGGATCGAGCTGTCGAACGCCTGGAAGTGTAACAAGAAACGAAACGCCGCTGTCGACCAGTTTCCAGTCCTACAGCGACGGCTTACTTTCCCATTTCCGCCGGAGAGTGAAGGAAAGGGGACAACGGAGAAAAGGATCTTCCCTAGTTCGCGCCAGTCACGTGTCTTCCTCTCCTTGCCTTTTTTGCTTTCCAACATGTCCATTCCGCAGGCGACCCAGCTGTCTGTTCTCCACAGCTTTGGAAAGGGCGCACAAGTGACTCTGTAGCGCTTCTTTCCAGACTGTTGAAGATCTTCCGATGCGATCTTCCAGGAAAGGAGACTCGAAGGCGTCAGAGGCTCTCGTGTGAGACGCGAGAGCCACGCGGCGTAGACGGTCTCCACTCCGGAGTCTCTTCCTTTTGGTAGAGTCCAGTTGTCTGATTGTCACCGCTGTGTTCAAATTTAATTTTCCTCTCCTCTCTTTTGCTTCCAAGTTTTACTCTCTCCCTTCTGTGTACGTAGCCGAGTGACCTTCGCTGTCTTGTCTTTAACTTTTGGCCACGTTCAAGGTCATTGGATCGGGCTACCACGAATGCGGCGTTCTTTCTTTTTTTCTGGGTTCCTTACTATTTTTACCATTTTCCCTCCTTCGTTTGTTTCTGCTGCCGCCCTCTCGTTATCTGTTGCGCCATTCAAACGCTTTTTTTCTCCTGATGCTCCGTCCCCTCCACTCGCTTCTGGATCCGGTCGAAGACTAGAAAATAATACACCCGGGACACTCTGAAGAAGTCTTCGTTATCGCCTCTTCGTTTTGCGCGTACTCCTTGGATTTTCACCCCTTTTGGCGTCCTCGGGCAGCTGTATATGCAGGTCGCTTCCCTCGTGTTCTATTTCTTCTCTAGATGTCATCGCGACATAGTTTCTCCTGCGAGAAGACAGCGAATTTGTTCTGTGGAAAGCTCCTTTCGTTTCCTCTCTCCGTCCTTTGTTGTCCGTTCGCGGATCGCGATCTGCCAGGCCGTCTACTCGTTTTCTTCGGAACTCCCACCAAAGGAGGCAAGGAAAGGCGCTGGGTTCTGCAGGACTTCTGTTTTCTAGAGACCCATTCAGTCTTTGTTTTCCTTCTTTCTGTTTCGTTTCGCGTCTTCTTATCGCTTCGTCTCCTTTTATGTTTCTTCACCTTAAACACTTGCGTTCCCCCGGTCGACTTTAACGCGCCTTTTTCCAATTCGTCCCCGTCTCTTCTTTTGCAGTTTGCCCCACCTCAAGGTGAAGTCGTCGTGTCGCTCTTTTTCATGTGACTATCGTTTTTACTCTCTGCGTTCCTGTTCGTTCTTTGCGCGTTCTCCGTCTCTTCCCTTTCTGCCCTCTTCGTCGCTTCCTTCAGAACTCTCGAGTTTACTCGTTGCAGTCGATCTTGCAGTCCCAAGATGGCGGGGGCGTCTGCGGTGTTTATCTTGGATTTGAAGGGGAAGGTGATCATCAGCCGGGACTACCGAGGCAACGTATCTCTGGCGTCGGCGGCGGAGCGTTTTCAGCAGAATGTGGTGGAGTTGGACGACCCTCTGTTGATCAAGCCGATCTTTCTGGAAGACGGCGTGACTTACGCGTGGATTCAGTACAGCAACGTATATCTGTTGGCTGTGACGAGGCGCAACTCGAACGCGATGATGCTGCTGTCTTTCCTGTACAAGTTGTCTGAGGTACTCCAGGAGTACTTCAAGGCTCTCGAGGAGGAGAGCATTCGCGACAACTTTGTGATCACCTACGAACTGTTGGACGAGGTGATGGACAACGGCTTTCCGCAGAGCACGGAGGTGAAGGTCTTGCGCGAGTTTATCAAGAACGAGGCCCATCAGTTGTCTGTCGATGCGCTCCGACCGCCGACAGCCATGACCAACGCGGTGTCCTGGCGTTCTGAGGGTATTTTCCACAAGAAGAACGAGGTGTTTCTCGATGTAGTGGAGAAGCTGAATCTCCTAGTGTCCTCCAACGGAACTGTGCTGCGCTCGGAGATTCTCGGCAGCCTCAAGATGAAGAGTTTCCTCTCGGGCATGCCGGAGCTGAAGCTCGGCTTGAACGACAAGCTCTTGCTCGAGACCTCAGGGCGCACGGTGTCGAAGGGGAAGGCCATCGAAATGGAGGACATCAAGTTCCACCAGTGCGTGCGTCTTGCGCGCTTCGAAAACGATCGAACGATCTCCTTCATCCCCCCCGACGGCGAGTTCGAGCTCATGAGCTACCGGCTGAACACCCAAGTGAAGCCTCTGATCTGGATCGACGCCGTGGTCGACACTGGCCGCTCGGCGACGCGCATCGAGTTCATGATCAAGGCTCGTTCCCAGTTCAAGAGCCGTTCGGTGGCGAGTGGGGTGGAGATCCACGTCCCCGTCCCCCCAGATGCAGACTCCCCACACTTCAAAACCTCCATAGGATCTGTCAAGTACCTCCCGGAGAAGGACACGATGGTCTGGTTCATCAAACAGTTTCAGGGACAGAGAGACTTCGTGATGACCGCGACCTTCGGCTTGCCCTCGGTCGGCGTCGAGGCGCGAGACGCGTACCTTAAGAAACCCATCAACGTCAAGTTCGAGATCCCGTACTTCACTGTCAGCGGCATCACCGTCCGATACCTGAAAATCATCGAAAAAAGTGGATACCAAGCTCTTCCGTGGGTCAGATACATCACTCAAAATGGAGAGTACCAACTGAGACTCTCCTAGAAAATCAACAAGGGGGGGCGAGGTGAGGGGTCGGAGAGATAAGGCGAAGGACGAGGAAAAAGAGATATGCGGTGGATAAACACAGCGGTACAGACACTGCAAGGGATACATTTTAAACAGGAACGACCTTCAAGAACTCTATTGAGGTGCCTCAAACTATATATATATATATATGGGAGGAGGGACGTGTAGTTCGAGATGTCTGTATGCGTATGTACATACATATATGTCTATTGGTGGATAGATCAGTCGTCAACATTTTCTATATCATACTATATATAAATATATATACATACGTATATATATGAGATATATACGATATGAAGAGACGTCTGTGTGCACCTCTACAGATGTGTGTAAATACGTGTGGATATCTGTTTGTGCGCCTGAATTTTGGACACTTGGATACATTCTTCCGTTTCCAGGAGAGAAATGCGTCGCCGCTTTTCTTTCCCCGAAGTTGTAGGTCTCCACAGTATACGCCTGCAGTCAACCTCCCGACGGCAAAAAACTGTGGCGCCTCCGTCTCTCCAGAAAACAAGAACAAACGAAAAAGACGAGATGACTCCTTTCGAGATACATGAAAAGAGCCACAAACATGCATATCTCTAAACACAAATGAAATTGAACTCGTTCATTTGCATAAATACGCATATATATATATATATATATTTGTATATTTTACATTTTATTTTATTTATGTACACATGTAAAGAGACTGAGGTGACTGTTCGTTTACTGGAGAGGATACCCATGGCGTTTCTAAAGTGAATCTGTGCACAGAGGAGCTAGAGAAGACAATGGAAAGTGGAGAGACACAAACCAGAACAGGGAACAGAGATGTTTTCGAAACTGTCGAGAGAAGAGATGCTTTTAGGCCGCACTGCAAGGTCAGAAGACTTCGTGCAACGTGAAACGCAATGCTCGGCGTAGAGAAGCAGCGCAGACATGAGTGAGGGAACGATTGTTGGAAACAATTTAAACGAAGAAGTCCTGTAGATAAACAGAAGAAGAGAAGTTGGGATGTAAAGGAAAGAGAATAAACGGGAAGGGCAAAGCAACGCATGTCTGCAGAGGCCAACCAGAGGGGCGAACATGAGAAGAAAGATGATCGAATCCAAGTTGATGAGAAAACGTGAGGAAAAAGGAAGAGAAGCAGCAGATCAGGAATTCGTCTTTCCGTCCTCCTGTCTTCTTTGTTGTTTAGTTGAAAGGGTCACGTTCTTTTAAACGGACCTCGTTGCGCCAGGATTACCTCCTGTCTGTCTTTTGCTTTCCCAAGTCTTCACAGCGCCATTCTGTTATTTGTATTTCTGTGTCTTTGCCTTGGTTTGTCTTCTTTTTCGTCGTCTTCTACACAGTTTTTTCACTTGTTCCTCTCCCTCAAGTTTATTTTACTTCTTTTTCTCCCCGTCCTTGCTGCCTCCATTCTTCTCCATCTCCCTCTCTGTGTCTCTGAATCGCCCCCGTCACCGCCGGCTCCCTGTGCTTCGTTTTTTTCTTTGCTCCTCGTTCCTTCTCCGTTTTTCTTCTTCTCCGCTTGCTTCTTGAATCGTGGGGAAAGTCTCGGGTTCAATGGGTTTTTCTCCCGTTGTTTCCTTCCTGCTTGGTGGTTTTGCTTGCTTCGAAAAGACATGCTCCGCGCAGTCTTCATTTGAAACGGGATTTCTGTCTCACGCAGCTTACAAAGACGTGCTTCAGAAAGACAGCTTCACGCTGGCACCTGCTTCCCTGCTTTCCACCCTCACGAATATCTTCTCACGACTTTCCAAGAAAGTCCTGGAAAACTCGAATGTAACAATCTACGTCATTCACCACAGACCTCGACTCACACTTCCACAAATCCAAATTTTGCAGTTCATCTTTCATGAGGACGCCTTTGCTGCAGAGGAAAGGGAATCTGTTAGAAACGTAGCGCCTATAAATACTTTTATCATATGTATGTATCATTGGTATTTGGCATAGTATACATTTATATACTCTATCTCTCTATGTACATGCTTATTTTATGTGTATAATGCATATAAATATATAGTGTATGATATATATATATATATTAAAAATCTACGTGTTACATATACATATAATCTACAAAATATATAAATGTTTAAAGTACTGATATATATTATGCACATACTGTATATGCATGTGTATATGTATATTCTGTAATGTATATGTATGAACTGCATAGTAAATATATATATATATATATATATATAATATGTAGATATGTGTACGCTTGCATCTGAGACCAGTGAGGTTTGTAACTTATAGACATCGTAGCCGAGAGGTTATTTTCAGGCCTTGGTGCGTCCGAGAGACAAGAGAACGTTTTTCTCGAATTCCTCGATTTTGCTTCTCGGGTGGCTTGCTCTGTGTTCGCATCGGTGTAGACTGAACAGAATAGACAAAGACACGATCGTGACTGAGAAACGGAATGTCACTCCACTTTGTTTTCCCGCGTCTGTGGCACTTGATGCGCCTACCTTTGTGTGAAAAGCGTCGAGTCTTGAAAACCCAAGTGGTGCAGAAAAAGTTCCCTGAAAAGGTGCTTTTCTCTTAACCCACGCAGCTCTAGTCTTCGAACGAACCGACAGAAACCGTGGAGAGAAACGCGTAGACGCAAAAAAACACTCGGGATCGAAAAGACGGAGAGAAACGAGAAAAGATCCAGTCCAATCAGGCGAATTGCCTCAAAAAGGACGTTAACAAGAAAACCGATGATTCTCCCTTGTTCCCACTGCACAACATGGGACAGGAACATCTCCAGACCCCCCTTCCTTCGCATTTCATAAAACCAATGCAAATATACACGCATGCACTTATCCTCGTACAAACATGCACATATAAATATATACGGATATATGTATATGTGCACAAATATGCGCGTGTATATATATATATATATATATATATGCATATATATGTATATATGTATGCATACGCATATGCATATGCATGTATATATACACGGCTCCCTGAGTTTATAGAGTATTGCGCGTATCATCGCAGTAGACGAGATAAACATCAGAATAGAAAAAACAGCAGACTTAGAACAGAGAATGTGTAACAGGAGACACCGGCAGTGTCTCCCGTGGCACTCTCAACGAAGAAAAAGAATCACGGGCATGCAGACCCGAGAACTACGACACAAATATCCACAAAAAACACTATATAAATGGTACGTTTATCCACATATATGACTATGTATATGCTTGTACACATGTACATATGCTTGTATGCGGCATCCAAATATATATAGATATATACGTATATTGTCTGTATATGTTGGATGTGTTTCCAGCTGGTCACGAAAGCTCCACATAAGACTTTCTCTTTACGTTTCCGCTTTCCAGTGACGAGGCTTGCACAAGCATACGCCAATGTGACCAGGTGTATTTGCACCTTTATGCAGGATGACATGCGCACATCTGTACAGGAAGCGCAAAACAGGCTTTAGGCGATCTTCTGGGTCTTTCCGTCGCACCCGTCCTGTCGAGTGAGTTGCCGTCCGCACGAAGGAAGCCGCGTTTTCACTCTCTCACTCTCGCGGGACAGGAAAGAACGAAAACTGTGCAGAAACAGACGGTGAAGAGCCGCAGATTTGCAGCAGATTTGCAGAGGAAAGTGTCACAGCACGAAACGCGTGTAGTCCGTCTTGGTGAGGAGCGAGCTGACGCTCGACCGAACGCGTTCGAGGTCGACTTCCACTCTGAGACAGAATAGAAGAACAAGAAAAACGCGGAGAATCTGAAGAGGAATCTGAGAATGGGAGACGACAAACAGGCGAAACCACATCTCTCCGGTGCCTTCTGTCTGACACCTCGGGAATCGCACATTTACGCTCATTCGCAAAAACACGTCTATCTCTATCTACTCATAAATGTATATGCAAATGGAGAAATAAACATATATATATATATATATATATATATACATACAGAGATTCTCTACGTACACACAGCAGTCAACACGTGGGAGGGAAGGGATGTTGAGACACTAAAAATAGGCGTGAAGTGGTCCGTATTACGAGACTTGCGGAGCCTAACGAGAAAGGCGCAAAGAAACAACCCAACGAAGAGGAAAAGGATCTCAGAAAAGGATATGGAGGAGGGCATCCTGTAGGGAGAACAAGAAGCACGAAAACGTGCAGAGAAGGAAGCGCGATAAAGTAGGGAAAAAAGTCTCTCGAGCAACACGTCTTACAACCGCAGCATGTACATATATATAAACACACGCATACACATATGTACAAACATATATATATATATATACATATATATATACATATATGCACATATACATGCATATGCATACACATATATCATATGCATATATTCATACATATATATATATATATATATATATATATACATATATGTATATATATGTATATATAAATGTATGCAGACGTGTGATGCATTGATGTGTAAGACGAGTCTTACCGCGTTCCAGGAGCCATCGAGGGGGCTGCGAAGTTGATGTCTTCCATGATTCTGCGGGAGCAAAGCCACAGACGAGACAAAAATAGTAACGCGAGAGAACAAGTGAGGAAGAAAAGAGGAACAAGACGAACCTGGAGAGGAAATGTCCCAGAAGAAAAGCCAACTGGACTAGAAAGAGCATGAGGCTGGAAGCCCGAAGAAAGTTGTGAGTCGGCTGTCTGCATTGAATGCACAAGCGAACTGTTTAAATCCAAGCATTTCGCTGTCTTCTTGTCTTTTTCTCTGGTCTCTCCTGTGGTGTTCCCTATTGATGCTTGAGTCTTTTGTCATTCCCTGCAAGTTGCTCGAGCCAACGAAACGGAGTGAATAAAACCGTTCCTCATCTCTCTCCTAACCACGTGAGGGCCATTGAAGTGCACGTGGTGCACTTAACATGAGAGCACTTAACACGGCGGTCACGAAAATAGAACTGGGATCCGGTAAACAGGGACATTCAAGATCGAAACAAAAACTGAAACTCGTCAAAGCAATTCCCCCAAAGAAGCTCATAAGTAATCCCGTTCCGGAAAAAACGGCTCCCTTCTTCAGGAAAGGCTCGCATGCAGATGCTTATTGCTTTCTTTGAACCCACATCGCAAAGACTTTCTTAGTGCTCCACATTTGTGCTTTCGCCACGCGTGTACCGTCGCGTTCCGGTCGTTTGCTTCGCGAGCTTTCTCCGGTCCGGAAGAATGTCACTTGCGGCGTACGCACACCCCACCACGCAAGCAAAGAAGGATGAAGAAAGAACGGGGTCTCTGGTCTTTTGCTTACTTTTCAATGATGGTGTGTAGACGTCGGGCACCAATGTTCTCGACACTCGCGTTCACTTCGCAAGCAACTGAGGGGAAGAAAGAAAAACGAGCTCTGTTCTTCTTTCAAGACTTGGCGAAGTGCATGCACATGTCTGTTCAGGTGTACATACACCCACCTCCAGACTAGCCACGCGGGCGTGTACATACACCCGAGGATTCTCGAGACACAGAGACAAATCGTGAAATACCGTTGTGTGCACAGTGCCTACTCTCTACGAGCCCTTCGCCGGTCGTCTTCGTGTTTGATTTTTGCAGTACAGTTTTACAGAACTACGCTGATTGCCAGTCACTTAAGAAAGTTCAGATGTAAGTAAGAAAGTCCTACTGGATTATCGAGAGATTCAAATGTATCAGTTCTTCCGTTAGCAGACAATTGAGGACACGCCGAGTCTAGTGATCTGTGGCACGACGAATTTCCTTGTTCCGGTGTACACACACCTCGAGCGATTTCGTTTACTGCCTCTTCGGTGAAGTGGAGTTCCACGTTCTCGGTGCGCAGGAGCGCTGCATAAAGCCACACGTGGAGTCAGGAAATGTAGATGAATGAACACTTGGATAATGCGAAATCTGGAGACATCCGGTAGAGCGTCGTGCGGCTGCGGGTTGCGGCGAGGGCGAATGCCAAGGAAAACAACAAAGTAACGGAGACACTGTCGGCCACTCCGCCCTCCTCAGATCTCCCATGTGGCCCTAAGTCGCAGGAAATGAAACTCTACTAGTCTTGTCTGCCTCAAAGATCTTGGGCGTCTCTGCAGCTCGTAACTGGGCGGGGTTTTATTCTCACTGGCGCCTCTATCTGCGACCGGTTCTTCTTCTGAAACGCTGACTTCAGTGGACCCGTTTGAGGCAGGCGTACCTGTGTTCTGCGCAAGCAGATTGTTTTGCGTCTTCGTCAAAATGTCTCTCAAGTCGTTTTCTGTCAGAGATTTGAGAGTGACACGAATGGGGAGACGCCCCTGCAGTTCCGCCAGCAGGTCGCTCGGCCGCACGCAGTGAAACGCGCCTGCGGGAAACCGGGTACAGAGAGAGAGGGAGACATCCAGGAACGTAAAACACGAAAGCCACAAATTTCCTCTCTCGCCGATATACACGAAAGACAGAGAGTTTCTTCTTTCAAACACTCGACAGAGGCCTCTCCAAAACGCGGGACCCCGAGCACTTCAGTGCGAAGAATCCGGTTTCCCCTGGAGCACCGCACATCTCTCCTATCCACACTCGAGGAGAGGAGAAAACCTCGAGAGGGGAACAGAGAGGGAGCCGGATCGACACCGACACACATTTACGCAACCCACAACCCCGTAACTAAAAAACGAATCTTTTAAAAGAAGTAAGCGAGGCGTTTGACACTGCCTTCGCAGACAAAACGTGGAAGGGACGTGTTCGCCCTTTCAAGCGTTACTGACTCTCGATTTTGTAGTGACATATAGCAGGTAAGATACTGACTAGAGTCCATTCGCCTCTTCTCCGTGGTTGTTCGGTTCCGCCCTCAACTCTTCTGTAGTGTCTCGACACTGGAGAGCGCCTGTTCAGAGTTCGATAGAAAGGCGTCTCTTTCGCCGCAGTGGACTGCAGACGACAGAGGCATTTGTCGAAGTAGGAAAGCCTTTTTTACCCGAAGCTATGAAGAGGATGTAATCCGTCTTCACGTCTCCGTAGCGAGTGCTGACGGTTGTGCCCTCAATCAAGGGAAGCAAGTCGCGCTGGACTCCTTCGTCTGAAGCATCAGGATTGTAGCCGTTCCGACCGCCCTGAGAGAGGACGAGGAGTCACCGGAAACGGAGAGACAGAGTCGAGAAAAGAGAAGGAGACACCACGAAAGAAGACACCGAAAAACTTTCAAAAGGGAAACGCCCACAGAGAAGAAAAAAGAGACACCAGGGAAGGAGAAACGTTTGCTTTCTACATTCGGGAACCCATGCACAAAACAGCGAAATAGCCCAACGCAAAAAATATGCACATTCTCCACATCTCGACGACTCACCAGTCTCCACACTTGCAAGTATCTACGACGCACGATCACATGCATTTATCTATGCACATACGCATGTGTATGTAGGCTTGTGTGGAGTAATTAATGTACGTATGCTATGTATGTATGTTATGTATGTCTGTTATGTGTGTAGTTAAGAATGCATGCTTGCATGTATGTAGGTATGCATGCGTGTATGTATGTATATATGTATTTGTTTGTATGTATGTATTTGTATGCATGCATGTGCATGGATGCATATGTATGTATGTATGTATGCATGTATGTATGTATGTATGTAATAATGTATGTACTTGTATGAGTGCATGCACGTATATATTCGCTTGTTTTCTGAAACGTACCTTGCTGCAGATTTTGTCGATTTCATCAATAAAGACGATGCCTTCTTGTTCGACGGCCTCGAGTGCTTTCTGGACAACCAGGTCCTGGAAAACCGAAGAGAAAAGTGGAGAAGAAGAGTCGGAGGTTGCTCTGTGTGTGTCCGTGAGATTGCGAGAAGCAGAGAGACGCTTTCCACTCCGTGTTGCTCTCTTTCCGGTCCCTCTCTCTTTCTCCGCCCTGTTTGTCCCTGCACTTCCCGTCCTACCTTGGTGATCATGGAATCCAGTTCTGCTTGCATGAGCTTTTTTCGCGCTTCCTTCACTGTCAAATTCCGACCCTCAGAGCCTCGCCCGCTGCGACCTGCCACCATCAGGCACACGATCCACAGAAAGGAAAAAGTGAATCTTCACGCAAAGAGAAGAAAGAAAAACAGAACAGCTCCTTCGCCACCGAGGAGAGACATGGAAACATCATGTTTACCTCCAAGAAATTGAAAAACGGCGCTGTGGAAGTGCATTTACCACAGAGAGAAGAAGAAAGTCACGTTCGTAAAGAGCGCTGCCGCCACAAAAAAGCGAAAAAGACGGGAGAGACTGTGCGTTGCGTATCGTAACGGAAAGCGCAACCAGTTTTCCGTGAAAGAGACAGGACAAGACAGCCCACAGAGAGTCGAGAGACACAGCCCGAACCTGCAGTGCGAAGACCGATTCAGGAAAGACAAGCAGAAGAGATAAATCAAGAAACAATGATTCATGAAAAGCGCCCACTACTTCTGCTTCCACAAAAACATTGAAGAACAAGGACAACTGGAGCAGAGAACAAGTACTCTCACAGAAGGCGGGATAAAAACAAACAGATTTAAAACTATTTCGTAGTCGACAAGTCCGTCGCCCCTCGTCGATAGGCGTGTCTCCCTCATTTACATAAACACCTACTATGCATACTTACGTAATATAAAGAGGCATATGTACAGATGTCCATACGTATATACATACATACATATATACATATATATATATATATATATATATATATAAATGGATAATGAACGCTTGTATATGCGTATATATTTTAACATGTGCACATACATGTGTATCCGTGTATGAATGCTTCTTTGTTTCTACGTGTAACTTGTATGCAGATAGTGAGGTAAAACTTGCGTAACTGTGTACTGTGAGTGCATCTGAGAATACGTTTCGAGATTCGATCGGAAATCCAGGCGTACGTGTTGTAAAGAAGGCAGGACGGGGCCGGTCGATGTCTCGAATAATGCTTTCCAAGTCGGCCACAACTGCGCAACGGAAAACACTAGAAAAACATGCCGCAGCATTCTCCCTTTTCCTTTTTCTGTTCATCCTCTCTCTTCTGTCAAACTCCCCAGAGTTTCCTCTCTTCTTCCCGATCTCTGCTTTCTCTCGTGTATGGTTCGTCCATTTTGGCTCTCTCACGCTCTCGGTCTTTCTCTGCATATCCCTTTCTTTCTTTCGCTCATTCTCTCTGTGTTTTCCACCAACTGTCTGCCTTTCGCCTCTCCGTCTGTCTCTTCCTTCCCCCGCCCCAGCTCGTCCACAGCCTTCCCGAAAACTGCAGCCTCTCTGATCTCTTGCGATGCTCCTGTCCAACGCCTCCGTCGCGCTTTTTGCTCTCTTCTTCCCCACCTCTGGTCCTTCTTTGTCTTCTTCTCCGTCCCTGAGTTCTGGAGTTCTCTTGTCTCCAGCGACAGTGGCCGTCTCCCCTCTTTTCGAGAAGCCTTCACTTGCGTCTGTGTCTGCTGAAGAAGCTCACTCGCATCTCTGTTTCCTTCCTCCGTGAAGGATCCACCTGAGGCTGCGCCGCCGCTCGGCCTCTGGGGAAAGTCCACGTGGACGCGTCGCGCGTCAAGAGCCCCGCAGCGCAGGTGCCGAAGCCAGTGCTGGTGCTCCTCAGCCTGAACGGAAAATTGGAAAGTGCACCTTTGCGCAGGAGAACATTTCAACCTGTAGACAGACGGGAGACAGCGCTGCTGCTCCTCTGCCTACAATTGGAGAAGCCACAGTTCCTGGGAGAAACCCAGGGTGAATTCTGGATTTGCTCCGACGCCCGAGGCAGCCCCCTCTGGAGTGCAGCATTCTCAGGGAACTATGCTTTCCGAAAGCAAGAGTCACAGTGCAAGATTCTCTGCCAGCTACACCGACCAGGAAATAGCTGCGGTCGACGCTGTGGCACACACTGTGTGTATAGAGTATGGTTCCTACGTCGTTTCTATAAAACCCTGCCTTTCTCTCAGAATGGAAACAACCTGCAGATACGCGCTGCCCGCGCCGAACACCATCTTGTTGACGCTTTCGAGCTCTACTGATCGACACAAGTGCGTCTCCCCCTTTGTCTCTGCTGGCTAGCGGTGTCTGGGGTCCAGGTGTACATACGCTCGAGAGACGTACAGGCATTTTGCCGAGAAGAGCCTCAAGAATTTTCCTCTCTGCGCGGTGCTCGGCCGCCGGCCTCATCACCTCCTGCAGTTTCGTTCGTTGAGTCTTTACTGCCACTTCCACTAAGTCTCTGAAACGCGGACAGAAGAAAGAAGAAAGAAGTTGAGCACGAAAGAGAAGAGAGTGAAGAAGACCATAAAATGAAGAAGAGCAACGAGCAAGGAGGAGAAGTAGTTGAGCAAGTACCCACAGAGACCAGGCACGAGAGAACCGACACTGTCCAGTTCGCTGGGTTCAGCAAAGTGCGCATTAAACTCTGAACCCGGAACGAGAAAGCGAAAGAAAGAGACCCCACCGTACGAGGCGGTGGAAAAAGAGACGAGAGGATAGAAAAGGCGACAGAGCGAGAGGGTAAAACATGTAGAGAAAACGAACGAAATCGATGAGTGATGGAGAAAGACAGAGAAAGAGGGACAGCGAGAAGAAAGGATGGAGAAAGATACAGAGAACGAGCGACAGCTACACTGGAGGCGAAGAGGAAGGCACAGACGCAGATGCACAGGTGGGGGCGTCGGAGAACCGCAAGACGAAAAGCACAAAGAAGGCGAAGAAGGAAAAACATGCCCGATGCGAAGAAGACTCACTTGATGATCTGGTCGACATCTCTTCCGTGAAACCCAACTTCAGTGAACTTTGTCGCTTCCACCTAAGCAGGAGAACCCAAACACCGTCGTTATGCAGAACAGCAAAGATGCATAAGCACCGAACACAGGGGAAAGCGACGAAGAACGGAAGAGAGAAGGAACCAAGGAGACGAAGTGACAGGCAAACGAAACACGGGAGAAGAAAAAGGAACGAAGAGAAGGGAAGGCGAAGACACGAAAACAGAGGAAGAAGAACAAGCAAGACGGTTTAGCCGCGAGAGAAGAAAACACAGCAGGCCCTCGAAGAATTCAGAAAAGCGACCTGCAGAGACGCATGCCTGGAGGACGCAAAAAGCACGACTAAGACGCCTCAGGAAAAACCGAGATGACAGAAAAGAAATGCAGGCTTCCTTGGAAAAAACGCGCAAATAACGGACATCCCAAGAGCCCCGACAAGACAGTCGCCAAGCGCGCTGTACCCTCCCCCCTCCCCCCCAGTGGAGTGCTGTTTAGAATTCAAGCTCCTCGAAGTCCGGAGAAACTACACTCAAGTGGAAGAGAGCCTCGAAGAAGTCGATGAACCGTGAAGCAAATCCGATTTTAGCGCGAAACCGTTTGACGTTAACGCCTTATCCCGTTCCTATCTCGACCAGAGAAAGGAAATAGACGCTCTCCAGGACCGGTACCCCGGCTGTCCATCGTATTCCAAGTTTGCTTCTTTTGGTTCTCTTGAAGCGAATTTACGAGTTTCACGAGTTCGTGTACAAACCCAAGAGAAGGCTCCAACGTGCAAACAGCGAGAGCACACGGGGGATCTGCAGGGCTACAGAGACGAAAAGCAACACAGACGAATTCCTGAAAAAAGGAAACCGCTGTTCCGGAAGAAGAGGACGCAAAAGAGTTCGGGTCCTCCGAAACAGAAGAACAGACAAAAGGAAACAACATACCTTGATGAATGGTGCGTCGAGACGCTTTGCCAGACGCCGAGCAACTTCCGTCTTTCCAACACCTGTGGGTCCAATGAGAAGAATGTTTTTCGGCGTTATGTCTTCTCGCAGTCTCTCGTCTTCAATCTGCAGACACAGGAGACAGAAACGGAGATAGAAATAGAGACACGAACGCGCGCGCTTTCAGGCGTGGACGCAAAGGAAGGCGGAACACGGGGCTTGCTAGAAAACACCAGAGGCTCTTGACGAGGAGACAGGAGACAGTTCTTTCGAAGAAGAGTCATTTTCAGACTTGAAAAACACTCTGCTCTGCATGCGTTTGTTGGCCTGCGCAGAGGCCAGCCTCCCGATGCGACGAATCGCTATCGAGGTCTCAAACCTCCCCCTCAGTGAGGCGATTGTTGGGCGGGATACAGAGGGATGAAACCAAGTATCAGTTATAGTCTAAGTGGCAGACACTCCCGCCGTCCGATTCCGAAAAAAACATCATTCGACATTCGACCTCATATTTCAGAAGCCTCTCGGTTCTTCGTGGTCTGCCTGCTTTTCTACTACGCTCAGCACTTGCACCATCTGTACAAACTTATAGAGGTAAATACACACATATATATACTCACACGTTTATACCAGGAACAGCTTACCACTTATTCATGTGTGTATGCGTGTCTATCAGGTTTGTTGAAGCATATACAGAAATATACATATGTATGTATATACATATATATATATATGAGGTAGTATCTCTCTACTTGTGTATGCACACATAAATCTACAACTACACATAAATATATACCACAACATTCGTGGGTATGCGCATTATTACGTGCAAACATGAATATATAATTAGATATATTTATACATGAGTATACATGCATACATGCATATATGTATACATGTGAATGTGGGGTGCAGACTTACATGCCTGCGTCTCCAGCGCTGTCTGAGAGCAACGGCGACGGCACGTTTAGCCTCCACCTGTCCGACGATGAATCTGTTGAGATACTCAACCATGGCCTGGGGACAGAGACTGTGAGACTTGTCTCTTCTTTCGGAGGTAGTTTGTGGGGTGAGACTCGTAGGTCGCGAGGAGGGGAGAGACGGTGGAGAGGCGCCGGAGCAGGGAGGCGCAGAAGAAGCAAAGAAGCGAGAAGAGGAAGCAGTGAAGGAAGGCGAAGAAGAAGAGACAGACATCACGGGGAAGAGCGAACAACACACTCGCCGAGCAGAGTAAGAAGAAGGTATACAGGAAGCAGACGAGCAGTAAGAAGAGAAGCAAGAAGAGGAAGAAGGGGGGAAACAAGACAAGCAACCTCTGTGGATTGACGCAGACGGCAAGTCAGTGTTCCGGGTGGGGAGCGCGCTTTGAAAGGAGTGGCAGAGAGCCGGAGAGAAGTAAGAATAAGAAAAAAGAAGAGCTGAGGAAGTTTGAGGCGAACGCGCCTGCGACAGCAAATGCGTGATTCCGACGCCTTGAGTGACAGATCGACTCTGCGTCTCCGGCACTTCAACAGCGAAAATGAACAGTCCACCTTGCGACGAAAGTCCTTGTTGCTCTACGACGACGCACGACGCACTTCCCTTGCCCGCAGACTCACAGAACCCGCTCCCCGAGTCTCCCTCGCAAGGAGACAGGGAGGAAAGAGAAGAAAGAGGGGATGAAAGAGGGGATGAAGAGAGAGAAGAAGGAAAGAGAGAAGAGGAGGGGTGGGACGGGGGGCTTTGCGGGCCAGTGTGGGGTGGCTGTGATGTGGTAGTGCAGAGCTGTCTCTTTTGCGAGATGCAAGTTGGAAAAAGCGAGGAAGAAGCCGCTCCGGCCAGCCGTTGTGAGGAGGTCCACGCGCGTTCTTTCCCCGCTATCACGGCGTCTTGATGTACACAGAAAACACCGCGGCGAGAGTGAGCTGAAAACGCGTCACCACAGGAGGCGGGGTGGAGGTACACCTGAACGCTTCCGCCTCTCATGTGCGAGACACGTTTTCCCTCTCTGTCTCCTCTACGGTACGGAGACCCGCGCGAAGGGTGCTGAATATATGAACGGAAAGAAAAAAGCATGGGAGGACAAGTCAGAAGAGGTGAACGCGACGAGACAGAACAAGACAGACGCGTGGTGCGTCGGAGTCCAACTTCGTCGCTGACGCCCGTCGCCCCTTGAGGACCCCTGGAGGCGAGAGCAAGAGAGACAGTGGAGACAGAACGGGAGACGCGGAGACACCCGAGAGACACGCACTTCCTGTCGAGCAAAGAGACGTCTCTCAGTGGAGACAGAGACGACACGGAAGGAAGAGGACAGCAAACAGACCCCACACACAAAGTCGAAGACCAAATCTTTCTCTCTCCTCTCACTGGAAGGAGCAACAGAGCCGGACCAGAGGAATCCGCGTAAGGTTTTGAGAGCGACACTGTGCAGCTTGGAGAGTGCCGTCCAGTTATAGAAGAAGGCCGCAGAGGCCCCACTGAGGGGCGCGTCCTGCCGGAGAGGAGGCACCGCATTTCCGCCAGAGAAAATCCCAACAATAGTTCATCAATTTCCCTGTATCAGATACGGTGACCCCGTGACGATGGCGGCGACCGAAATCCTAGCATCTGAGAAGTCGTTTTCCCTGAAAAAGCAGGAGCATTCGCCTAATGAACTATCCCTGCGTTTTCTCCCAATCCGTTTGCTGGGGGGAAGAAAAGGTTGCATGTGACAGCGGCAAGACAGGCGAGTAAGTGCCAAATTTCTCGGGGAAGAAACGACAGAAAAGTGCAGGAAGGACAGGAGGGACAGAGCCCTACGGAGAGCGAAAAGAAGGCGTAGGAGAGTTAGGCAACACGAAACAGAGCGTCTCGCAGACTGCTCTTTCCTGGAGAGTCTGTCGACGCCTTGTTCGTTCTCAGACAGAAAGAATGTGAGGCAAATAACCAACGAGAAACACGCAGAAGTCTTTCCAGTCCGGCACGACAGTCAGATTCAGTGTGTTCCGTATTTTATTCTTCTCTTCACGAACGTTCTAAAATTGGCCTTTGGCAAATGCGAAGAACGCCGTCTTGACGCTCCGTCTGGTGTCGAGAAGTTCAGAGCAAGAGACGGAGAAAATCTGCACTTTGAAAGAATACACCTCTCCCACGAAGTTCTGTCGCGTGTGCCTCGATAGGGGAAAAAAGTTTGGAGACGGGCGGCCGCAGTTACAAGAGGAACTCCTCCTTAGTGTGGTGGGTGTTCAACACATTCGTCATTAAGATGTTGTGAGGGCCGAGGTAACTTTGAGTGTGGACATCTATCGTCTAAACTGGTCACGAGATACATTGGAAACCGAGAATATGCGGGCAGAACACCGGGTACGTAGGGTGGTAAAAAAATTCTTGTGCAATGCGTCTCTGATCTCTGTCTTCTGCAGTCGCGGTGAGTCCAGTCTGTTGTTTCTCCCCTTGCACCTCGTGCTGGTCGCGAGTCAAGAAATCTGGTGACACACGAGACACGGTTCACTCAAGAATGGAGCAACGGGTGGAAAGAATCAGAAGACAACTCTTGAAGGTGGCAAGTGTCGTCAAGACAGACAGCGCCTCAAAGAGCAGTCGAAGTCATCAAGACGAACTCGGCAAGAGCCCGGTTCCACGACACACGGAGAACACAAGGGCGCCAGGAGGTGGGAACGAGACGTGTGTTTCGTTTTTTTCCACGAAGAGAAACGCGTTTTCCATGTGGAGGAGACAAAGTCAATGTTTTGTCTCAGTTACGCGCTCGTCTGGCAAGGCCGAAGACGCGGTTCCAGATGTGTGCACAAGCAGACAGGACGGAGAAGTAAAGGGAATTTTCGGAACTACAGGAAAATGCGCCTTCGACTGAAATTGAGGAGAGAGAGAGAAAGCCAGAGACACACGTTTCGTCTTTTGACTCTCGGCGCCGCACTCATTTCCGCCGCGATCGAAAGGAGAGAGCCAGAGCGGTGCCTGGTTAACACTGAAGAGATAGGAAACGAGAAAGACAGAAAAGCTGGGACTCGCAAGACGTCCGAAATGCGCTTAGTCAAGAAAGTCTGGTGATACCGCTGGAGCGAGGCATTTCCCGGCCAAAAAACACGAGTTCTGGCGCGAAAACGCGACAACCGAAAACGCGACACCTCTTGGTGCGCCTGTGCTGAGAGCGCTCGCTCGTTCACAATCTTTTCTCATCACGAGAGGGGTGTGTGTTTTACTCGCACGTTCGCATCTTCTCCGCGCACACGAAGCGGCTTTGTGAGTTGATTCGCCTTGGTTCGTCCAATTCGGTGTTTGTAGAATCGCTTTTACACACTCCTTCCAAGCACATTTGCACGCTCCGGCGCATGCGCGCAGTTCACTCACGCTGGCTGCCGGAGAAAAGTTACCGACAGAACGAACTGCATTCAGAGGAGCGTACTCTTACGACACCGTTCAAATCTCTTCCGCACCCAGGCGAAGGGCTGTTCGCGCTCGAAATGAGTTTTCTTTGTCATTTGCACACTAAGCACGGGACCCTTCGCCGGTTAGATGATGCTTCCAGGGGTGCTTCACAAGCGCTCCGGTTGAGTACGCACGCGCCATATAGCTAAAAACAGGATCCGCGCCGAAGGTGAAAGGCGCTGTGAGCGCTGTGTTTGCTTGGACATAGGAAATCATTTCCTTTTGACGAAACAAGGAAGACCCTAAGAGAAACTTGGGCGTCAAGGAACGGCCCACCATGCGCAAGGAGTGCAAACGCCAGAGCACTGTAGTGGCATTGGTGCAGCGGAGTGAACGAGTGCGAGAGAAAGAACATCTCAACAGACGTCTTGAAACATTACACCCGTGCCGATCAATCCGACGACACAAAGAAGAGATCAGAGCAAGAGTCAGAAAGACACAAAGACGGAAACTGCCGCGGCAGGCTGACAGGTCTAGCGGACGTTATTGGTTGCCGGCGTTACACCGATCTTTTGTTGAAACGGGGAGTCTTACGGATTCGTTTGATTCTTCTCACCGCGAATGCCTACATGTAGAAGGCGTCTTTTCCACTGTCTACCAAAACGAACAAGTGTGCAGATGCTCGCCGGGGTACCCCGACTGGCGTCCCAGCGAAACTCAAGCGTCACACCGCTGAAGGGTCTCTGTTCCTTCTCGTGGTAACACCCTAGAGTGTAAATTCTCTAGAGATTGCGTGCGTCTGGAGAGTGCTCCTGGGGTTGTGCCACGAAATACAGGATGGCTTTCTCCCTTTTCACTCTAAGGCACTTGCGACCTCGTTGTGACAGCCGGGGAAAGTGGAAAGGCATGTTCCACGCGGCTCCGAACGTCACGGCAGAGAGGCAGTTCTTGTCCACCTGCGCAACAGGTTGGACAAGCCTAGAGGAAAAGTGCGTGCATGCCTTCGGGACAAAGTCGCTATCCACGCAACCGCATACACAGCTTCAGAAGTGCGAATGAAATGCGAAAGGGGAATGCACACAATCTTCGATCCTTGTTGGCATAACGCTGTGTTGTTAGATGCTGCGCACACTGCTTCATATCTTGAAAACGCTGCCGCATCTCTAACTCCGCACACAACGCTTGCAAATGCACAAGCTGCCTCTAATTTGTATCTAGACAGAAGAAAAAAAATGTCACCTGGAAAGGTGGCTTTGCGCTGGTTAGATATCCTTACGTCCAAAACAACTTCGCACGGCAGCCAATTTCCACTTCCGTTCGTATTTTTCACGTGCGGCTTATGCAGAAAAGTAGACGGGAGGCGAGCTCTTGTAGGGAATGCCAGTTCCAGTTTTTGAAAGATGCCTGCGATATGAGTGCTTGCTTTCGACAAAACATGAGCGAGTTCTACCTTCTTCCCGAGAAACTGGCCGCGGCCTACGAATTGCTCCCTCCACGGAATTTCTCTCCTTTCTTCGTATCAAAAGACGCTGCTCTTCTCAGTTGTCCTTCAGTAGCTCACCGTTACTTCATTCCCTGCTCCCCCCCCTCCCCGGTACGCAGCAGGTTTACTAAACTCAAGAAGGCGACACAGACTCACATATATATATATATATATATATGCATATGTAGATAACATATGTGTCTCTGTAGAGATGTCACCCACTCAAATTGCAGACATCTACGCATCTGTGGGGGTCTTCGAATTCGCAGCATCCATCGAGTCTCGTGTGTTCTGCCCTTTTTGACTTTCTGCCAAAGCTCCACTTTTTTCTTTCCGGTTGCTGTACTCGGGAGTCTTCAGCACATGGAGAACAATGCTTTATTCGGCCCGTCTCCGTCGCGGAAGAGGCTGCTGCCGCATGCACGACCCTAACTTCCCACCCTGATGCTACTTCTCTAACTAGTTGCTGAACAACTCCACTCTCCTGAAAAAGCCTGAGAAAGGCCGCATCCGAAAGACAGGGTCGTGAAACTCAAGTTGTGGCAAAACGATGAGGTTTGAGAGAACTTTGCAGACCACGAAAAACCTGCTAAACCGAAAATATCCTCGAAAACCGCCCCCCTCCCAACACTCTTCCCACAGCAGCTCCGCACACCTACATGCACCCCACTACATACGCACATACATATAAACACCAATTTATATATAAATATATAAATATATATATACATGCAATGTACTAATACAGGTACATATATACATTAGTACATGAACAAATACGTAAATCTTTACTACTCCATATATATATATATATCGATGTGTATGCATATACTTGTATGGAGATATGCCCGCCAAGTATCCGACTGTCCGCGTGCACAGTGTCGGAGCGGCCTGCGTTTCGACGTGTATCCGCGCCCCCCGCGTTCAGAAGTGGGTGTTTGTGCCAGTTGTCGCCGCGAAGGAGAAACGCGACTGGAGAAAAGAAGTCAGACGCAGTTTGCGTTTGATCGTTTTTGATCCCTCCCTTGCTTTGACAGAGGATCCAGCATGCGGAGAGTTGCCTCAGAGAGTCCGAGACGCTTGAGCAGAGTGCGTGGGGAGTGACTTGCCGAGTCTCTCTTCCGCGCCCCTCCGTCTTCCGCCGAACGCTGTTTGTTCGCTGCACAGTTCTCTCTGGGAAGCAGAGAGTCGCGAGAAGAAGAACTGTCTTCGATAGAAGAATCCGCTCCTGCCTGTGCAGGTGTCCTCCACAGCCGGGGAACCGAAGACGCGCAAGGAGCGCCGGGTGACGCCCCCTCCTTCTCAAGACAAGAAACGCCTGCCGACGCGGACGGGACGAGGCTCAGACCAGAAGAAACGGCTTCTCCGGCAGAGGCAGAGACGGGAGAAGGCAACGAGACGTTTGAGGCATCCAAGAACTTTTTTGTCATCGAAGACTCACGCACTTCCGACACCTGAGAAAATCCGACAGACGGGGCGACACCCCGAGACGCGGGTGCAAGGAGAAGGACGGCGGAGCTATGGAAACCTGGCAAGGAAGTCCGGAGATCTTCGAATCTGAGGAAGTGGAGACGAAGAAAATGACAGAGCAGGACAAATAACTCGCTAACCCGGGACCAGTCGGAATCGCACACAACTGCTTTTCACATGTTCAGAAAAAAGAAAGAAACTGGACGGCGACGAAAACTCAGATGCCGCCACGAGTGCCCAGAGCTGAACTTGCCTGACTGGAGAGTGTACAACGGAAGGGAAAGGTTTGAGCAAGTTCGAATCGGAACACATTAAAGGAGACCTTTACTGAATGAATTTCCTTTTGCCTGTTCTAGCAGAAGGCACGGAACCCTATGCAGCTCAAAATCGGCTGTCCTGAGCGTAATGGCTATGCACAACATGGACAGACGGGCATCTACACGTATAATAAACAACGCACATGCGATTGCGCATGTTTCTACGACACTACTTTGGATTTCCCGAAACGAAGGTGTCCTTGTACCTGTCTGAGAGAGCGAGAGCTGCATTTCCTCCCTTCTTCGCAAGGACTTGCAGAAGGTGTTCGAGTTTCGTTTCGTTAGCGACGTGGAGGGCTTCAAGAAATCCCCGAAACCTCTGGAGAGTCACGTTTGTCGACTCTTCTTTCTCTCCGTCTTCTGACCTCATCAAGTCAGCTTGTTCTCTCTCGCTGAATGCCTGGTCCTCGGAAGAAAGACGCTCCACCTGCTCTTGAAGATGACAGCACTGGCGCCCAGCTGCGCGAAGGAGACACTGGAGAGACTTGGGCCTCACAGGTGTCAAGACGGCGTCTCCTCGAATAACTGAATCTGGTTTTTCCACTAGTCCTTCTTCCTTCCCTCCTTCCTTTTCGCCTTCTCTTTCTTCTTTATCTCCTGCTCCCCCACCTGCGCCTTTGCGCTCGTGCCCCGGACGTTGCTCTCTGCAGAAAACCGCTCTCCGGTCCTCTGAGTACAGAGAAAGGAACGACGTGCAGATAGGACACCGACAGGAAGGCGACGAGGAGACAGAGGTAGCAAACAGAGACTGGGTCGTCCTTTGTTCGGCTCCGAGGCGGCCTGGCGCTGAACTTCTCTCTGTTTCGTTTAAGAGAAAAGTTTTTTTTTGTGGAGAAAACGCGACTGCACGCGTCAGGCTGCGAAGATCTGAATGGAACCCGGTGGCCAGGAGGCGCAGGTCATCGAAGAAGGACTGTATGTACACCCGACTTCGACACGCGTTGCACTGCAGCCGCGGATCTGGTTCCGCCGAACAAGTATCTCTTTCCCGGGACTTCTCTCTCTTCTGTCTCCCAAAACCTTTCGCTTCGAGTCCATTTCGCGCTCCATTTTCCTCGTCTGACCCGCGACTCTTTTCCGCCTCTTCTTCAGCGCCGCGCTCTCCTGTCACTGCTTCTCTCTCCATGCATCTTCTGGCCTTCCGGGGCGTCCTTCGCTGCCTCTCAAGAGCAACCTCCAGCGAAGGAAAAAGAATTCTGCACCCGCAGGTCCCGCACTTGTCCACACGGCCTGAAGAGGAAGAGCACGATTCGGAAGAAGGAAACGAGGAAGACGGAGAAGAGGAAGATGCAGAAGAGGACGAGGAAAACGGAGGCGATCGAGGAGAGGACACTGCACAGGTGGGAGGGAGAGGCTTTGTCTCTTCTTTCGCAGACTTCGACACTGTTTCTGTGGTGGGTCGCGACGGGTCAAGAGAACCGGAACGAGAAGGGAAGCCGGAGATATCAGCTGCTTCCTCTCGTAAAGACTCGGCGGCGCCGGGGCGCCCACGTCGAGCAATCAGCGGAGACAACGCAGGGAAGTTGGAGTACCGCGGAGAAAACGAAAGACAACGAGAAAGAGGAGAGACCGGCCATCGTGAAGAGGAACGGGGGGAGGTCGCGACAAGCGAATGAGGTCCCTCTAGAGCCGACGGGGAAGCTTCTTCAGGGGCGACAGACACAGGGAGACATTGGCGAGAAGTCTTCTCTCCTGCTTCTTTCAGCGGGAGAAAAGACGAAGGCAAGGCAGACCGCGAAACAGGCGATGCAACAGCCGGTGAAGGCAGCGTTAAAACGGCATCCGTCCTCTCCTTTCCGGGGATTGAAGGGATGGAAAAACAAGAGGACAGAGCCTGAGGCGAAGACTCGTGACTGCGTGTCTCTTTTCTTCTCTTTGGACGACTGCCGTCACTCTCACTGTGTCCGCTTCGCCTTCTCTTGGGAGACTGCGCATTCGAGGCCTCCTCTTCCAAAGGCCCCCCGGCAGCGCCGAAGCCAGAAGACGCAGTAGGGGGTCCCGCAAAACTCCTGTTCTTCAGAAAAGATAAACTCACAACTTGATTCTCCGTCAAGCCTCCCACGCCCTCGCTGCCGAGAGACGAAAAAGACGACCGAGGAGACGAACGCCACCCGGCAGCAGACCTGCGCCTGCCTTCACAAGCGACTGGTGCAGAGCGCTTCAGGGTCTGGTGGGAGGAGGTAACTTGAGAAGAAGCAACAGAAGAGGAAGAGAATGAAGAGGCTCGACCGGCGGCACAGATCGGCAGGAGAGAGTCTGGCGGATACGGAAAACTTGCTTGGTCTGAAAAACTTGACGGCAGGGGTAGAGGCTCGTCATCGGTGTGACGCCTTCTAAGAGGAAACTGCATTTTCGCGGTGGAAGGAAGAAGCGCATGCAGCATAGGCACAGCTGGCACGTTGGTAGCCAAATAATTCAAACCTCTCAGGTCCTTGACATGGACGGCAGTCCACTACGCGAAACCCAGGTGTGCATACACCCAAGCACACACACGGGGCAGGACTCGCAGCATCTCAAGGTCGCCGTATACGGCGTGGCAGACGGACTTTTAAACGGGAAAGAGGCCTGCACGGACCAAATCGATTCGTTTCCAAGGTCATTGACGAGAAAGGCATCAAGTAAGCATGCGCAGTGTCGCAGTTTTTACCTTTTTCACGGAATGCCCAGGATCCCGCGGAACCCCCAGGACAAGACGTATCGTGACAGGAGGGCGGTGACACGCCACCGTTCTGCCCACAGCGGACTGCGATCCTTTTTCTGCTTCACGATGCGAGCCCTTCAAGCACTTAATTCTGAAGAAGTGACCGGGAACAGGTCATTTACACGGGAACACATTCCTTTGGCCGCCCGCACTCTCTCAGCGGGTTCATCATCCCCTTCTGAACACCTCGGGTGTCTGTACACCGGAGCTGCGACGGCGACAGCCCCGAGAGCAGGCAGCCGAGAAGAGGGAAGCAATACTGCGAAAGTCGACTTTCTGGAGTCGTTTTCCCAAGGGAAACTCCCGGGTTCGACGCACACGTTTCGCAAGACACGCGAGAAACATCTCGAGCTTTTCTCCGCACTTCTTTTCGAGTAAAAGCTGGCAGTGCGTCGCCTCTTTTTCGCACATGCACAGGCGATCCCGTCTTCTTTGGCTCGCGCGGTCATAGTGCCCCCCGTCCGCGCATGGCGGCGCCTGTTCGGATTTTCTTGAGCGTTTTTGACGTTTTTTGCCTTCACACAAACGTGTCTGTCTTCACTTTCTGCCGAGTGTCCAGGGAACCACGCCTTCGCGCGTCTAGGCTGTTGCCGCCGTCGTCTCGTGCACCTGGAAGAGAGCCACCTCTGTGGCGCTCGCGACCTTCTCTTGTCTTGGGAGCTCTTTCCACTTTTCACCGTGGCACCGCTCTCGGAAGGGGCAAGAGAAGTCGGTCGTTTCTGAACTCCCAGGTTTTCAGCGCGTTTCTCAGTCTCAGTTCCTCTGTGTCGGCGCCTCTTCTCGACCCGTCTTTTGAGGGACAAGGTGTTTTCCATCAAGGAAAGCTCGAGAGGCGTGCAGCGTTTTTTTGCAGCATTCTCGTTTGCTTTTTGTCTTTCTGAGGTCTTCTTGTCTCGCGAGCGTCCGCTGTGTGCGATCGCCAGTCTCGTCGACTCCACTTGAATTATCTGGCTTTCCAGTCTCCTCTCTCTGTGTGACCGTCAACGCCCACGCCGTCACACCCCCCGTCTCTCCCATCGCAGGTCAGAAAGCGCGTCCTCCTCTTCCTCTGTTTCCCCCCTTTCTCTGTCTCTCTTACTTTCTGCCTGAAGCCAACACCTTTCGCCTCTGTCGCCCTCTACTCTTCTCGTCCTTCTCGCCTCTCCCTCGCTGCACCCGTCGCCCTCTCTGCCGCTCCTCGCATCTGTCCGCACACTCTCTTTACGGCCGATACCCTTCCGCGCGCCCAAGATGTCTGTGTCTCAACTCACTGCTTCTCGCCGATCCTCTCGGGGATCCCGCGGCCTCTGCTCTTGCCCTCGCTCTTTCCTCCTCTTCGCCCTCGGTCTCGGCCTGGCGTCTCTGGCGCTGACTCCGCCTGCGGCCGCCTTCCAAGCGGTCATCGAGCTCGCACCCGGCCAGAAGCGTTGCGTCGGTGAGCAGCTGTCTAGACACGTGCTCGTGGTGGGCGAGTTCCACATCGCGTATCCGGCGGCGGCGACGGCGCAAGGCGGGAACATGCTGGTCGTCGCGGAGGACCCCGTGAGTCACTCCCCGATCTTCAAGCAACAGGGGAAAGATCACGTTCGCACGGCGTTCACCACGGCGCTCACCGGCACTCACACGTTCTGCGTGACCAATACTGGACGCCTGAAGCTCGCTGTGGACTTCAAGATGGTGTGGGGTCCCGAGGCCAGGGACTACAGCCAGATCGCGAAGGCTGAGCACCTGGACGAAGTCATGGTGCAGCTCCTGCGACTCCAAGACCGCCTGAAACTGTACCACGCGAATGTGCTCTACATGCGCGAAAAAGAAAGCAAAATGCGCGAGGCAAGCGACAGTACCGCCAACCGTCTGATGACTTTCTGCCTCGTCAACATGATGCTCCTCGTCCTGGCCGCCCTCGCCTCCGCCTACTACTTCAAACGCTTCTTCCGATCCAAGAAGATCATTTAACTGACTGGGCACAAGCCGCTTCTCATGCGACTGTCGCTCTGCTCCCTCCGGTTGCCGGCGGCGGCGCTCTGCACGTCGAAACGGCGACGCGCGGCTACAGCGCGACAGCTACCCCGCAACGTTGAAGAATGCGCAGACGAGAGAGTGCCGGGAAGCTGAAAAGAATGGAAAGAAAGACGACAGGGGGAAGAAAGGAGAAGCAGAGGGGGGAGGGATTCAGAGAGAGAGAAGAAAACGGATCAGAAAAAAGACACACCGAAGCCTTTCGTGTTTCTCTCGGGAGCCTTTTGTCAGGTTTCCTCTCTTCTCCGGCTGATGGTGTTTCACCTTTCCTTCACTGCAGAAGAAAGGATAGGAAATGTCGGTCGAGTGGAATAAACAGAGAACGGACAGAAGAACGGAGACGAACACTTTTCGAGTTTCGTAGACCGCCTCGGTCTCCGCAGATGCTTGCCATGGTTTCTCACATTTCATTTTTCTCAGTTTGTCTCTCGCTGTCTGGTTCTCGTCTTGCGTGTGGTGACTTCTCTCCGGACTGTCGCCGATGGGGAGGAGGTTTTCAACATCCTTTCAAAAGACGTCGAGAGAGAATTTCACATGAGGAAGCAGAAACAGATGCGGTCTTCTCTCCCCTTCATCGTGAAACCATCAAAAACATGGAGAGAAAATCTCACTCACTCTTACAGCTGAACAATGCTGGTCTCTCTCCGCAAACGGGACGACGAAACACGCGGTTGGAAACTCTCAGAGTCAAGCGGAAGTGTGGTGTACAGACACTTCACAGCAATCCCACAATCGAACATCGCAGTTCCCCTTCGCCTGCATATATATATATATATATATATATATGCATTTGTTCACGGTATTTAAGAGATGTGGATGGCAGGTCAGCCTTTCTTTTTTTTCGCGTCTTGCTTGAATCTGTGACTTCACAGGTTGCCTCGTTGCTCGACGAGGAACCCCCGTCGTCGGATGAAGAAACACCGTCTCTATGAAGGAGAGAACGAATTCTTTCACAGTATCCCTACCACAGCCAAAGAAAGGAAAAATCGTCTCACCTTTTTTCACATTTCTCCATTTATACATGTATTCATATATTTACATGTATATCTGCGTATAAGCATCTATATATAGGTATACATATATATATATATATACATATGCATGTTCCAACACACGGCGTTGTTAACGCCGTTTCTCCCGAGCACTGCTCCTTCCTTGAGTATAGGTTTTTCGTTTCTCTGCATGCTTTCTCACCTCAAAAGGAATCTCCAGCTCCCGCAGCGTGCAGGCACGCAGCATCCACGAGCGCTGCTCAGAGGCGACTTTTCTCCCTGTCTTTTTTTGTGTGATTTTTCCCCGTACTTCTAGTAAGTTTTTACGCTGTTAACACTTTTATCGCCTCTGGATATATATGAATATATAAGGATGTGTTCGTGCTGAGCATGCACTGGTGCGCATGTGCGTTGCTAACAGAAGATCTGTCTTTCCGTTTCTCCACCCTCTCTCCACACAGTAGAGGTTTTATCCTCTTGGCCTCTTCCCTTTTGCTCGCGCACTGGGCGGAGCTGCTTGTACCCCGAACGCAGATCAGGAGATTCTGAACGAGACATACTTTCAAACTTTGCTGCGTCTCTCGGAGCAATCTGCGCAACTCTGGATATTTCTCCTGTCTAGGAGTGACGGACTTCGGAGAGTATCGATCTACTGGACGTGGATACAGACTCTTCACCTTCTGCGAGTATTTGGAGGGTCAATTTCTTGCGGAGCACGACGTTCGTCTTCTTCGGTTTTCCGTAGAGAAACCAACTCTGTCTTTGCCGCGTGTGTCAGACTGCTTGGCAAGCGTTTGCGTGCTGTTTTGCGGACGAGACAAGTTGCGCCGAAGACAAGCCTCTTATCCTCCTGTTCTACTGCGCACAGACAGCCGAACGGATGGAACGCGACGCATCTTGAGAGAGAGAAAAGAGTTTCGTCTCCTTTGTAATTCTTTTTTACTCTTTTTTCGACTGCGCAAGTTGGCGCCGAAAGACCGGATAGCCATAGCGTCTCACCTCTTGTCTGTCAGCGTGTCTCTTCCTCGACGTGGCAGTCGCGCTTGATCGCGACATGGCTCCCATTTGATTTCGCGCATTTTTCGAAATTCCGCGCGCTCTGGAAAATCCACGTAGGGGAATAGATCGCTTCTCTTCAACTCCGCTTGCCTCCGACTGGCTCTATTCTTCTTCGGTGCAAACCGGGGTTTCTTCCTGGGGAGGAAACCGACGTTTCATGCTCGTGCGAAAAAACAGCGATCCGGGTGGAGTGTCCGTACACCTGAGCTGGAGCTATGACCAGCTCCTCCTTCTCTTATTGTCCTTTTTTCGTCGGCGTGTCATCTCTCGACTGCGTGCGAGGCTTCCTGCAAGAAGGCGACTGGAGAAACGCGAGGAGGGACAGGAGGGGAAGTCGCTGCAAGAAAGCCTGTAGACACGACAATCTGCTCGTCAATAGCTGAGGTGGTGGACTGTCCTTTGCTTTTCAGTGCCTCGCCTTTCCTCTCTTCTCTCGTTTGAGAAGCAGGATACCCAGATGCTTTGGAGTTTTTGCGTTAGTGGTAATCGGCCTCTGTCTGTTCGGCGTTTCTTCGCGTCTCTCTTCTTTTCTCTCGTCCTCTTGCCCTTCTCACTTCTTCTTGGGAAGACCGGCCGACTTCAGGATTTGCTCTTCTTGGCATCCTCTTCTGTGTCTCCACTTCCCTCTGTTCCCTCTGTGTCTGTAGGTCTGATGCCCTGTCCACGTGTTCGATTTGCGTTTTCCCCTCTCATCGGTTCTCCTTTCCTCTTCTCAGCTTCCCTCTGCCTCGTCAAGATCCTCCTTTTCTGAAGCAGCTGCGTGCGACCTTTTGCCTTTGCTGGATTCAGCTGACTGTACGCTGCATGTGAAGACTGCCTGTCTCCAGGCATGGCTGCCGCCTCACCGCGGGCTGAAAGAGACCGCATTTCGAGTTCCGACAGATCTGCCGCCTTCCGAATCTTCTCTCACACGAGGTGTCGATAGACCTGAAGAGCCTTTCCTCGGCGTGAGGAACCGGAAGCTGTCGCATTTCTCTCTCAACAGAGGAAGCGCTTCACGGGGCCAGGGGATCTGCCGATGCAGTATACTTGCATCCCTCCGTGTCTGTCCTTCGTCTTCCTTGCATGCGTTTTGCGCCGTGGGCAGTGTGTGGAGGACGCGTTCTGCAGGATACGTTGAAGTCCCCGACACACATGTGAAAGGAGACGTACCACTTTATTCTCACGTTCATCTCGAGAGAGATTGACGAACGTCTCTTGCAGGTTCCTGTTTACTTTTTTTTATCGTTCCCCAGTGAGTCTCGCGTCTGGCTCATGGATTCCTCGACCTTTCTCCCGGTGGCTTCCCAGCCTCCGCCACACACTCCCTCCTTCCCCACTCTCCCTGCATCTGCTGCTTCTCAAACACATCCCTCTTCTTCCTCTTCGTTCTCTGTTTCTTCCTCTTCACCTTCCTCTCCTCCTTCTACCTCTTCTTCTTTTTCCTCACCTCATTCTTCCCCTTCATCTTCACTATCCTCTTCTTCCTCCAGTGCTGCCTGTTCTTCCTCCTCTGCCGTTCGCTCTCCCCCCTCTTCTGCGTACCCTTCGTCTTTCTGCTCTTCTCCTTCGCCCTCTCCTGCCGGTTCCTTCTCTTCTTCCTCTTCTCCTCCTCCCTCATATGGTTCTTCTGCTGTGTCTCCTTTCACGGTGTTGAATCATCCACGGAGATTTTCGCGAGCGCCGCTTGCCGCGTATGAAGCATGCAACCACTTTTTGCCCTTTGCGGCGGTGTCGGCCTCCTGTGCGCCGCACCAGCGCTACGAGGGTGTATGTACACCTGGCCTCTCGGCGGCCTCTTCGCTCTCTGCGGCCGCTGAAGCAGCGCTGTCTGCGGCTCCCTGCTGTGCCTGCCCGCGAGCTGTGGCGGGAGACTGCAGACGTTTGCGGTCTTGGGAGAGAATCGCCAGAGTGGATGCCTTGCAGCTTCCCGGCTTATATGAGAAACTTGTCTCCGTCCTTGAAAAGAAAGTGAGGGTCCCCCGCAACTTCCACGGAACGGAGGAGAGCGCGAACGGGGGAGGAGACGCAGAGAACGACGGGCGGGGAGAAGAGCGAGGGAGACAGGGAGACACGGCGGGAAGAAGGCGGAGTTGTGAAGAAGAGCGAGGAGACGCGAGGGGAGAAGATCCGTCAAGCAAGAGAAAGGAGAAGTTTGGAGAGACCAAGGGCATCGATGCATTCCGGGAGGCGGGAGAAGGAGACAGTGGGGACGGGAAGTCAACGCAAGTGAGCAGAGAGAATCACGTTTCGACTCCAGATTCTGCGAAAGAATTGGGAGGCTATGCGACGTCGGAGGAGAGACAGGAAACGCGAGACGACAGAGAAGCCACAGTCTGCGAGCTTCTTCTCGGACCTTCTGTGTACAACGCCATCGAGATGGACGTCCACCGGACGTTTCCGTCTCTACCGTTCTTCAAAGAAGAAGGACAAACCGCCATGCGTCACATCCTTCAGGCCTACGCTGTCTTCGACCCAGTGAGACTCTTTCTGCTATCTCCACTTTTTCGAGTCTCTCGATCGACCACCCTTGCAGCCTTCCTCCGTCTCTCTTCCCTGTGTCTTCCTTGCTTGCTTCTCTCTTTCCTCCATTTGCTTCCGAGCTATGCTTTTCTGCTTAGTCTTTCTCCCCTCTCTCTTCTTCCATTTTCTTCCCTTTCTCCTTTCTGCTTTTCTCTTCCTCTTCCTGCCCTCTGGTCGCGTCGTTTTCTTTCCTGACCTTCCTTTCCGCCTGTGTCTTTGTGCAGGAGGTGGGCTACGTGCAGGGTATGAACTTCGTCGTGGGGACTTTGCTGCACCACAGCAACACGAGCATTCACTGGAAGCTGGACGAACACATTCGCGGCGTGATGAGTCTCTTGTTGACTTCTCCGGACGAGGGGGCTTTGTCTCCTCGTTCGCGCTTCCTCACCTCGTCCCTGGCCTCTCCTTCCCACCCCAAGCAAAGCGGAGACAGTTCGGACCCGAACGGAGACAGTGGGGGAGTGAAAGGAAACAGTGTGGACCGAAAGTGTGGGGAGAAAGACGAGAAGGGGGGACTCCAGTTTTGCATTCGGACGCGAGAAGGCCGAGTGTTTTGGCTACTGGTCGCCATGTTTTACCTCTATGACATGCGGAGGATGTTTCTTCCTTCCCTCCCAGGAATTTTCGAAAAATGCGACAGAATCGAACGCATGATGCAGATTGTTCTCCCCGATCTCGCAGAACACCTGGTGAGGAATAACTCGTTACCTCGAGTGTTCTTTCTCTCGCTTTCTTTCTCACGCTCTCGGTGCCCTTACGCCTGGGTCGCCTAGAGGTCGATAAGTTTTGTTCGTTCCGACTACATTCAGGTCGTTTTTCCAGCTGCATAAGATAACTTTCGAGGAAGTCTCCTTCAAAACGGTGAACGAGCGCAGTTTTGATTTCTTCTGGGGAAAGGTGGTTCGCTTCTCTTCTCTTGCCCCCTGTCTCGGTCGCAGTCTCTGTTTTTTTCTGCTGCAGTTGTGTTCGTTGACGAGAGGGTTCCGCGACTGAATGCGTCGAACCTCCTGCACAAGATCCCGTAGAGACGGTCTTTCTAAAGGCGTGGATCGAGTCAGGAGTGTTGTGGGATGGGGAGAACAGCAAGGCCTTCCGTTTACCATCAGTAGCCTCCGGCTGTAAACGAGAGCAAACAAGGCCCGAGGAGAGGTCTTCGCCCGTGTCCCAGGCGTTTAGGCTCTTCTTCTCTCCCTCCTTTTTTGCATGCAGCCACGGTTCGGCCTTCCAATAAAGCTGATTTGCGGTCTCGTGCCTTCTCTTCTTTGAAACGCGCGCGAGGAGAGCTCTTCTCTTCGTGCTGGGGTACTCTGGAGTGCGCGCAGTCCAGCTTCCTGCTGCTGTCGCGAGTCCGCGTTCACGGGGCAACCGGTGTTTGTCACTGGTGTGGCCGAGAGGCGGCTTTGACGACTCACTGCTTGCGGCGAGAATTCTGCGCCTGTCTGTTGCCTTCAGAAGTCCACCGGCGTCTCCCTCTCGCTCCTCACCTCGGACTGGCTGCTCACGCTCTTCTCCTACAGCGTGCCGCTGGATGTATGTACAGCCGTCTGGACCAAGTTCTTCGAGGAAGGCTGGGTTTTCATCTACAAACTCGTCATTGCTCGCTTCAAAAAAGTCAAGCGGCAAATGTGCAACCAAACAGACCTCGTCGAACTCGTGAAAACCGCCAAGGTGCGCACGGAAATCGACAGAAAACGCAGTCTCGAGTGTCCAGACACCACCTGAGTCCACAGTCGGCAAAACATGCCTAGACACAGACATGCGTGCTTGTGAACATATGCACACTTTCTGTGGCAGACGCACTTCCAATTCGACTCGAGGATGCCCTCATTTTGCTCTGCATTTTCTCGAAGAAAAGTGGAGACACAAGCCGATGTGTCGGGCTGCCGACATAACAGACATCGCGTTTTTCGTCCACCGGTCCTTCGTGTCTTTGGACGCATTTTCCGCTGCGCTCTTCCCTTTCACTGCGCTCTCTGCAGTTCTCTGCGCCGCAGAACGCCCTTGCCGCCGTTGGAGAGTCTGTCGTGTCATGGCTGTTGAAGCCTCGCGGTTCGAAAGCGGCTGCAAGTGGAGAGGCGCCAGCGGTCTCCTACTTGACTTCTCTCGGCCTCCTTCTCCAGCAGCAGCTGCAACAAATCCCTTCGCAAGACGCCCTAACTTCTAGTCTTTCTGTCTCCGTAAGGATCCCGAATTTTTCTTTGCCTTCTTCGTGCTGGGGGAAGTATCTTACACTTTTCCTCTTCCGCACCGGAAGCAGATCGACCTGACCCACGACGTTCTTTCGCTCGCGCAGAGATGCCTCGCCGAGCTCCGCTACAAACACGTCATGGGGTTTGACTTTTGCGCTTGTCAATTTCCATCATATAGTAACTGGAGCACAAAGTGGTCAACTCTTTGTGTGATTTCTCACCTTCATCCATTACTGAAACTGCAAAAGGTTTTTCAGCAGTGGCTACAGTCAGTCGTCCACTTTCTCGGTACCCTTCGTACCCTGCAGGCGCGTCAGTGGAATTATACAGAAAAGTTTCTTACGTTCACTCACGTCAAATAGAAAGTTCTTAGTTCGTCTATAGACAAATCGGTAGATTTCTGACAATACAGTGGCGACCGAGAAACTTGCCTCTGTGTCGCTTTATTGTAGTCGCGTTTCCTTTGTTTTGAGATTGCCCTGCCTCCCGTCATGGAGTGTCTCGACACCGGTGGTCCCGGGGAAACACTCTTCGGTTTTTGGAGGCGGAAGAAGGTTCTCGAAAGAGAGCGAGAGGAGCCTTGAGGCGTGTGCAGGCGGAGGGCTTCCACGATCAGAAAGAGGTTTTTCGGTAAATAAATTCAGATACGAGTCACACTGTTTTTTTTCTTGATGTTGCGCATTTTTCGCGGGTAAAGAGCATTCAGGTCGCCCAGTGTTTTTGAGTTTTGATGTTCAGAACGACCCAAATGTATCCGGCTCGAAGGAGATGTGGCGAGACATTATTGAAGATGCAAGCGATATGGACGTCGACAGACGCCTCTGTGAGTTTTCTCCAAATGCTGTTAAAATACCGCACTTTCTTTGGCCTCGTTTGTGAAATTCAGTTTTTTCGCAAGGTTGCTTTTACACACTGGCAAGCAGGCACACTCATCTTCTCAGACCGTGTATATATGTATAGGTGTGCATTTGTTTATGAGTAAGTCTTGAATTACTTCATATGCACGTGATAAGATATATGTAAACATCCTCTATAAATCTGTACATTCGTATATATATATATATATATGCAGGAAAGATGTTAATTGCATTTGATGCACATGATTACGTTGCAACAGGTGACAAGGTGCTATCGGTAATCGGCATGTGTTGTTCTCTCCTGTACATTCTTCGCTGTCGACATATATATATATATATATATATATATATTTGCATAGACACCCTGCATGTGTGTACTTGTCTCCGTGCGCGCACTGAACGTTCAGTTGAAGGAATTGAAGAGAAACTTTCCAGCTAATTGCTTTTTCTTGTTTTGCCTTCGTTTTCTGCTTCCCAGTTTTGCAGGTGGAGTTGGAGATGCTGGACCGCGAGCACGTGCAGAACCGGGCGAAACGCGCTGTACAGACACCTGAGAGGGTTCCCAGCGAAGCGCCCAACGACAGAGAAAAACGGAAAGAATACCGAGGCGACAGGGGGATAGAAAGAGAACAAAAGGAAAAAGTTGAAAATGAATTGACAGGGGGTGGGGAGACTCGGCGAAGTGGAGACTCGAAACTCGCAAACTCCTCGGCGAATGAAGCGGGCGATGTGTGTCGAAAGAAGACAGTCGGTCTCTGGAGGCCAGGTGTAGGAGCTGAACGCGAAGAAGATGGGCGCGAATCCTGCAGTCAAAGGCATGCAAAGAAGACGGACTCTGGAGAGAAAATGAACGAGACGGAAGGTCCGCGGGGCGAGCGGAGGAAGGAAGAAGAGCACAGAGGAGAGAGAAGGAATGAATCATGTCAGGCATATTATCTCCAGAGAGGCACATGTCGAGGAGAGAAGGGAGATTTCTTGAAGACTCCGGATCTTTTCACAGGCGATGAAAGATCTTATGAAAATACACGGACTTCGCCTACAGCTTCGTCGACCAGCGATCCCTCTGTCGGAGCAGGGAGCCCGGGAGAACGTGGCGCCAGTCGAGGCAAAAGCGAAAAAGAAATAGTGCCTCCAAACGTTATCTCGGCCTGTACAGACAGCTCAGGATGCGCAGACAGCTTAGAGTGTAGAGACAGCAGGCGTCTAGCCTGTTCACCTCTCCTTCATGTTGAGAAATGTCTGGCTCTGCTTAGAAGGGCGGGAGACGAGGAACTGCGGACGGAGACGGAGGAACTTTGCGCAGAGTGTTTTGCTCACCAGAGGCTGCTTTTCCACGTCGCTGAACAGAGACAGCATCTGCAGCAACTCGCAATCGAGGCTCTGAAAAAACCGAAACAAGTTCCAGAGACCCTCAGACACTGGACAGCGCGGGGTGCAGACATCTACGACGAATAGTAAATACATGTTTTAACAAAAACGGGGAACAATCGTCCACGCATATATATATATATATATATATATATATGTGGAATGTTGGTGGTGGATAAATATTTTCAAGTTTCATCACTCAGGACGTATGCAGGAAGAGCGGGGCAGCGAACTGTGCGTGCGAATGTGTGTGGGTGACATATCGAGAAACTCTGTTCAAGTGTGTTTGTCTGCATGTGTATGTGTGTGCATCGTGGTGTTTTTAATTACTGAGGAAAGCTGTTTGTTGCGGGGTGACGAGAGTCGAGTAGAAAGATGAATTTCCTCCCCATGAATTTCTTTGGTCCTCTGGAGGTTGAGCCAAGGGGGATGTGTCCGGAGGAATTTTAGACGCGAGAGAGCGGAAGTCTGTGGCTGTGGTGCCCGAGAATTTTGGACCTGTTCCTCAGAAATGGGAGAAGATCCGATCTTAAACAAGGGATGCGTGTTCAATCGCCTGTGTGCATGTTTACGCGTGAAATACCCACAGTATCTGTGCGTGTTTTTTGGTGTAGAAGAGGTCGCAAATTCGTGGATTTTTACAACACTGCGTGAGTGAACGCGTTTGGGGGCGACGGGACACGTGGAGAGTCAGAGGGATTCGCTGGCCTCTCCGTCTCTCAGCCCCTCCTTTTGTCTTCGGAGAAAGGTAAAGCAGGTTTTGGGCTTGGAACATTCTGTGAAAAAAGTGCATGCGCGACACTTGCGTCCCGCCCACACGTGTTGACCCCTACGTGGGTTGTTGGTGAGGCTCGCGGAGACAGACACGAACAGAAGTACTTTCGGAGAGTGAAGACTCGCTCTTCTTTGGCATCATTCAGTGAGGGTTCTACCGCTTCTTAATGCTGTCCGAGAGGTGCCCGGACGTCGCAAGAAACAGCCAGAGAACTTCTCTTTTGCGAAGATGGAAATGACAGACGATCATCAGTCGAAATGGGTTTGAAGGTTTCCCAGAAAAGCAGCTGCGGGACCGTTGTGGACTTCCACATGCCCAAAAACAACGATGTGTGCAGAAAACTCCCTCTGTCTGTCCGCTCGAATGTGCACAGATCACAGCTAAGCAAGGAATAGAAAAAGTACCCCATTGTAAGTGGATTGCCAACACACGTCATGGTCTACACAGTGCTCTCATTACTTGTAAACGGCTCACTTTGGGAGAGACGCCCACAGGGTCTGGGGTAGCAAGCAGGTTATCTGAGCTGTTGAAACATGCTTTTTGTTTCGTTGCAAATACGCGTCCATCTAACTTCTCTTCCCTGATGCTTGCGAGGCTCGTGAGGCGTGGGTGAGAGACTGCGGGAGCAAAGTGGGATATTCTTCTGTCTCGGAAACAAGACAGTTCTGACTTTTCTGGGGGTGTCTGTTCTTTCCCTCGACAGTCTGTATCTTGCATAATAGGAGCGACACACGAGTAGCCAAGGAAATGCCACGGAGGGCATGTCAAACCAGAAATTCTCCTGGATCCAAGAGAAGGGACCTCTAAACCTATTTAGAGTCGTCCGTTCTGTGCAGATTCAAAGATGGAGGATCTCTACGAAGTCCGTTTACTTCCCAGAAACTCTGCTTTTCCGCGAGGGTGCATCCTTGCACTTTTCCCCCCTTGGTGTGGAAACTGGGGACTTCTCTGCGGCAAATCTTTGCATACAGGCGCTGTAGAAAAATGTATAGACGGGATACATATATATGTATGTATATATATATATATGCATATATGTATAGGTGTATATATGTGTGCATCTCTATAATGTGTATCTGTGGAGCAGTGCAGCTTCATCCGTTTTGCACTCCCCAGTGCACTTTCCACCCAGCTTGGTTTCCCTTGTTCAGCGACGTGCCTGTCGCGGACGGGGCAGCAGCTGAGACACGCCTCTTGGAAGTGTTGCTTTTTTCTAGCGCAGAGAAGGAACAGATTTCACGAGAACTTCAAGAAGGCGGAGAGGGAAAAGTCTGAGGCAGTCAAAAAGACCAGGTCTTGCGGCTTTTTCGCCTGCGAAAATGTGCACACCCCACACAGCTCGAGGCGCGCGAGGGTGCCCTTCGGCCTATAGACGGCGAACGCGTGGTCTCCAGTTCCCCCCCTTGGGTCCCGCGTCGAAGTTTCTTGGGTTTTTCCCTTTTCTCTGGAACATTCGGGTGTCTCATCGCTGGAAAGGCGACACGGCCTCTAAACTTTGACGACGTTTTCTGCTTTCTTCGCTTTTTTTCCTCTGAGTTGGCAGTGGAACTACCGGGGTCGATTTTGGCAGAAGTACCCAGGAGAGTCGGGAGACAGAGTCTCTGTGGACCTGTGCGCTTTTCTCGTCCTCGATCGTTTTCTCGTCTTCCCTGCTGCGTCGTCAGTCTCTCTCTCTTCTCTCATCTTTACCTCCGTCTCTTCCTCCCTCCGGCAATTTCCTCCTTCCGTTCGCTGCGCCTCGTCCATTTGTTCCGTTCCCGAGGATCCAGTTTGAGCAGTTGAGTTTTTTCCTCTGTCTTTGCTCGTTTCTTCTCCTCTGCTTCCTGCAAGCTCCTTCTCTTTTCCGCAGCTTCGTTCCGACCATTTTCCCCTGAAAATGAGGCCGCTTTTCCTCATGGGCCACGCTCGTCCCCTCACATGGGTGACGTTCAACCGCGACGGGGACTTGCTCTTCACCTGCGGAAAGGTACGTCCGGGGGTTCTGAGGTCAACGCTCAGCCGAGAGAAACGACGAGGCAAGTTTGCTTGGACTGCGCGGGACAGAGGAATTCCAGCTGCTTCCGCTCCCCCACTGCCCTCAAGAAAATCCTCAAAGGAAGAGAAACCTCCGTAACCGTGACGGTGCGCGGTCGCATGTGCGGATGGACGGCCACCTCGCGGCAAAAAGTCACTGGGTGTATGTACAGCCCGTGACAGCGGCCGTTCGTTTGTCGACTGAGGCGATGTTTCTGCGCATCCGCGAACCCCCGGAGAGAACGCGCACTCTGTGGCAGGTTTTGCTTCCCCTTTGCACATTCGGAGCTGTCTCGGGTGCTGCTGCTCCGCGCGAGATGCCCGAGAAACGATGGCGTCCGGGGGAAGCGTCAGGACAAGCGCTGGGTTCTTGCCAGATGTCCTGCTGTTCTCGAGGCTGTTCGTGTCTTCAGGATGCTCGTTTGGCCGTCTGGTTCTCAGAGAACGGCGAACGTATCGGTAAGTCCCTGAAAAACACGTACTTTCTGCCCTGCAGTTCCCACCCAGCTCGGGAGGCCTTTGACGTGTCTACGAAGAAGACAAAGGGAATGCGTTTCAGAGAACAAGGACTTTCAGCCGGAAAGGTGTCGTTTTCAGGACTTCCAGCTCACTTGATCTCCACGATCAAAAACGCTTGGTCTGCAACTTTCTCACAGAACATCGCATATGTATATATATATATATAGATATAGATATAGATATGTATATATATGTACAAACTCTCTCCTTCCGGTCTACATGTAAAGACATAGGCGTTGACATGGATGAATAGACGTAGGCATCCTAAAGGCGTGCTAGCGGATATAACTTTGCTCTGGTGTCGTCGCTCGTGGCAACGCGCCCGTGAATGCGCATTCCTACATTTAGGTGGGGTAGGTATTTCTTTATTCGTTCAAAAAGGGAGAAGACAGTTTGCGTGTTCTTCGGTCTCGGTCGTCGGCATCTGTGCCTGGAGGGATCTCGCGTCTGTGAAGAGACACGCACTGTGGATGAGAAGACGAAGGACTGTAGGAGCAGCGGCATAGAGGACGTGACACACCCGGCGACCCGGTGTATGTACAGCGAGTGATATGAATAAGAAATCCAGTGCGTTTTCACCGATGAAGCGAGGGAGAAGACGTCGTTGTTCGATCTTCTGGGTGGATGTCTGCCACATTCGAAAATTGTTGCGTACTCTTCGATGGACTCAAATCGAAAATATCCGACACTCAAATCCGAATACTCCAGATTTCAGCAACCTAAAAAGTGTTGGAATTCAATGTTCTTTGCAACTGGGTTACTCCACATCGGTTATCTCCGACAGGTAACCTATGTGGAGTGCCGTCGTCACTCGCAGTAACACCGAGAGAAAGACTTCAGATGCCCGCGAATGGGGAGACGCTGAAGACACACGAGAGAATTCCAAAGATTTTTCTACGATGTTTTCTTTTCAGGAACTTACGACTGCGGCAAGGGTGTGGTTTGGAACTGCGATTGCACGCTGGACAGCAAGCGTCTGATCTGCGCGTCGGCTGACCAAAAAGTGATGATTTTCGATGTCTGCACCGGTGCCATTATCCACGAAATTCCTGAGGGCGGACCTTGCAAGTAAGAGGTTCTTGCGTGTGGCTTTCTTCGATTTTTAGAGAGAAGAGCACTGCAGGCGACAGACACCTGATTCCTCAGGTTTTCTTGTCGTTTCTGAAGTGTAGTTTCAGTTCAGACACTCGTATGCATGTGTACATGTATGTGTAGCTGTACATCGACACATGCAAACAACTTCCTCTTCACTTATACGTTTTCTACGTTTATATTCTCCATGTATACAGAGATGTTCAACTTTACATCTGCACGTCGGCAACTTCGTTTTCTTCACTTCTACACTTATATCTATCTATATATATATATATATATATATATGTTTATGTGTGTCGAAGTTTGTGGTACAAGGATGATTTTGCAGCGACGAATGGTGTATCACCATGCGGGTGCCTCTTTATTCTGAAACACAGCTTCTGATATGTTGAGAAGACGCGCAAAGGAGTCGTGAACCTTTTTCGTAGTTCGCTCAGATAGATCACGAATTTGAGTGGACCGAATGAGCTGGCTGTGCGCTGCGTACGCAAATCTCCAAGTTTTGTGGTGTTCCTTCTTCCCAGGTTCGTGGAGTGGAACCGGAAGCCGGGAGAGCAGAACAAGTTCGTCGTCGTCCACGACGCCTTCGGGTCTCAGTCCACCAAGGCCATCAAGGTTTGGGAGGTAAGCCCCGATGGCAAAGCTGGGCGACAAGAACCCAGAGACAAGAGATTTGACGATACATTCTGGGACCTATGAATGCGTATATATATATATATATATAGATTAATAGATAAACAGATAGATAGATACGCATGTATATGCATGTAGCTAGACAGAGAGATAGATATACATATGTATATGTGCGTACGTAGATATGTGCATATGTGATCTGTCCAGATGTTTGCCGAGTAGTCGCTGGTGTTTTCTGAGCACCTTTCGTTTCCTCTTCAGCTGTTTGGTTACGGTGACGCTCTGTCTCGACAGAGGCGCCTGCTAGGTCATCATTTTCTCAGCACCGCCTTCCGCATTCCTCCGCTCAGGGGTTGCTGCTCGAAGTATTTTCTTTTCATTTTCTTCCATCTTTTTCTTTCCAGCTGGATGGTCCGAACGGAAAGCCGCGACGCCTCTGGTCTCAGGATGACTACGCGAGTCGATGCGTCCAAGTTCGCTGGGGTCCCTACGATCAGACCATCATCTCTTGCCACGAAAACGGAGACATCATGGTAATGTTTTGAAAAAAGGCATCGATGGATTAATCCAGAATTGGTATTTCTAGTAGTACCATTCCATCTGTGGGGACGGGAGGGGGGGTAAGGCATAAAATGGATATACACATATATGTTTACGTAAATTCGTACATCTGCATCTGCGTATTGCGGGGAAATGTTTTTTTGACGGGATATATATATTTGTATACGTACATGTATATAAATGTGTACATGTGTGAGTTTGCGTATGGGGAAAATGAGCCGACGGATACACATGTCTTTATATGCACTTGCGGCGGGTTGTGTTAATTAAATAGAGAGACTGCATCCAAGATATATGCGTTTTGAGACAACGTTGGAAGGAGTTGATTTGAACGGGTGTTTGTCCTCGCGGAAAGGTTCGTGAGGTCAGGGGACGCAGAGCGGCTTGGGCAGATCGTGGTGCCTTGCTAGCAGGCATCCTGTGCGAACCGCAAGTTGTTTTACATCGAATCGATTATGAAGATATAGATAAACAACACAGAGCACTGCTGGAAGCCTTTCTTTTCGTGCATGTCGCGTTTTTTCCAGATCTGGAATGCCGAGACTGGCGAGTACATCAACGAATTCCGAGGCCACAAACAGTTCATCACGTGCCTGAGCTTCTCTGATGACCGTCTTCTCATGCTCTCGGTGAGACAGAATTGGAAGAAAAGTAAAACAGGATAGAACAGATAACACGCACGAGCCGCGCCTAAACCGTGACTTGAAGATGGAGAAGACAAAAGTGTTGTCGCGTGTATCGGAGCAAGCGCAAAAAAACGTCTCGTGTTGTGCGTGGATTCTGGAGCGACATTCTTTTTTCCACGACATTTGCTCGGTTTTTCTGGGCAGAAACCAGAGCTTTGGTGGTAGTAATATGTACAGCTTGCACACTGCAGATGTAGAGAAGTCAGTGATACAAACTGTGTCGAAGAAACTGAAATTTGTGTCCAACGTATGTCATTTGCCTCGTCTCCATCGAAAAGCCGGCACTCTCAAGATATATATATATATATATATATATCTGTGAATATATATGTATGTGCATATGTATGTATATGCTTATACAGATATGTGTGTCTTTATGACTGGATGTTGTCAAGTTATGTATGCGCATGTGGTTTTCGTTAGAAACTGTGTTGATTTGCAGAGCTGCTCCGACGGGTCAGCGAAGCTGTGGGATACGATCGACTTCAAGTGCCTCAAGGTACGCTCGCCATCAAGGAAAACAAGGGAGGGGGTGATAAGAAAGGAATTTATTTTTGCCGAGGACTTCCGATGTCACCCGGAGAGACGCTTGGTGTCGGTCCTATGGTCGTGTGTGGCGCGTTTTGTGGCGTTGGGTAGCTTGTACTGTCACAGTCAGGAACAAAACGGTATTGCCGTTGGTCCTGTGTGTCCACAGAGTGTAACTCACATCGATTAAACAGAGACACGAGAGTACCTAGGATACTGGATGGGATTCCTGTCGTGAGATGCAGACAACCCCGATTTCAGTTTCGTGGCGTGTTTCATTTGTTTTTTGAGGCTGCGGCCCATGTTTTTGCGATGCCGAACAACTTCTCTCCACATAGTTTCGATATCTAGTGGCTTTCCGTTTCCTGCTGTCTGCAGACTTACCAGACAGATCGCCCTCTGAACGCATGCGGTATTTCGCCGCGCTTCAACAAGGCGGGCGAGGAGCGGAAATGCCACGTCATGCTCGGAGGTGGCCAGGCTGCGGAGGATGTCACAACAACGGGTATGCTTTCAAAAGAAAAGTTCAAGAGTGGTACCTGTTTCCCTGTTGTGTTTACCTCTGTGCGTTTCCGTGAAGAGAAGCAGAGTGACAGAAGATATCTCGTCGCAGAGAGCGCCACGAAAAGCGAGTGGTCACCGTTGCTCGTGCCCGAGGGAGGTTGTCAGCAGCGTTTGTCAGGGCCCCCGAGTCAACCAAGCAGCCAAGCCGCAGATAACTAAGTATCCCTATGACTCCAGATACACAATCCTGGAGTCACTTGACTTCAGTACGCAACAGGAATACGAAAGAGGCGCCTTCGCAGGTTGCGAAGATGTCGCTCTCTGCGTGCGCATACAGTTTCTACGGTGGAGATTTTTGACTTTCCCGTGGTGTCTCTTTGCAGCAAGTGGAGAAGGAAAGTTCGAGGCGCTCATCTACCACATGGTTTACCAGGAGGAACTCGGAAGCTGCAAAGGTCACTTCGGTCCTTTGAACACTCTCTGTTGGATGCCGGACGGCAACGGCTATGCGTCTGGAGGAGAAGACGGTTACGTTCGTATCTACCACTTTGACGAACCATACTTCACTGACAAATTCGAGCCGTAGACGAGGGGTGCGCTAGGTTCTGTGTCTCGTCAAACGAAGAGAAGCGTTGACTCGGGAGACGAAGGGAAGGAACGAATGAAGGAGTCCATCTCGTTCTTGTTTCGCCTGTTTCGGAAGGCACTTGTCGCGTCGTCACTTGTTGAGAAACTGAAACCCGGCGCCGTCGGCGCGCTTGCGGATGGCGGTCGCCCCCCGGTCTCGAACACGAGTGTGTGAGAAACGGAGTGGAGAGCGGAACCGCTTTTACTTTACTGTCAGTCTGTTTTCTGTCCTGTGCCTACTAGGTCGTCTTGTCTCTGCCCTTTTCTCTCTCGGTATCTGTCTTTTCCAACTCCTCAAACCATGTAGTAAACCTTCGCTGTATCAAACCGGCTCCAAGCTTGCCAAGGGACGCGGGGGAGGTATGGCTCTTTCGAACAAGGGAAAGCAGCGCCCCGTAAAAGGAGAGAGCGACCTGTCCACAGGAAGCTCAATGCCGGAGCATAGCGTACCAAAAGATAGTTCTATGTACAAGGTGAAGGTGTCAGGATTGCTGCGCGCGAAACAATTTCTCCCGTACTTTTTTGATTAGGGGGCCCCTTCACTGAAGTGCGCCCAGGCCATTTCTGTAGCGCAAAACTGTCAGAGGCATGATTGTCACGTCAGCGTACAAAACACACCGGGGATGTGACAAGCGACTTTCCCAGTTGGGCGACCACCAGAACTGGGGAAGAACAACCCTCTCGAGAAGTCGGGGTTTTAATGGATGAACCGATCGTAGTCAAAACTGTCGTGTGAGCACAACGGTTGGGCATCTCTCTGGGCACGGCCCTGCCGTAATACACGTATATTTTTAGGCACTGAATCGTTTCTCCTTCAACTAAACTGGAGAAGTTTCAAAAGTACACTGGCGTTACTGGTCGGTCTCAAAAGATGCGAAGTATTAATGTCAGCGCCGTGCTGGTAGAGCGTGCGACAACTCCTTTTAGAGAACAGACGGGCACGACAATACTTCTAGTCAAAGCGAGACTTGGCTGTTTGTGATACATTCGAAATGGCTAAGAATTCAGGCAGCGTGCCCGTGCTCTGCGAGCACATCCAGTCCAAGCAAGTTCCCGTTGGATTAAACAGAGAGGAGATAGAGAACACGCAGCGGACAGATGCCAGCAAGTCTGCGACGCAAGAGATTGCGAGCAGGAGTTTTCTTGCCCTAGAATAGCTATTTTCCGTTTTTAGGAACGAGCTCCGCAAGAGGACCCTCAGTAATCCATCCTCATGTTTTGTCAGAGATGCAAGTGTCTACAGATCCAAAACTGCATTCATTTTGCAGACAGCGATGATATCACTGGCAAAAGCAGGAAGACTAGAAATAAGCACTACGTCGGGAAAAGCAGAGTACACTGTCACATCTCTGGAGCAGCAAAGGCGGGGGTGTCGATGCTGGGGAAGGGACACATCGAACCGAGAGAAGCAAAAGCTGAGTACTGCCGTTGAATTCTTTCGCTCAGACGTTGAAGGTGTTTTTCCTGTCCCTTTATTCGCTCTTGTGCATCGCGGAAATCGCGGAGGAGCTTTGCTCTAGGTGTGAACCGTTCGAGAGTCGACTCGACTGCTCTTTCCGAGTAACTGTGGCCCTGTGACCTCTGCATTTCGACCGACGTACAGGCGGTGCTATCAGTCAAGTTGGTTTGTTCACAGAAAAACATTCTCTTGCTGGTCTCTGCAGCTGGTGAAAGGTCGCAATTGGCAACTGTGTGGGATCCCACCGACCCGCGGATAAAGCACCGTGGATCGGTTGTATGTGTCCTGCTAGACCGTTCAACGCATCTGTCTGTTCCGTGGCATTCACCGCCCGAAGTAGATGAGGGTAACGTCACCACTCGAAAGCTGTGAGCCCTCGGAAAGGTGTGTTTCTTTGTCTCGGGAGCAGGCGAAGATGGCAGGAATTCGCGGCCAATCGTGGTTTCCAGAGCCGACTGTGGCGGAAGCTCCGCCATTGGCGTCTTCACCTGTTTGTACCGCGACAAAGTGTCAGACGGAGAATCCCACAGAATGCGCGTGTCCCCGTAGGCAAGCTGGTGACACAAGCTGCTCGTTTTCTTGCCAAATGGCTCCGCTTCGCTTGTCGCTGCTTCGAGGCCTGACAGCTTTGCGCCGCACGAACTCTGCCCGAAAGGCTGGACGACCGGGGTGCTGGTTTTCAGTGATGAGCGTTGCGCACTTGATGGACACAAACCAGAAGAGAAGATCGTGGGAACGACCTCTGTGCTCCTTGTGTACAAGGAAGAGCTCTTTGCGAGATCCAGCGGACTATACGGGGGAGGCTTTCGGTACTCGCGAGTGATGCTCACATTCTCTTCTAGCGGCACCATGAAATACGGTGACCTATATTCCTGTCCCGCATGGAGGCTGACCGGTGGCGAACGGTGTGAAGTGGCATTACAGCGGAGTACCTGATTCAAACCGTTGTGTTGCGCCGCGATATCTTCCGCCTCTGTTTTGTCAGGAACGTGAAAGCTGCGAGGCGGGCAGCCGTACGCTTTTCGATTGCAGTGCGACGAGGCGGTAAGGCCTGTGTCGATTTCTGTGGAACAACTGTGGAACGGTTCAGCTGCCGGTCCCGAATCGTTAAAGGGAGCAGGCATTGCGGTGTTGCTTGAGTTGCAGGTTTCTTGAGGCCCGCGAGGCGGATCCTGGAGCGTTCCCGTATTCGTGTAATTTCCTGCTGGTTCACAGAATTCCCCCGCACCGGCTGCTGCCCTCATTCTTTCCGACTCCTGGGGCTTGCGCGCTGGACGCTGTAAGGACCTGTTAGCGTTGAGAGGGGACTTGTGGTAATGAGCGGCATCGGCGGAGGTCATCTTCGAAGCATTTTTGCTGCACACTAAGGTTTGGTCAGTGCAGGGAGGTGCAGCCTCAACAACTCGGGAAACCGGATCCGGGTCACTCTTTCCACTGCATCTTTGCTCAGACTGCTCGTTTGTGAACTTTCGCTCTGGACTGAGCTTTGCAACTACTCCCTCGTTTACTTGGTTCGTCCTCGTCGGCCCTTCCTCCGAGTACAGCGCGGGCGAGTGTGGTTGTTCGCTTGAGCGCTTGGGTGGAAGCACCGGGGTTGCTGGTGTAGGTGGGAGAGACGGTGATCGGAGAAGATTGTCCCTGCTTCTAGCAAGGATTTCCTGGGCCGTCTGAAGCGAGCGAGAGGCGGCGCGGACTAAGGCAGCGAAGTCAGATCTGTCGTGAGACGGACAAGTTGTCGTGCGTGCAGTATGACCACCGTCTGGACGGTGCAAGAGGTTCTTTGAAATCAGTGTGGTAGTCGGCAGGCCGCTGTCGTCAGGAAGACCGTTTTTCTCTGAAGAGAGCGTAGCTGCGGCGCCAGTGTTGTCTTTCGATCCCGCCTTGATGAGGTCAGAGGCGCCGACACTCCGGTACAACGAAGGAGAGACTCCCAGTTGCTCCAGAAGCAGGCCTTGAGTTTCACCTGCCAGAACGGCATGGTCGATGAGACTGCGTCTGGAATTAGCCTTTGATCGTTGACAGCTCAGGCCAGCAGGGCCACACGACAGCTCTTCCTCCGTGACAGCCTCCGCTGAATCACCCGAGAAAGCACGACCAAGGATCTGCTCTGGTCGATGCTTTCTAGGAGGAATGGGAGAAGCGCCAACAGCCTCAGAGTCGTCGCCAGGCTGGTCAGACGGAGCTCTACTCAAAGACCGTGTTTGGTTTCCATCTCTCTTCCTAGACTGTTTGCTGTCTTCTTGTGGGTGGTCACTGCTACTGCTAGGAAGAGAAGTACACAAGTTCTTACTCCCAAGAGGAGTTTTCCGTGGAGATTCCGGTTGTTGTCGGCATCGCTCGAGGGACGTTTCCCGCGAGCGCTCCGGCCTTTTTGCTGTCTCGCTTGGGTTCTGTTTGCTAATAGCTTCGGAATTGGGAGGCCTTTGGCTGGCATGGTTTGACGAGAAAGCCTGTTCCCCCTCGCCGTCCTGTTTCTGGCTATGGACGCTTGCAAGCGTCTTCGGCGGTGATCTTTCGTATCGCCTCCGTGACGGGTCTCTCTCGCGAGGGTCCTCCGTAGAAGAATGGCGACCTGGATCCCGCGAGCTTCCTCGTGAGTTTGAATTTAAATGCAGGCGTGTCGGTGTTTTCTCTGGTAAATCAAGGTCCCGAGTGCGAGAGGAGTGTGTTCGCGCTTCGGATTCGGTATGTCTGTCCTTGCCGCAATCGTTGCTACCGCCTCTCCTTCCGTGTTTCTTTTTAGAAAGCATGGAAGGTGATGCTTGTTTTTCAGGCGAGTTCTCCTTTGACCCCGTGCTGGTATCATTCTTTCGCTTGTATTTACTTCGGTGCTTGTGAGGAGAGGTACCACCAGAGTCATTGTGCATCATTTTGGTGCGCGAGTGCTGAGGTTTAACGGTCGCAGTGGAATAAGGCGTTTTCGTGTTTCTTCTCTCTCGAGATTCTTCACGCAAGCAGCCACCACTGCTGCTCGTTTTTCTAAATGTTTCCAGCGCAGCATGTTTTGTTTTGCCGGGCTGGTTACTGGAGTTTCTTTGTTTGCCTGAATTACCAGACCTCAGTCCTCTACTGGGACTGGGTGTTCTCTTGCTACTCGAAGAAGGCCGTCTAACTGAGCTGAAGTTTCGTTCTTTTTCTGGAGAGTGGGGTTCTTCCTCGAGCTTGCTTGTGCTGTGTTGCTTTGTAAACAGTGTTTTCGATCCACGTCGTACAGAGCTGAGGGGCTGCGACGGGCCGCGAGGTTCCACTGTACTCTTGGAACTGGATCTCTTGGTTTGTTCAGGTTGTTTGAATACGCGTGATCGGGCAGTAGGAACGTCCAACTTGTTTCCGACAGGCGCATGTCCTTCTGTTCCGGACCGTACTGTGTCAGAAGCCTCCCCTTTTTCGCCATCCTCCTCACCCCGATCTGAAACATCCTCGGCAGCAGGCGCCCGCGAAGAGTGCCGTGACCACGTTTTCTCTTCGTGCTTTGCACCACTGTTTGCTCTAGAAAAAATCGGAGATTCCTGCTCATTTTGTCCGTCCAGTGAAGCCAGCAGAGATCGACTATTTGCATGTCGTTCTGACTCGATGGAACTCTTACCCTCCTCTCGAACCCCTGAGGAGACGTATTTCAGCCTTCTGTCGTCGATGCGAGAGCTGCTCCGGGACAGTGTGCGGAACGGTACAAGGAAGTGATATCTGCTCTTGGTTCGATGGTCCGCAGTGTCCTGAGAACAGGGGAAACATATGTCAGCTAGCGTTGTCAACGGTTTCTTGAGAGACTTGCGATTCGCTCTGGATCGGTGTTTGATGCACAAGCTGTCCCGTCGAGACCCCGCTGCGTTTCCCTGTGCTCAAAAGGAAAAAACTCCTTGGGTACAAGGCAGAACTCAGGACTTCAAGTGTATTACGTGTTATTCCCTGCTACCGTTCGATTCCATTGAAAGTACGCTCGACCAGTGATCTGCTGCTATTATTGCTCCACCCGTGTGACCGACATGCTACGCTGAAGACCCGCTGACCGCGCTCGCTTGATGGCTGAGGTCTTGCATCTCCACTGAAGAAAGGAGTCTCTTGCTTCCCTTTGTTGGTGAGCACTTTCCGCGCTGCTTCGTCACACTCGCGTTGCTGCCAAGTTGACCAATTCCACTGAGCTGTTGACTGGGCCTTAGCCGCGTGGAACTAGCAGGCCGACAGCTTTGGTAGGACCGAGGAGTGTCAGTGGGAGCAGAATGCTCGCCACGGACGTCGCCCCACGCAAAGCGCTCCTGCTTATGGCTACCCGAACTTTCTCCCCGCGGTGCGTCCCGTCTATCTTTCGGGTTTGTGGCTGAGAGCTGACCCACCGCGGAACTTCCTCCCCTCTCGGGCTGTCCAGTTGAGCGGGGCATGCGTGGCCCCGAAGCTTCGGCATTCCTTGTCTGCAGTGCAGAGGGGCCGCCTACGCTCGAAGTCGGAAAAACCATGAGAAAGGAGTTAGCGGCAGATGAGGGAACTCCGGTCGCTTGGCTCAACATGTCCCGACTCAAAGCAACAGGATCTGCGGACGGCCAAGTCCGCGAGGGCTTGCCGGGCTGCAGTCGGGAGGCACGAGCGCAGAAAAGATCTGCTCCAGTTTCTCGTGCGTTTAGTGCAGAGGTGTCCTGGGCACTAACCATGAATGGCAGCGCCTTTTCACCATCTATTCAAAACGGGCCTTTACGAGTCTCGATCTTCCACAAAGCTTAATTGTGGTATGCAACAAACTCACCCTTTTTTGGGCGGAGGCTCCTCACCTGGTTCTAGGACTTTCTGTCCGTCGTCCCGTAGTTTTTTCGTTAGAAAAAAGAAGGGCTGATACTCCTGCGCTTCTCCATTGACTGATGGACGGCCCAGCTTCTCAGCGGAAGAGCGCTGCTCATCTGCACAGCGTACTTCTGGTCGGTTGAGGAAACTCTGCATCTCTTCACTCCCGCAAACCAACCGGCCGGCGGATTGGGCAATTGTCCGACTCGCCTCGGCTGCAGCTGCAGCCGCCATATTCGCGGCCATGGCGGCAGCCTGTGCTGCTGCAACTGCATCCTGGCTGTGCGCTTCTGCAGCAGACATGTTGTCATCGAGGAAACCACTGTTTTGCAGCCGTGTCCTCGCCCTTCCACAGGCTACAGCGGACGGAGTGTATTTAGGGGAGTTGGGAGTGGAGTCGTTCCGTGCACAAGTCCCTGTGCTGGCAATCGGATAAGCCAGGCAACGAGAGGAAGGTAATCCTGGGACAGGAGAGCCTGCATGCGTTGGTCGAGTGAGACTTGCCGTCAGCGCGGCCTTTTGGCTTGTTTGCGGTTCACGAAGCCGACTGGTCGGCGACCTTGACTGATTGCAGCAGTGTTCTGGAGACAGCGTGGATTCCACTGACATCTCGAGGGACACGGCATCGTGGTCACTCGGCAAATGTCCACGACGCGCTGGACACTGGCGCCGGCCTGATTGGGCGTGTCGAACAGCGTACAACCAGAATCCATCTTCATCTGATCTCTCAGTAGATGCTGACGAGGAAGATCTTGCAGACAAGCCACTGTCGCTTGAATCGCCGTTGTCAGCGGGGCCAGGTGACGCTGCTCCTTGCCCCGCTTCCGGAACGCTTTGCTTCGTTGGCTTCCTTAAGTTGCCACTGTCAAATGCAGCTAACGCCTGCCTGTGGTCGTCACTACTTTCGTCAGGAGAAAACTCACTGTGAATTCTCGTAATGCGGTCTGCCTGAGCCGGCTGATAGCCGAGTGTGCCGTGCGAAGGAAGCGGCTGCGTCGTCGGCAAGCCGCCGCCTTGCTGTAACTTCATCATTACCGAATTGCAGACCTTCTCAGCCTTTTGAGGACGTCGTTTCACGGAGCTCTCCAACTCGCGGCAGCTAGATGGGGAAGCCCCAGATCCTTCGTCTCTTCCACAGTATGGTGGCCTGTATAGGACATCCCTTTTGCCCGACCGTTGGCTCCAAAGCTGAGCCTGAGCTTCATCGGGGCGGTGAACGTAGTGAGATTGAACCAAGCGAGGAATCCCAATGGACACCGGACCTTCTGCAGTTGACACTTGCGGAAACGAGCCATTCAGTTTTGCGTTTGCATCAACCACTTTCGCGTCACAGGAGCGCTGTTGTACAGCGAGATTTTGAAGTATGGCAGTCACAAGCTCTTCAGGTGTCTGTCCGTCGGCAGCAGTGGGACCGTCTGTGCAGCTACTCCGACTCTCCCTGTTGTCTTTGTTACTCTTCTCCACTTTGGTGCTGCTCTGTTGGTCATTCAGTGACCGCGATTCCGATGAGTGCGGTGGAGAAACTTTATTCCCCATATGAGGCCTAGGAGGACAAAGACTTCTCGTTTTCCGTCCACGGCGAACCGCGCTTCTTGACCGTCTACGCCCAATGGGTAGTTTTCCCAAGAAGTACGCGTCCACACCCTTCTGGGAAAGCATCTGTGGAATGTCTCCCTGCCAAGGAGAAGAAGGACGCTCCTTGTCGTGTCGGAGATGGTTCGAGCAGGGAGGGACGCAGACAGTGCCCGCCACAGGCGAGCTTCTGGAAACGGCGGCAGCCTTAATTTTGATACGTCGTGACATGCTCTCAACATCTACATTCTTCGAATGTGGCTCTTGCGACTGTGTTTGGACACGAGTAAAGTGGTTCGGTCCATCAGATGGAGAAACCCCACCGTGTTTGTCGCTGTGCCTTGGCTCGTCTCTTGGACTCGGTCGACGGTGGCAGCAGTGCCCACCTTCCCCGTGTTCGGACGGCTTATCTTTTTGACTTTTTCCACAGACATGTGGATGAACATCTGAATCGAAGAGAGCCAGTAACTGGTAGCTACACTTGCTTGGAGAAGTGCATTCTTCTTCGCGTCGGTTGGCAGTGGACGGCCGTGGCACAATCCCCTGTTGGGACGTGACTGTCTTGCTGCAGGCTTCCGCTTCATTGAAAAGCTGCTCTAGATGCTTTTTCATTGTGGCTCGTAGTGATTCGATCACCAGGTGTTTGCTGCCCTGCTCCGGCTCGCGGCCATTCACGCAAGCTAGTGAGGTGTGGGAGGCTCTGGCGGCAACGGCTTCACACTTTGATTCCGCCAGATCGTGGTCTTGCTCAACACGCTGCTGGTACTGGCCGAGGGCACTCAGAATCTGTTGTAAATCAATCCAATCCTTCCGCAAAGCCAAGTCTTCCGCGGTGTTTCCCGTGTGGGAAGTGCTTGGCAGTTGGTACGACTGGCCACAGTGCAGTGTTGCAGCATTTGCCTCACCACATGCGCCCACACAGTCAGTTTGCATCTCTGCCTTCACCTGACTCGAGATCGCCTTACCACCAGCTATTTTCAGAGAATTAATTTCGCCAACTGCATTAAGAGACTTCTGTACCCGACTCTCGGCAGGTCGAAGATTGCCTGAAGGTTTTGCAATCCTTCCGCAGTAGCAGCACTCCGACAAAGACACTTCGCCGATAGACACCATAATTGAACATACGGGACAGGTGTCTTCTACCAGTCTGCATTGCGGAGAGTCTGCCCTCTCACTGTTGCCACCAGGCCCTGTTACTAAGCATCTGACGTGGCTGGGCTCCTGCCTTTGCATCCCTTGTACGGAAACCAGGTCTCGCATTGCTGTCATTCCTAGCGTGGTCTCGGCGGAAGACAAAATACCAGGATTACAAGTGCTGTGGCGTGGACTAGTGCGCTCGGTTCCGTGTATCCCTCGTGCTCTGGCCACCGCGGACGGTGATTCTGGGAGTTCCTGTTTCATGCTTGCAAGAAGCCGATTTTCGGTCGGTAGACACTGTGCTGCACAACATTCGATGTTGGTAATTTTCTCTACTGCGCTCCGCTGGACTACTTCCAGTGGCTTAAAGTCTTCGAAATTTTTAGAGTCAGTTGATAAAGATCCACTGTAAAGTGCATTCGAAGACGCTTCACTGGAGGGCCGTGAGACTGCCCGCCATGAGCAGGACCCCCACTCGAACGCGCTTGCACACGGAGGTGGGGAGTTATGTGGTTCACTGTTTCGATAGGCAAATTGAGGCTGGTGCTGTAGCTCGGAAATTTGCCTGCATGATCTTGATTCAACGACGACAGCTTTGTCAGGGATTGCTTTCTTGACCCCCTGCTTCGCTGCTGCGTTCCCAGGCGAACTGCTCTCCTTTGTCCGACGAAGAACGCAACAAGGTGACCGGGACCCGGACGATAACTCATTATGGCATGAATTATTCGGGACTGGGAAAGAGCGGTCTGCCACCAATGAGTCTGCGGTCTCAGATCTAGATCTGCTCCTCAAGGGTAGAGAAGACGCGGGCGTTTGCTGACGTTTGGGTAACAAGCGGGGGCTCTTAGAATTGGTTTCCTCCTGCGGTGACGATGCCTGACTAATCTCTTCGCGGGATTTCTGCGTGTTCACTGGCTGCTGAGTTTCGGGCACACTCACTGTAACAGTGGCAGGGCACCCCACCGGCCCACCAGCAAAAGAATGTGTATGCGGAGCATTCACGCAGTTACCCATGGATTGGTAAGACTGCACATCAGGCCCTGGAGAAGCAGAGGCACAGTGGTTTTGCCTCTGAGACGCGAACGTGGACTGAACCTGTTCTTTGGCAAATGGATCGACTGTTGCAGTGCCGTCAGAAAATGACGCATGCCCACAGTCAGGCTGTGGCATTGGGCAACAACTCGAAGTGAGAGGTGTGCCGATTGCCACACTGGGTGGTTGGCTTTGCCGCTGATGCTGCTGGATCTCCTTTCGTAGCAGCCTCAACTCCTCGCACACCTGAAAAATTGCTTCAGAATTGGTGACATGACTAGGTATTGCTTTCGTGGCTGCGTCCTTGCACCGTTGGCGGACGCCAACATCTTTTGATAGCGATGTAGAGCGGCACGGCTGAAGACACGGAAATGGATGTTCAGGTGGCGAACTCGGAGTAGAAGCCGATGCCGCGCGTTGGTCGAATGTGACGGAGCCGAGTCGGCTAAGGGAAGAAGTGGTGTGATGTAGCGGTAGCAGTAATACCGCAGCTGCACGCCTTATGTTCGAATCATTGTCCATCTCTCTGGAGCAGTCACCTGTCTGTCCGTTTCCACCATGGACGCAGTAGTGGCCGTGAGACGATCCTGCAACTGGAGGATTTATTTGTTGCTCTACCAAAGAATATAACTGGTACCCGCTTTCCTTCCTTGCCTTGCCTTCGGCTCTATGCTTTTTTCTCCTGCAGAAATCTCGCAGATCCCTCAGTGCAGACCGACATCGGAAAGTCTTCTGTCTCTCGTCGCCTGCAGACGGTTTCTGTGAGGCCACCAATCGCTGTGGTGAAGATATTCCTTGCACTGTGGCGTTCTGCGGTGAAGCATTTTCTTGGGGCTGGCCCGCCCCCCGAGAACAACCAGATGACTCGAGCTTCAAAGCGTAGACGGTCCTAGTAAACGGGCTCTCTTTCGCTTCGGCGTCCCGAATTAATGTCTTCAAGCCACGATTTCCATGGCTAGTAGCGGATGAAGGACTGGCATCATCCATTATGGCAGGTACATGTCGCTGATCATCAACGCAGCACACCCAGAGACCACTGGGTCGATATACAGAACAGCTCTGGAAAGGATAACGGGTGCAACCTGGCGACCTAGTGATTGGAAGACATCAGAGAATTACTTTCCTGGCACCGGGGCTCGATGTCACCGTCAGAAGATTCTCCAGGGTGACGAGCCACAACCCAACGAAGCTGGACTGTCGTTCCTCAGTTGAGGGGCAAAGCTATAAAAGCAAACATGTCTGACTCTGTTGCTTCTGGATGGCTGTGGGATTGCATGCAGCAATTCAAACCGGTACAGCAGCGTATCTCTGCACATTTATCGTGAGGTACCTGCTCGCGGCGAATTATGCCAGGGACTGAATCACGGCTTCTGTACTTCGTCATAAAGGTTGAGGCTCCTAACAGCAACTATCGTTAAGCCTGACGCAGGTCTCTGTTGCTTGTGTGTGAAGGCATTGAGGGACATCGTGGCACCGGACAAAGTCGCTGTGGTGCCAGGCAACTAACAAATACCCGCGCAAAGGAAAATTCTAGAGGAACCAAAACGTGTGTTTCTTTGTAAACGCTGCACATTCCATAACTATGCCACATTGTGGAGCGACAATAATTGTACCAGAAATACGGGTGCGAATAGAAAGTTGGCATTCAGAATATCTGCTGAATTCCGCTTGTGGGTTTCGAATTCTGCTCATGTTCGCCGCAGCAGAATCCATACACATAACTCAGCAACGGATAGCCTCTACGTTACTGTTCCGTGTCAGGCTCGAGCATTGATGTTTTTAGGGCATTGTCCAGCGGTAGGTGCATCGCTAATCGGAATCTGAGGTTTGCTTACCAAGCTGCTTCCGGATCCAACACTTGAATACCCAGTCGATGCACATATAGGGATGCAACGTCAAGACTAGAACCACTCAAGTACTGCAGTCTGCAGCCTTCGAATAGTTCTCTCTGTTGCCGAGCATGGGCTGGAGTTTCAGAGGCGAAGATGAAGTAGATCTGCCCGCCCGCTTTGAAAAATGCTGCATGATACGGTGGAATGGTGCCGCTGGTGACTAGGTTTGAGGTAGGCTTTTACCTGGCGTCTTTGATTGCTTCATCCATGTGCTGATGAAGGACATAAGGCGATCGGAAATGCACTTTCATCGGTAGGAATAACTCACCACCGTTGTGAGGAAGAACAGCAAGAATAGGACTACCATGACGATAGTGGCAAAAAGAGCAACTGATCGCTTGTCATCTTGCAGCCTATTGGTACCACTTAGCGTGAATCATATAGCGCACATTTAAAAACGCTTCTACCTGTCCTCCTCTGATTGAAGGCACGCAAGTTCTTCGGCTAGGCGGGCAATGTCGTTAGAATCAACTCCAGCAAAACTACTGGCAGAGCTCTGGATCGTCGTTGCTTTGTCCGTTGAAAAAGGACACGTCAGCCCACACTTACTTCGGACGCCTTCGCGATCTGTTCTTTGAGTTCTGCGACACGCTGTACCCGCATATCATGAACCCACTTGGGCACGTGGCTGAGACATTGAACTGATTGAGTGAACGCTATGACAACTGCCGCCACACAGGCAGCAAGCACTAAAGGTCTCATCTTGGCGCCACGGTTATCAACACAGGAAGCGCCAACAACAGTTTTCAGTTCATTTAGAAGTGAGCACTGTCAGCTGAAAGGCCGCGTTGTTTGCCTCCTTGTGTACGTACACTGTCCGGCCACCATCGCACGCCTCAATGTTTCCACGATGCTGCATAATAGGAAGCATCGTACTTCTCCAACGCAGCCGTGTTCAGTTGAGTGAGCGAATCTACAATGAAGGTCAGCAGAAGGACACTGTTTTTGATTGTCGCACTGACAGCTGGATTAGAGGTAGCTGTTGAGGTGAACAGTGTGAAGACGAAAAGTGGTAAGAAACACTTAGGTACGACGTCACTCGAGTCAACGGCGTGGAGTTATAATAAACGAACCAGGACAGTTTTCCTCTGGACTAGGCAGTGAGGCTAGCCAATTTTCAAGACAAACCCTCCCTGGTTTGGTGGGCTCTGCTTCACGATGATGATAGTGGTGCCTAACACACACTTGGCTCCAAGACTCTCGAGGTCCAGCCCGATGACGATGACGAGGATGACGGTAAGAGGACAGACGAGCAGCTATAGCATTTTCTCAACCACGCTTCCATTTAGACTTGTTTCCGGATGAGCTTGGCGCGTCGTACGAGGGAGTTCTCAGCTCCATGACAAGCCTGTCCCCTGAGGTAAAATGACTCTACATCAGACGATATGCGTTTGCAATATGGGGAAGACAGGAGATGACAGCGGCTGAAGTGAGCGGCCTCCTTTCCTATGTCTAGTTACAGGTTTGAACCCACTCCCGTCTCGTAGGACAATATCTTTGTGCCTCAGGAGGTACCTGGCGCCAAGGAGGTGAGTAGCATTAATCATTACTGTGAATCCTCGGGCGCTGAGACGGACACTGACAGGAGTACTCTCCTCACTCACTGCGGTTTTTGGAACGAGCATAGCAAAACAGCGGTGGTGTGAATTACCTAACATATGTGCGCACAACTCCCTTTGGTGATGGCTTCGTACACGCAATAGCCGTCATCATTTTCCATTCGCTTCGGACCTATTTTGGTTGCTGACACATTCTCGACCCTGTCTACAGTGTATTGAATCTGTATTCCAAAGCCAGCTAAGATTCCGCTTGACAACCATGCGCGCAATTTTTTGCGCACCTCTTCTGTCTACCCTCTATACAAATTTCGAGTAGCACTGGACCTTCCAGCCTCTTCTTGCACCGATTGCTTCTCGGAAAAGCTCTTTTCTTTCATACAGCAGCTTCTCTTCTTAGTTGCCTGCCTGAAGATCCAGGAAAATCCTTGGGGCAGGTACATGATGCCGCCGGGTAGTGACACCAGGTTTCCCGAATCTATAATAATGTACAGTGTAATACACATGCAGCCTGAGATCCTTCCATCACACCGCACGTGGCGCTGCCCCAGAGCGCAAAACAAAAACGACACGGACAGAGGCTCAGGACACCTCAGGTGAAGCATACTACTCATACCATTTCGTAGTCCACAGCGTTTTTTTCGCTTCTCCAGCGGCACCAGCCCAATTACTGTCAAAGTGTTAACTGCTAATGGCACAGAAAGGTCATTCTTTCACTTGCGCCTACACGGCTTCACTTCCTATTGTCAGCAGAGAGCTACCCCAGCAGCGAGTTCAGTAATGCTTCCAATGTACATGGGGAGTAGGTTCTTCGCGACAAAAGCCAAAGCAAAAAGAATTGCCACTTGACAAAACTACGCCACAGGTGCTCGCAGCTTCGTCAGACTACACATCCCACCAATAGCGACGCAATTCCACAACAGCTGAGTCGCATGGAAAAAGCAGCACGCAAAGCCGAAAAACACATGGTACCTGAATCTACCGCAAGTGGGAACGTGACTGAGTATTTCTACCGTTACTAGCATGACCAGACGAGCGAAGACACACAGACCGTCATTGATCAGTGTATAGAGCGTCAAATATCGCTGTCAAAAATAGAAGTGAGCGAAGAAGGCGCCACCCGGTACACCCACACGTTTCCTTCACGTCGATCGAGACGTGAAGTTCGTTGACGCGCTCTCTTCCTTGTGACTACAAGCTCCCTGCACCATTCACACAAGAATACAAGAGTCAACACATTCATACAGTTTGTTCGCTCGTGTGTCACGTAACCTCTGGCAACGTGCAATTTGTTCGGCGGAAAAAGCTGTAGAACTCTGAACTGACTCAAAACAGAGGCCCCCAAGCACCAGCTGCCGCGACCACAGAGCCAATAACGCCACATTGCACCACGCGGTGTCATCACCTTACACAAAAAGTCATGGCTTACCGAATGTCTTCAATAATCTCGCGGTTCAGGGGCCAATATGAATGCCTCATTGAGTGGACATTATGACCGAGCCACGTCATATCAATGACGTCCAGATCTGAGACACAAATAACGCCAGCACTGCTTTCGTGATGGAGGAAATTTCTTACGACCGAAAAATGCTAGACAGCAGGTCGCCGCAACTATGACTGAATCACCATAGTGCGTCCATGGGTTCCTGTAGAAGTCGCGTGGTAATGGTTGTGACAGTGAAGCGCTCACCTAGCCAATCTCTGGTATCAGATTTGAGATAATCCGGTTCATAACCTTGAAAACATGCCATTGTTTCGGCGAATACGGGTGGAAGCTTTGGAGGCACATCACTCGCCGATTCGTCCTCCCTAGGTCTTGTGTAGAGACCAAAGACACTACGCCCCAATGCCTGCCGTCCACTGAAGAGCTCTGACCACCAGAGCGCCTGGTACACAGCAGGGAGAGCAGATACGAATCATAACGCGTCATGTAATGTATATATAGATATACACGCAAATCTACCACTCGTCTATGAATTTGGACCATGGCCATCTGCTTGCAACCACTGAGCACTCAGTCTCCCACGCGCTGCAGTCGCCCAAAAACCCGCTCACATATGTCTTAAATTTTGCTTGTCTAACGCGTGTGGGCGGCAAGCCCAGTAGCGCAAGTGTCTATCAACAAATGAAAGTACACACAGTTGGCTGGATTAACATGCAAACAACCTCAAACATGCTTGATATGTAGATTTCCAGGAACAAGTCAGCTCAATGGGATATGCGCGGGGGAGACTGCCCATCAGCCTCTCTCCCGGTCTTGCCTCCGTGCCACAGCTCCAC